>NC_068938.1:89216190-89544478 GCF_016801865.2 Culex pipiens pallens
CGCCCCCCCCTTAGTACGCCACTGTGGTTTTTGCAAGGTGTGACGTTCAGACCACTTAAAAAAAACGGTTTTAATAATTGATTTTTGTAATTTTTAGGAGAGAAATTTTTCATGAGGCTTTTTGCAACATCTTAAGCCATTTCACAAAAATTTTGGATGAAAAGAAATCCTAACATTACTTTCAAATTTAACTACTAAACTAAAAAAAACAAAATATCATAGAAGCAGAGTGTTTTTTTTTTTCTTTATAAATCCCGTCCAATTTCCTACAAGTTTGTCTTTGACCACCTTTTGATCCGATGCTACGGCTTCAAAATACAGCAATATTGAAAATGCGAATTACAATTTTTTAAACAATTATGCCCTCCTCAAATGTTACTCTCGATGGCTTATACTGGTTGTTTACTTGTGTTTTTAGTGTATTTAATAAATGTTCTTTAATATGAAAGTGTACGATTTTCTACCATGTGTGTTTTAAAAATTTGAACATGTTAAGTGTAAATGTTGATGTGTGTAAATAAGGTCCGAGAGGCTGGTTGGAATGATGCTGGATCAAAACCTTAAATTTCTTATAACATTTGGAGAGCACAAATTTAGCAGAGTATTCAGTCAATCTATTAATTCAATTTTATCAATTTTAAAAATCTGTACCAATAACCTACACAGTAAAAAAAAATCATGGTAATACTACATCTGGAAATGAATTCGAATGAATGTTTATTAATTCTTTTATGTTAGAAACTTTCCTATTGCTAGGATAATATGAATAACTCTTCTGAAAATGGATAAAAAATATAATTACATAATACTTTTACTACACTAAGAAAGTGATAAATATTCTCCAGTAAAAAAATATCAGCTTTTATGACGGAAAAATGTGTAATTTTACATCTTTTTTTTTTTGATTTTACGACTTTTCTGGTGCAATGTCACTTTTTTAGTCTATATTGAATTTAAATTACTTCATAAAAGAGGCAATAATCAACTTTCCAAAATTATACTTTCCAAATTAACACAATTTTTTACTGTGTAAAGCGTCAACTGATTGTTAGACTTAGGGTAGAGTAGTCATCAATGAGACACGGGGAACAATGATAAAACGGCTCTTACAAGTCGTAGTTTCAACCAATCAAGCTCATATTTGGGGAAAAGGTGTGTCTACTGGATACACGTCTGCCATAATAGTGGTATTGGTTATGGACGCGCCCTTGAACAGTTATTCATAAATGTTTGATTCTTGGGAGTAAAAGTAAATTATGGACAAAAATTACTTTTCGCTCGTAGGCTGCCATTAACATCAAAACTAACATTTCTTTCGACGTTCCATAGGGAATGAGCTGGGCTACAATGTCCTTTGATTAGGTTTGACTAAAATTTAGAATATACCCAGAATCCAGCGCTGTCTCATTGTTACCCACTCATTTCAGCCCATGGGTAACAATGAGACACTTTGATTTTTCTTCATTAAACTTTTCTATGGAAATCTTTCAAAACATGAATTGAATGTGATTTTTGGCATATTTCTTGAATTTGAACTTCATTTAACCAAAAATATAAAGTTATTTAGTAAAATAAATGTATTCAACAAAATTTAAATACTTTTTAGTATAACTTTTGTTAATTGAAGTTTCATGTTGATAAATTTGCTTGAAAATGTTCAAAGCACGTTACCTGCAATGGAACAATATAAAAACATGATGTTTTACTAGAAAAGTATTGATTTTTGTAGAGTGTGTCATTGTTCCCCAGCTGTCTCATTGTTCCTGCCAAGTGCGTCTACAATGAGACAGTTGAACTGTGGCTGTAGAGGTCGGATCGATCTCATATTTTGGTCAATGTTAGAACACAAAGAGCTTTCTTAAATGACACTGAAAATACAATTATTTTACAAAATTTAAACATTTAGCAGCTGTATCTCAGAGACCAGCAATCTGATAAACAAATTATTGAAAAAAAAATTATTGTAATTTTCAATTACAAAATTACTTTTTTTAGAAAATTTCAGCTTTTAAATGTTACTAACTTTGAAATGGCACAATCAAAAATTAAGTTATCTTTGAATTCAAATTTTTATTTTCATTTCAAAAAGAGTTTTAAAGTTATTTTTCAGACATAATATTTCTTGTAATATTAACGCTGGTTCACCATCCAAAACTCATGTGAAAAAGGTTTCTTTTTTTTTTGTTTTCAAATTGTCATTTCTGAAGAAATCCTCTTCCCAAAAATGGGTGTTAATTAAGTTGTATTTTAGAGATTGAAATTATAGGGACAACAAGTAAAATAAAATTCTTAGACAATTTTAAAGACAATTTTCTGAACCTTCAAAAAAAATATTTTTATTTATTTTTTTAATTGATGCAAATATTTCACTGAAATCAATCTTTTGGTGGCTATAACTTGAAAACGAGGCTTTTTATCAAAAAATACTTTTTGATTAAAAATTCAAATTTAAATAAAAAAATGAGACAAAAAAATATTTGTGAAATTTCATTTTTTTTCAAAAATCTATTTTTTTTCCAAAAAATCATAACCTGGTGGCAAAATGTTTGACTATAATTCTCTATGGTTCAAAAGTTGCGGGTTTTGGTCCCCTAAAACATATAAAAAAATATCTCGAAAATCCAAAAAACTACCAATTTTGGGAAAAAAAGTTGATAAAAAATTTGGCAAGATTTTTTTCATGTACCTATTTTTTCTAAAAGTTCTCATCAATACAACTACAACTTTGCAGAAGACAGATTTTCGAATTTTTGTATGGATAGCTTAAAAAATTGTACGGAGACTTGTATGGGTGAACCAATGACACAATATGGCTTCTTTGGTCAAAGGAAAGGCTTCTACATAGTTTGAGCCAAATTAAAAATACAAATAAAATCCATTTCTGGTTTTGGTAGGGAATTTCTCATTGACAAAGCTTCATGCAATTCAAGAAATACAAAATGAAAAATTTCGTTGTATTTTAAGTAAATCTAGAGAATTACTCTACCGCCAATTGTCGTACGACGATCGGAAAAGTTCATTTATTTTTTTCCCACCCCACATCAGACACACTTTTCATCTTTGCAAAAACAAAAAAAAAACGTAGCAAGAACGAACACTGCATAGTTATTATATTGCTTTTTCCCCCTGCAGTCCGGTAGGGCAGACGTGTCGTAGGTTGCAGCCTTCGAAGTCAGTCCATGGTGCGAAGGGGGTGTGTGGGTGGTTTCGGACTCATTTTTCACCTCCGGGAGGAGATTTTCCACCCACACACACACACCATGGACCAGTCCAGGCCGTGGCAGACGAACGGCAGCGGCGGCACTAACCGTTCCATAAATTCACTTTTATAGATTCTTATCGTTCAGGCTGTTTCACGTATAATTTATAGATATTTGATTTCATAATTCTGGCTGGGCTCGGGCCACTATCGACCTGGTCGTTCAATTACGGGTGCGAATATACTTTGGAGTGTTATAACTCGGGTGAAATTGCCGGGGAAAGAGGTTATGGAAATATCGAAGGGTGAAATTAACTTTTGGAAGCTTTAAATATGCCATCGTTGTACGAATTGAACAGATTACACTTTTTATGAATCTCATCATATATTTATAATCATCTTTTGAAAGGTTTTCAACTGCCGATTTCTTTGTCTGAGTTCAGCTTCTTGTCATCACTGATTGGAATAAAAAAAACCTTTTCGGCAGGAATCAAACTTTACACTTCCCTTGGCGCTCAACTCTACCAATTATAATTTCCTACATATTTTTTTTCACTAGCTTATTTCTAAAGTGCACAGCACTCATCACGCTCTTTGACAAGACTTTAACGATTATCCCGAAAACAGTCACCTTTTTCCAGTTCTTTGATTTCCTGCAAAACAAAGCCAATCAACAGAATTATCGTTGCGTACATTCGTTATCGCAGCATCCTCAAAATTTTCCTTCTCTGAATTTCTGCATCAACAGACAACCAAGAAAAAAACATGAACGCAAACAGTCACTTTTCAGCCTGGCCCCCGCACCCCAGATTCGGATGCAGGCAAATTTGTCTTGGTCTAGCTTTTCCACAGACTCAAGAGAAAAATTGAGGAGGAAAAAAAGAAATCCCCGACCGGTTATTGACTCACCCACTCGCACACACACACACACACATTCTTGGTAGGACCAGCGGGACCTTTTCGATCCATGCCTTCGAGGAGCGCAACCAAAGCCGGGTCTCTCGAGCCGGCAGCTTATTCAACCGATGAGAAGCAAATAAACAACATATTTTCGTGCACGTCTCAATGTACCCGGCCTGTGGTGCAGGGGAGAAATGGGGGAGGGGGGGGGGGGGATTTTGTTAAGGTTAGTCTAAAAGGCACGGTGGAGTTTCCAGGATTTTTTAATTGATGAATGTCAAAATGTTGCATGATTAATGAGATCTCTTTTTGGAGAAACTTCACCTCAAGATCTACCGCTTAGTGGTTGTTGATCTAGAAAATATTTACCTCTCGTTATTTCTAAATAACTAAAACTATTTCAATGATATAAAAGAACTATTCGCGTGGAAATATTTACAAACATTTTCCAAAAGAATGGCAAAATTTGATGACTTCCTATCTTTACTGCCAATCGTTTGTAAATAAACCCAATAATACCCCTAAGTGGGGATGACAAACAATGTTTGAAAATAAATCGGCTACTGACAGAAATAACGAGCCAGCTATCATCATCAATCCGTTCGTTGAATGTTCACTGTCAGCGCCGGTCATAATATTTGTTTGGATGCGACCGTCTGTTGATACACACGAAGTTGACCCGAGCGAATGCCGAGCTCAATACCTCAAACAGCCAAGCGACACGACGACACATGATCCTTCTCTTTCTCTCTTTTCCTATCTCTTTTTTGCTTGTGCGGGTAAGTGGGCTGACAGCAATCTTTTGAAAGCAATCATGGGAAAAATGGTTGAAATTTAGATAAAATTCAGACGAACGAGCTCTGCGCGATTGAAAAAAGTTTTCACTGTGTGATTGACTTTGCTCTTGTTCTTGGAACGGTTTCAAATTTCTCTTTTTCAACAATAACTCAGACATAAAAATTTAATTCAAAAAAAGATATTTAGCGATTTCAAATATTTAAAAATTTAGATTTAAATTATTTTTATAAAATGTTTAACTGTGTGTGAGAACCTGCAATCTAAAAGTTTACAACTTAAAAAAAAACATTCGTAAAAATAGTACCGTCAACTGGGGCGAATCGGGACTACAGTCTGAATAGGGACAGCAGTTTTTAAAGCATTTAAAAGCTTCAAATTCAGAAATCGATTCACTAATTTAGTTGATCTATATCTGTTCTAGCCTAATTCAATCAAACATATAAAAATGTAGTGCATGAACATGGCTAAAACAGCTGTCCCAATTCACCCCATGTGTCCCGATTCACCCCAGATGACGGTAATTTATTAAAAAAAAAAAAAAGTTTGCAAACAGGTTTATAATTGAAAGTGGTTATTTTACGTGGTTCCCAATTTTGTAAACGTTTGCTAACTCATTTTTGTCGGTATATGTTGGAATAATCAACTTCGGCCAGTTTTATTGGTTCAAAATTGTATCTTAGGTTGTCTGCTTTGAAAAGACTTGTACATACTGATTGAAGTATATTTTTATCGAATCCAATTCAAAATATAATCATTTACTGTGCTAAGTAGCACCATAAAATGGAGCAGATTTGATAGCATCAACAGTTTTTCACCAAATGAAAAAACTATTTTCAACAAACAGAATGGCTTGAAAAAAAGTTAAAAAAAACCAGACATAATGCTGTGTTTGTATTAGAAAACATATTGAATCTTAAAATTCTTTGAACAAACTTCTTTCAAGAGAATATAAAAAAGTTCTTAATCCAAAAAAATAAGTGTTATTGAAACAACATTCAACAGTATTTTCTATTTTGAAAGCATTTTAAGTAAAACAAAAATTGGCTGTAAATTGACCCGAAATATATTTCAAACGATGTTTTTGATCGTAAAAATTGCAGATTTAATCAAATTGAGTTCTGCAAAGTTCCAGGATCATCTAGAGATCCTAACAAATCACTAGAAAAAAGAATTTTCCCAATTGCTTGAGTTTTGCCCGAGGACCAGCGAGTTGAATTTACCGTTCCAACTTTATTGAGGGCTTGGTAGCTGGAATGTTAAGTTACAGTTTTGCAAGTTGTGTTTATTGTGCTTTTTGTGAACTTGAAATGATCAGAGAGAATAATATTGTTGATGTTTAAGGCTTCTGAAGATGCCCGAAGAAAAGAAGGTTAAAACCTCGCAAAAAAAGTGTTTTCTTTGTCCCCGAACAAAACTAAAAAAAAAATCATAGTTCACCCATATAAAGGCTCCATACAATTTTGTCAACTGTCCATACAAAAATGGTACCTTTATATTCGAAAATCTTTAACTCTTTAAGGGGTTACATACATGTAGAAAATCACAAAATTTCATATTAAAGAAAATTTATGAAATCCACTCAAAATATGATTTTCAATAACTCCTGAAAGTTTCATGAAGATACTTTATGATTAAAGTAAGTTACAGACGATTTAAGCTGAAAATTTTGCCATGCGCAAAGCGAGCTGTCAAACTTTGTGAGCGTTTTTCTCTGAACACCGAGTGAATTTACGGGTGCCACGATATCTCGAGATGGGATGGACCAAATTGGCTAAAATTTGGGGTGAAGACTCTCAAGACATTTCCCGTGTGCATTCCGAAGCCCGATTTTGAAGTTTTGCATTTTAAAAAAGTACAAAAAAACTTTCGATTTTTTATATGAAAAAAACACTAAAATATTTTTATCTTTTTTAAAAATAAACTTTTTGAAAATCGGCCTTCGTCATGCATACGGTACCTGTTTAACGAGTCTTCACCAAAATTTTGAGCCGATTTGGTCAAGGCAGTGTTGAGATATCGTGGCACCCGTTTTTTTAAACTGCTAACTTCAAATAGCTATATCTCGGCAATGATGCAACCAAATGTCTTCAAATTTATTTTGTTAATAGTTGAAAATGTATATTTGAATGTCCTTAAAAAAGATTTAAAAAAAGTTTAAGTTTGTGCTCAACCCCTTATGGAATTTTTCGATTGATTTGGTCGAAATAAAACATTCCCACATTTTCTAATGCACATATCTGAACAATTAATGGTTTAATTACCAATGTTGAATAATGAAACATTAGTGAAATCTCATGATCCAAGGGTCCTGATTTTCGCCCCAAGGACCAGAAATCACTCACCCATCGCCGAACGCATTTTGTCGACTGGAGCGCGCAACCATTCGCGAGCGAACACGACTCTGCCAGCTGCCAGCGCCTTGGCCAATCGCTTCACACAGCGAAACAAATACTTCGTGAATTTCTTTGCCTACTCCGTCCGTCAACCCGAGTCATACACTAATATGTTCAGAGAGGAGAGAATCTAACAAAATACCAGCAAAGCGCTCACTTGGCCTGCACTGTCACAGTTTGCCGTTAATTTATATTTGGCATGGTAGAAATTGCTGTCAAATGTGTCTTTGATGTTTTATTATCAACCAAATTGCAAAGCATTTTTGACAATTGATTTTAAGCAGTTAAATAAATGATCACGACATAGCCAATCGCAGACTATTTCGAGTCTGCTCTAAGCGACATAGTGCAATCAGCTTCTCTGAGCAATTCGCTGTACTACCCAATTGAAGTGAGAGGGAGAGCAATGAGAGAGTATTCAGTAGCGATTGGTGTGGAAGTGACAAATGGTAGGAAACGGTCAGAGCAGTTTTTCGTCGCGTTCGATTTGTGATCGCGAGTGAATGAGTCTTTTTTGAGCAGACAAGGCCCTTGTTATGATCTTTTTAAAACAAATATTTTGAAAATATTCGAATCAAGACTAACCTTTCAAGAGGGCCAAACTGCCCCTGATCGCATAAATGTCCCTTTGCATTTTCGTCGAATTTGAGTTATTGATGCAGTTTGGTTCAAAATCATGTGCTCTTTCAAACAAGCCTACAACATTCAGTACCTTGTTCTAGAAATCAGGAGGAAATCTAGTATTTTTTTTGCGAAAACTTAACACGAAGCCTTGTGTGTGGGACAATCTTCAAATGCGTTTTTCTCAGCTTGCTGTTTTTGCATATGCGAACATGGGCAGTTAAACTCGTTTAATTTCGTAGAGAATTGCTCTTTTGTTTTCCGATATTCCGAACTGTGCTCTTGCCCACCAATCATATTCATGAGTCATAAAATGTTCCAATCTGAGTAATAATTCAATGCTTATGAACATTTAAATAAAATGTTTTTCGAAACTTTTCAACTGCCTGCCGATCTAAGAAAAAAAAAATGCAAGGTGGTATTACCATTCAAAAATATTTCTGAACTGTTTGAACACAAAACGGAAAATTAAAAAAAAAATTGCAACAGCACAATTTGCCCATGTTCGTATAAATGTCCCATATTTAAAAACAACAAGCTGAGAAAAACGCATTAACACATAACTAGATTTCCTCCTGATTTCTAGAACAAAGTACTAGATGTTGAAGGCTCTTTTGAAAGAGCACACGATGTTTAACCAAACTGCATCAATAACTTAAAAGCGATGAAAATGTATATAGGACATATATGCGATCAGGGGCAGAAAATTTATTTTAAAATTCATAAAATATACTAGAAAACTGTGTAGATTTAAGGGTTTTTCAAAAATTAACTTAAAAAAAGAAAAGTTTAAAATTAATTTTCTTCATCGTGATTTTAAAGTGAAATATTTGTCAGTGAGAAAAGTTCACTGGCATAAAATAAGTTAAAGATTATACCATTACTGGTTAAAATTTAAAACGTTTTTGATTTTCCAAATTATAAGTAAATTTTAACAGTCACATTAAAATATTAATAAACCCCCCCGTGAACCACCTGACGACTGACAGGAGACGAGCGAGCCACATTAGTCGACACATTTGGGGCCCTTCTCGGTAACACCTCCCCGCCCCCTCCCCACGGTTGAAGTCCTTTTCGTGTCCTCGTCCGGTCCCCTCTTCGGGACAGGTAAATCCGACAAATAGCTGACCGGTGTCGACGCGACGTTTGCCGATAGGGCCCCTAAAATGGAACGATTACTAATTGGAAGGACTCTCTCTCTCTCTCGGTGTGTGTTTGGAAATGTGGTTTTCCCTTGGACCAGGACCAAGCCTTTGACAAATCCAATCAATCAGCTGATTGTGTGATGTGTTTTTCTTTTCCTCCGGTGCTTTTCCGGGGCAGGTTCTCGTTCGTTCGTTTTGGTTGGGGAAATGGTGGGTACTTAAATGGGTTGTTTTGGCCCCGGGGAAAATCGAGGAAAAACATATTAGCCCTTTTCCGGACGACAGCTCGCAGCGTCGTCGGAGGGAGATTGATTGGACGGTGTGGTTGATTCCGTACAGATTTGAAGATTTTTTCGGACGTAAATCAGACAGTGAAGTATGAGCTGTCGGTTTGGGGTTTCGGATTTGGAGGGTTGTACAACTTGTTATTTATAGTTTAAATTATTTGTTTTTTTTTTTAAGTTGAATTCCTGGACAAAAATTTGATTTGTCGTTCAAAATACTAGCATGAAATCTTTAATTATGGATTTAAAAAATACCTCGCTCATTCAACCGTATCCTAATTTGATGTTGCTTTCGTAAGCAATTTGCATCAACATCCACTGCAAATAAATCCCACAATTGTGCATCAATGTTATTTCAACACCATAAATCAACATAATCGATATAGCACTGGAAGCAGCAGCACCAACAATAAATAACGTTTACTTTCAAAACAATTCAATCCCCGTTCAATCATTCGATGCTCGTGCCCATCTTCTAATTGATTTCTCATTAAAGTGCCATTGTGCTGGAGTTCCACAATTTCTTAATCCCCGTCGCGTCGCTCCTTTAAAAGTACACTCACAACTTTCATTGATTCATCGAAGCACTTCGCGCCGTCTGGCACAGAAAAACTTTTCACGTTCATTCATCATCCAGGGGAGCTTTTTCCCTTCTGCAAGCAACAAACACCCCAAGCCTCCTGGGAAGGGGGTGACTTATGATTATGTTGAATGAAGGGGATGGAAAGTGGTGGGGGAGTTGAAGTTATAAATAAAAGTCGTCTTTCCTATAATTCAAAACAATTACCGGTTTTTGTTTCTCCCACCCCGCACCCCCTTCAAACTTCCAAGGAAGGAATTAATAAAACGGTATGCTTTACGATTTCTAATTTACATAAAATTTGTTCGCGGGTGCCCTTGGTCAGGGCGGAGTTGCTTACAAAAGTTGAAACTTGGAATGTGTTGCACACAAAATACACAACAATGGGGTCGACGTGACTTAATAAAGGCTTCACCGAGTGGCCTTTTGGGGTTGTGATTTATGGCGCCCCGCGAGCGGCTTGAGGGGGAAAATTAGTGACGACAGGGAAGTGATTTCTACAATTGATATGAAGTACTCCGGCCTGGTAGGGAAGAATGAAATATTGTGAGCAGTTCGTGCTTTTTAAAAAGACTTTGTGTTTTGATTTGTTTAGTTTAAGGTTATATTCTGGATCAACTCGAAAAAATGCTTGGACAGTCATCCCACATATTCGGAACACTTTTGTGATAATTTGTCAATAACATGCCAAATGCAGCTTTTCTGTCGACCCTACTATTTTTAGGACCTTTATTTGGACATTCTCTTGCTGTTTCACTAGTAAAAACAGTTCTTTTTGAACAAAAAACTTCATTTCAAGACTGTTTTATTCAGAGCAGCAAAACACTGTCTCCAAATTGCCTGTTCCATAATTGTGGGATGTTATTGTGCCTCCCACAATTGAGGAACACCTGAATTTAACTTATATTTTAACAAAAAAAGTTATCAGACCATGTATAAAACATCATCAAGCTTAAGTTTTATTGGTTTTAGTGTGTGAAGTCATTATTTTGTTAAAAATATGTACTCCTGGAGAGAACCAAAGTTTGCTTACATCCGTAAGAAAAAGGTGTTCCGAATTTGTGGATTTAAAGGGTTAATGTTTCTATTTAAAAACTTGATATAACAAATTGAAATTAACAGTCGGTCGATACATCAGTCGAAAGATCCCAAGAAAAGCTTCCACATGAAGATAAAAGATAATCATTATGTTCAACTATCGATTTTCTATAACATTGGCCGATCTGTAAACCGTTCCGAATATGTGGGATGACTGTATGCATTTTTAGAGTTTGAAATATTTTACAAAATTCAAAGTGTTAAACAAAAGCAGGCCACCCCAGCAACATTTGACTTTTTAAAAAAATACAAAAAACTGGCGATTTTTTATGTGAAAAAACATAAAAATAATTTTTTTTTCAAACAAACTTTTTGAAAAGCGGGCTTCGTCATGCACACAGAACCGGTTTAACGAGGCTTCACCAAAATTTTAAGCCGATTTGGTCAAAGCAGTGTGGAGATATCGTGGCACTCGTTTTTTGAAACTTCTAATTTAAAATGGCTATATCTCGGCAATGATGCAACCAAAGATCTTCAAATTTGTTTTGATAATTGTTGAAAATATATATTGACCCAAACCAACCTCTTACATTTTTATCGATTTACATGTATGTAACCCCTTAAGCACTGCAGTTTTTGTAAAATGTTAACTGGTGTATCGAAATTTGTAAAAAGTTCTGGCTGTCAAAATGCTTATGTTGCTCCAGATATAATAGAACTGGCGAAAGTCGTTGAGGGCATAGTGAGCCCAAATCCCAAATCGACGCCGTCGTGCTATCATGTCGTATGCTGCTTTTTGACGTGCCAAGAAAAATGCGTTTTAATGTTTGACCTTAAACAGTAAAAACGAAAGCACGCAATGTAAACAATAACAAACACGTTTTGTTTGGTTGACCATTCTGTGCATTGCCCCGAAGTTTGGTTGAATTTGGTTGCCGGAGTCCCGAGTTATAATTGAAAATGTTTACGCTAGTCGAGCTTGTATCTGTGTCAAACGCGTTCTGACCTGAAATCCCTTTGGCCAATTGTCGCACTTACATCAATTTTCATGCTCATATGAAAAGTGACAAAAATGCACGGAGTTTTTTTCGGTTTTTATGGAATATCTCAGGATTGATATCGAATTTTGGGGATCTTTGAAGGTCAAAAGATGAGGCATTGTGAGCTGCACAAAATAGCGTTCTCAACTCAGTTTGGCCCAAAATGCACGTACGACAAAATAGCACGACGACGACGAAATATTGGACGTAACAGGAGCTGGCGCTTTGCATATGAATTTTAAATTTGATTTTACCCGAGAGATTTTGCCACTGAAGCGTTTTTTTTTTCAACATCACTTGCGTGTAGGCCAGATCCTTGCGCATCTTTTGGTATATAATACATTGAAGTTTGGAGCACCCTAGAGCTCAGTACAGAGTCTGTACAACAGACCTTCAAAGTTTGGCATTTTTTTTAAAAATCGGCCCCGGTTACGTCCAATCAAGCTATATTGGGATTTGGGCTCAGTATGCCCACTGAACAAACCCCTGAATGCCCGCCAAAAAGTCATTTTTGTTACACTCTAGTGTGCATGCAATTTTCAATTTCCCTGTGATCGAGAATTGAATTTTCTTTTCTTTTTTCCTAGAATTCCAATGATTTGGAAATTTGAATAGATATCATTTCTACATGTTGAAAAAGACATCCAAATATTCTATTCAAAGTTCATTATTTGAGCCTGTGAAGGTTAACTATCACACCATATTTTTCCAATATCTCCTATGTCAAAAAAACTGTGTGGTAGTTGGTTAGTAGAGTAGAGTGGGGCAAAGGTGCGCACCTAATGGCAACCGCTCTGTCGCTGGTGACCATACAATATTTTTGATTCGTTGTATATACCAAATGGTACCCTTGTCCATGGCCTTCAAAACGTAGTACTAGGATTTACCTCAAATCGCTTACATCTCGAGAACCAGGCAATTGCTCTTTAAAAAATTATGTGCGCACTATGCGGGGCAAAGTGATTTTTAAGTTAATTTATAAAGACAATCACACCGTCTTTGCAGACTGAATACTAATACTAAACTGGACAAACATTGTACGAAAAGCTCCAGAACGATAAGGCGGGAATCGAACCCGCGCCCCATAGCAACTTAGGGATCGGCAGTCGAAGCCGCTAACCACCGCGCCACGAGGCCCTCCATTCGTGTATAAAAATTAACTTTTCATCATGTTTTCAATTTGCGGTCGTTTCATATTATGTTTTTTAGATCCGGAATAACAAAGTACATGAATATCACTTTAGTGGTCAAAACTCGAGACAGGGTTGCTAGATTTTCAATGTTTTAGACTCGTTGGAAAGGTCTTTCGATAACCTATCCAATGATAGGTTGGATGATTGATCCGAACATAGTTTTCAAAAAGTTCATTTTAAGAGCAGGATTATAGCCTTACCTCAGTGAGGAAGGCAAAAGTTTTGAAAAAGTTGGTCGTCGTTGATCATGGCCGTTCATCGTCACCCAAAGAGAAAGACAAAGAGAAATGCAAAAAGTAACTTTTTCAAAACTTTTTTTCATAAAATCGCGATAATTCGTGATGGTTTGTAATTGTCTGCTCTTCAACTTTGTAGAACATAATCACATTCTTTTAAAAAAAAACATTTTAAATTTAAAAATTTTGTTCTAAAAGAAAAAATGACAAGTTCCAATTTTTTTAACAGTTGGGTAACGAAAAATGAAGGGGTTTTTCAATTTTTTTAAGTGTTTTTTTCGATGAAAAAATCGTTTTTTCGGAATGTCGAGTACTTTATCAAATTGGGCGTCCAATTTTACATTGGTCACTTTGGCACCAAATTTCCATCTCATCACCATTTCAGGCTGCAAATCTTTGAAAATTCACCTCGCATGTTCAAAAACGAAAGAGGTCGTACCGCCCTTCCGTCATGAGATATCAAAAAACGGACCTCTGATTCGTGATCAGGGACAAAAGTTACCCCTTAGGACAAAGTTTCACGCAAATCGTAACGGGGTCGGGGCAATTTTCTCGATTTCGTGTGAGTTGGTAGATAATTACCCATGTGCAAACCAATGACGCAAAATAGCTTTCATAAGGAAGCCCCACACAAATTGAGATACATTTTTTTTCAATTCATTGTACTCCTAATCGTAAGTGCAATTAGCCTCAAAAATAATAAAATGATTAAAGCCTACATATTTAAACTGAAATCCCGTCTTAAACCGTATTATACAATTTCAAACGATATTCATGCACATTAAAGAAAAAAAAAGTTCAATAATGCACAGATTTATATTTTTCTGAGCAAACTACATAGTACTATGATCATTTGAACCGCCTTACATTTCTGTCGGTTTCACTCAAATATAACCGCGTGCCAAAAAGCAGTTTTTTTCCATTTCCCGTGGCATTATTTTATCACTCAATCACAAATCAATTATCGCTTATTTTCCCATTCCTATACACGGGGTGGTGGCCCTCAAGCTTTTTACGTTCGAAACTCATTTTGTCGCATGAAAATGACCCACTCTGGCGCACATGTGTGTTTGTGTTTGTACAATGTATAATGATAATAATAATGTTCACACATTTCAGCGAACTGTACGGTTTGCTTTTTGCTTCTACTCCAGCGAACTTTAGGACTGCTTTTTACGGATGGTTCAACACAAGAGTTTATTAACTTTGCTTAAAATTGAAATTATTATTTAAGGAAAAAGTATGTTTTGAGCTAGGCAACTATTTAGCTGTTTTTTATTCATTTTAATGATCCCCACATAGAAAATAAAAACAAAAGTATGCATGTATGCTCTCCACCCAAAACCACTTACCGAAGCCATAGATGTATTTATTATACAGCCGAGAACGTTTTAATAAAGAATTCAACAACCAGGCCACCCGGCAGACCGGGAGAAGCCTTCCGGTGAAAATTACGAGTAAAAACAAGGCAAAAGGGAGGGTGAGATTCACTGGG
Source organism: Culex pipiens pallens (assembly GCF_016801865.2). Lineage (NCBI taxonomy): Eukaryota > Metazoa > Arthropoda > Insecta > Diptera > Culicidae > Culex > Culex pipiens. The sequence continues at coordinate 89,231,113 of NC_068938.1, forward strand.
CGCAAAGCTTTTTTTGCATTTTCACATGACTTTTTCACGGCACGTTGAACTTTCCCCAGCCACCCCTCCTTTGGTCAGGATCACACACTTGGCCAGGATTATAGTGGTTCTCCTCGGTGCGGTGGTGAACGCTTCTTCACGGTCTGTAATTTATTATAATTTTTCCTCTTTGACTCCACACACGATGGTTTACAGCATGGAAGAAGGTTTGGGGAAGGGGGGATTTTTCAAAGGAACTAACCCATGATGCGACCTTCCGCAGGACCTTTTGTGTTGGAATAAGCAGATTCTGTACTACCGGTCTAGGCACAGCTTTGGAAAAGAGTTCTGGGAGTAGTATTTGCTGAAGCAAAAATTTAAAGTTGATATTATTGTTTCAGCATCTTCAAAAAAAATCATGCATTTAAAAAAAAAATAGTTCAAAAACGATTAAAATTTGATATACCTCTCAAGTGAAACGATAATCCACGTTGAATTTCCAACAGACGCCTCTGTTCTTTCACAACAGTTGGTAAGTTGGTGCTAGCATTACACTCATTGAATTTCCATTTTTCGTTTTCCTTCACAGTTTGTCGTCATATGTGCAGCTGCACAGGCTCCACCTTTGTGTTGTTGTGGTGCACCCAGCACTCACCTTTCGGCTCGTACCAGTGTAAGTAACAAGGAGCATGTGTGGAGTTTTTCCTTTCCAGGTTATTTTTATCCTATTTTTTGTTAAGAATCAGCCAACCGTTCCCTAAAAGTGCACCTCTTTCATGCGTATGCTCGTGTTTGTTGTCTGGAGCTTTTCTGTTCGCTTAATTTTATTTTGTTCAAGTTTTCTCACTTGAAAAATCGTTTCCACTTCACAACATTACGTTTGCTTTGGAGTTCAAGTCGGTCTGCGTTAAGGAGATCATAGAATGTTCCATTAAAAAATGTGAAGATTGGTTTGGTTTTACATTAAAACTGTGCAACTTTTTACCCCCTCAAAAACTATCGATTTCCATCTGCGGTTCACCATCAGGAAATATCCCAAAATGAACGTCACAGCTTCGTGCTCCGCGTGTACTGCTCTGCTCTGAAATCATGAATAAATTGATCGCAATCAGTGCCAGTAGTCGTCGTCGTCGGTTCGCAGGAAGTGAAACGAATAAACCAAACCTCAAATCCCAGTGCCCGAGTTATGCCCTCCGAACCTCGTGCAACCCTTTTTGTCGCAAACCAAAGCACTAACACCACCTCACACAACACACCATCAACCAAAAATCAACCACACATTCGTCTATTATGTTAATCTGATCGATTTCCAAAATTCTCGTCCCGCTTGCTGGTGGAATAGTTGATAGCCTAGGTGAGTCTCGACATGTGCCGGGGCTTCGAAAGTTGTACGAAAGTTGGTTTTTGCAGGCCACTGGTCACAAAAACATGGATTACACAAAAATAAAACGTTACTTAATCCACCCTTAGGTGGTTGGTGCCTTCCTCACATTCATTTAATTACCTATCCAAAGATAGGTCGCATGGACAACGTTTTCATCAAAATATCTGAGATCTGGCCTCCAAAAAGTGTCTAAATAACACTTAAGTGCTTATAACTTTCGATAGGGTTGTCAAATTTTCAATGTTTTGAACGCGTTGGAAAGGTCTTTTGATTACCAATTCAACGACAGGTCGCATGATAGATCCGGACATCGTTTTCATCTTGATATCTGAGATCCGGCTTCCAAAAAGTACAAGAATAACACTTAAGTGCTTATAACTTTGATAGGGTTGTCAGATCTTCAATAAATTGGTCGCGTTGGAAAGGTCTTTTAAATACCTTTCTAAAAATGTATAACATGCCAGGTTTTCTTACAAAAACCACCCTTTTTACAATCTTCCGGACTTTTGTTAAAATCCTTTTTTTAGCATAACTTTTGAAGTACTTAAATAAACCTCATAATTTTAAATAGCGACTTATGGGACCCCAAGACGGATCGAATGACGCCAAAACGGACAAAATCGGTTCAGCAAATGTCAAGATAATCGAGTGACAATTTTTTGATCAACATCCCACCACACACACAGACATTTGCTCAGAATTTGATTCTGAGTCGATAGGTATACATGAAGGTGGGTCTAGGACAGGAGTGCTCAAAGTTTTTGAATGGCGGGCCAAATTTGTTTCATATAATCGGGATCAAAGTATGGGGTTAAGTTTTATATTAACAACAAGTTATATATTAACAAAATCTAAAAAGGTTCACAAAATAGGCATAAACTTAACCTTAATTTCTAGGAGTTATAAAATCACTTAAAAATGCGTCAAAGGGCCATTTTACATGATCATTCAAAATGGATCCGCGGGCCACATAATATGACCTCGCGGTCTAGGAGGTTGTAGTTCAGTTTTCAAGTGATTTTATAGCCTTTCCTCAGTAAGGTGAGAAAGGCAAAACACTCCATATTTAATTAAACTTTGAAATGAACAAATGAACAAATGAACAAATGAACAAATGAACAAATGAACAAATGAACAAATGAACAAATGAACAAATGAACAAATGAACAAATGAACAAATGAACAAATGAACAAATGAACAAATGAACAAATGAACAAATGAACAAATGAACAAATGAACAAATGAACAAATGAACAAATGAACAAATGAACAAATGAACAAATGAACAAATGAACAAACTAACAAATGAACAAATGAACAAATAAACAAATGAACAAATGAACAAATGAACAAATGAACAAATAAACAAATGAACAAATGAACAAATGAACAAATGAACAAATGAACAAGTGAACAAATGAACAAATGAACAAATGAACAAATGAACAAATGAACAAATGAACAAATGAACAAATGAACAAATGAACAAATAACAAATGAACAAATGAACAAATGAACAAATGAACAAATGAACAAATGAACAAATGAACAAATGAACAAATGAACAAATGTTAAATTTGTTAAATTTGTTAAATTTGTTAAATTTGTTAAATTTGTTAAATTTGTTAAATTTGTTAAATTTGTTAAATTTGTTAAATTTGTTAAATTTGTTAAATTTGTTGAATTTGTTAAATTTGTTAAATTTGTTAAATTTGTTAAATTTGTTAAATTTGTTAAATTTGTTAAATTTGTTAAATTTGTTAAATTTGTTAAATTTGATAAATTTGTTAAATTTGTTAAATTTGTTAAATTTGTTAAATTTGTTAAATTTGTTAAATTTGTTAAATTTGTTAAATTTGTTAAATTTGTTAAATTTGGTAAATTTGTTAAATTTGTTAAATTTGTTAAATTTGTTAAATTTGTTAAATTTGTTAAATTTGTTAAATTTGTTAAATTTGTTAAATTTGTTAAATTTGATAAATTTGTTAAATTTGTTAAATTTGTTAAATTTGTTAAATTTGTTAAATTTGTTAAATTTGTTAAATTTGTTAAATTTGTTAAATTTGTTAAATTTGTTAAATTTGTTAAATTTGTTAAATTTGTTAAATTTGTTAAATTTGTTAAATTTGTTAAATTTGTTTAATTTGTTAAATTTGTTAAATTTGTTAAATTTGTTAAATTTGTTAAATTTGTTAAATTTGTTTAATTTGTTAAATTTGTTAAATTTGTTAAATTTGTTAAATTTGTTAAATTTGTTAAATTTGTTAAATTTGTTAAATTTGTTAAATTTGTTAAATTTGTTAAATTTGTTAAATTTGTTAAATTTGTTAAATTTGTTAAATTTGTTAAATTTGTTAAATTTGTTAAATTTGTTAAATTTGTTAAATTTGTTAAATTTGTCAAATTTGTTAAATTTGTTAAATTTGTTAAATTTGTTAAATTTGTTAAATTTGTTAAATTTGTTAAATTTGTTAAATTTGTTAAATTTGTTAAATTTGTTAAATTTGTGAAATTTGTGAAATTTGTGAAATTTGTAAAATTTGTGAAATTTGTAAAATTTGTTAAATTTGTAAAATTTGTTAAATTTGTAAAATTTGTTAAATTTGTAAAATTTGTAAAATTTTAAAATTTGTAAAATTTGTAAAATTTGTAAAATTTGTAAAATTTGTAAAATTTGTAAAATTTGTAAAATTTGTAAAATTTGTAAAATTTGTAAAATTTGTAAAATTTGTAAAATTTGTAAAATTTGTAAAATTTGTAAAATTTGTAAAATTTGTAAAATTTGTAAAATTTGTTAAATTTGTTAAATTTGTTTAATTTGTTAAATTTGCTAAATTTTTAAAATTTGTAAAAAATTTTTAAATTTTTAAAATTTTTCTCATTTCTTCAAACCCAGTTCAATGCCAACAATTCCATGAAGTTGTTGGTGGCCGCAAAAGGGGGGAATATGTGCTATTCGTGTTCGTGCATCAACGATGACATGTACCGTTGACAAATATTTGCATTTCTCATAAAATTTGCACATACGGATGGGGCCTAGCCCGGTGCCAGTGACGACGACGACGACGATGATGATGATAGTACCATAAATGTAGCATAGACCAGAGCATTGCCGAGGTTGAGTGACAGCTAACACACTGACTGAGCCACTGGAGCTGAGCTGGATCGCCGCGGTTTTTCCCCGGGAATGAGGGATTTGCAACTGGATGGGGAGGTCGGAGAGGGACCAGGATGAAAATTGCATATTGAATGGAAAGTTGAACAAGAAAGTACTGTCAGCAATGACAGCGCGGAATAAATCCGGGATTGTGGTCGCGTTTGTTGAGTGGGTTTTGTGCAAATACTTTTTGATGAATTAATATCTAACTTTTTAATATTTCATGATTTAAGTGCAACATATTGAATGGGCATGCTTTAAATTGACTAATGCAGACGGATAAAGGTCAAGAGTGAATTAAATAAAGCTTAAAATGACTAGTGTTTTTTTGTTTTAAATAAAAATATTTATCTGATTGTCAAAAAGCTCTTCAGCTTGTCTTTCTTGAAACAAAATTCGAAATGCTCCTCAACGTATGTCTCTGGTTTGGCGTGTGTAATTTCGTCACATATTTGGTCATAAACTTCCCTTCTCGCAATAACCTGCCCTGACGTGTAGGTATATAGGTTTGTGTAACTATTTTACGACCGTTTGATGGCGTGCTTACATATGCTAATCAATTACGTGTCTGCGGTTTTGCTGGGGTCAAAACTACGCCGAAACTTGCGGCTGACATATATCGTGAAGGGTGTTGTAGGAAAAGCATTCCCATTGAGCGGAAACGCTTTTCCGTGTTTTATGACAGCACGTTTCACCGCTCGCGTTTACGTGTGTGTGAGTGTGTTTGTACTTTTATGTCCTTTCACAAGCAATTCTTGGAATCGGTAATGAAACATTATTTCTAGAGTAATTGTTCATACGATCCTAAGTACACAGGAAAACTATGGCGCATAGGTGGTTTTGAAACATTATTCTAGATTTTGTAAGTTTGGGTATCAAGCTCGATGCGAGTATAATTTCCTTTATATAAAAGTTACTCAATCACCTTAAAGTGGTAAATGCCTTTCTTTTTTACAATCCAGTTGTATCCACTAGTGAAGTTGAACTCTCTACTGAAACAAATGAAATTTGAGTATAGAATTTCGTTACTTCGAATTCCCGCTAATTCTAAAGCTCGCTAATTTGTACATATTTGAATTTAAAAGTACGTCAAAACCGAGTTGTCAAACTTGCATTTCGAATCTTTTGTTCGTCGAATTCCGAGCACGTGTTTTTTTGCTTTTGACTGCTACAAGTCGTTCTCATAAGCGAATTCAGATTCGCTGATTCGAAGGCAATTCCATTTGAAATAACGAATCCGTTCTGCATCTTATTTAAAAGCTAAATTTTGATAAACTAACCCACTACTTGCACAACTTTGGATCATTTGATTTGCAAATGTTTTTTTAACCATTAGGCTAGTACAAATTTTATTTTAAGTTTTTGTCCCCCCCCCCCCCCTTCAAAGTTGGCTCAAAAAATCAGGGGGCAAAAAAAATATTTTTTTAAAAAAACTCTAATATTTCAATGAAAATTTGAGTGCAATCAGTTGAAATTAATTTTGAATGCATTCCCCTGCGCTTAGAATCATTTTTAGCATGTTTCGGTTGATTTAAAAATCATTTGAATTTTTGAAAATTTTCGATGTTTATTATCGCAAAAAGTTTTTTTTCGCAAAAATTTTGGTTTTCGTCAAATTTTACATTTTTTGAAAACTAATGATTGCAAAACAACTGAACTAGTGTAAAATGCATTTTAAAACAACTTTTCCGTGCAAATGTTGAAACTATGGCTTGTTATTTCAATATTTTTATTTTTTTATTTTTTTGCCCCCCCTCGAACCCGGCCCGAGCCGAGGGACAAAAACTTTAAAAAATATTTGCATCGGCCTTATGAAAATTCAACAAAATTTACTTCATAATCAATTCTTGCGCAAAATATTTCTTTTTTAAATTTCCACTAAATTTTTGAAAAGTAATCTGTTTTTAAGTTTAAAAAATATATTTCGGTTGAACTCTCTTTAAGCTTGATACATTCTGCTATTTGATTAAAATTAACACATTGAAATTGATTTTTTGCAGGGTAAAGAAGATTATGTTTTGGCTTAGTGATTTTTCACGCTCGAAAATTGCAAATTTCACGGGGACCTCAATTTCAAAACACCAAATTTCACGCAAATTTCGCGGAACGTGACAAAGGTTAAAATAACTCTGAAAGACTTATGTTTTAATTACAGAAACTACTTTTTATCCTTCATTATATATAACCTTAATAAACTAACAACAATTTTAGTGAATTTGAACGTGACACAAAAAAAAATCACCTAATTTCCGAAAAAGATTCCACTTGGAATGATGGGTAATCTCATTTATTAAACTGCTTTTTTTAATATTCGACCAATAAAGCTAAAAAGTTTTCGCTGATTTGCTTCCTTTGAATTTCATGTCAAAGCAAGATTTAACAATCTCCAGCTAAAATTAGTGAAATAATTTAAATTTTTTGCACATTAAAAATAATTTTAAAGGTTATCATCTCTCTTTTCAAAATTAAAATTTTAAATCAATGTTCAAAAATAATATATTTGAATCGAAGTCGAAATTATTATTCAAAATGAAAACAAAAACAAAAAAAGTAGTTTTTTTTACTTTCACGGGAATCATCGGCTCAAATAATCAAATATCGTTAAAATTAAACAGGACTCAGAAAAATGTGAAATGTTTTAAACAGTTGATTACAATGACAAATAAACCCTTCTTTTTAATTTGAATAAAACAAAGCTTGATTCTTTAAATTTCCTTTGAAACTATACCTTTCAAAAAAAAATAGCAATAAAATTTTTATTACAGCGAATGATAATATTACTAAGGTTAGTTGGTCTCTAAAAAACTGAATAATCTGAACAATTCTTTAAATATGTCATATCAAGCTTTTCAATTGTGAAATAATAAAATTTACTTAAATAGTCTGTATGGATGAGCTATTTATTATGTTGTTATTTTGAACAAAAAAATTGATTCGAGAAAATTGATAAACGTCATGCCGTCCACGTAATCGTCAAAAATCACTTACCCTATGTAAGTAATTAAACAAGGATATCAACTCGCTAAATTTTACAGTATTTCATAAGATTATTTTTATTCCTATCTGAGTTTGAGAAACCATTTTGAGATAAATCGTTACAGTTTCACACAAACATAAATTTTCACGGGATTTCGCGGAAAAGCCAAATTTCACGGATTTCACGCTGTCCGTGAAATCAAGAAATTCCACTAATCCTAATTATGTTGTTCTTGGAAGATAAATGTTTTATTGTTAGGACAGTTTTTGGAATATTACAGTCGACTCTCTGGCTGTCGATCTTCTCAATATCAATATTGCTCCATGTACCGATGAATTCTTCAGTCCCTTCAAACTGCATACTTCGATTGTCTTTATTCCTCGATATTTTCTCTTGCTTGAAGGATCTCTTCCTCGACGGTCCGTTGGATTCTATTTGCTCTAAAAATCTATTCCGGTTGTCAATTATTTCATTTTCTCATGGCCTGCATGGACATTTTTCTTTGGGAAACGAAGCTTGGAAGGTTGTTTGACATTTCTTTGTTTTTGTTTACTAGACGTTGCCATGATTCTCTCCCATAGCTGGTTAGCAAGAAACGCCAATTTCAATCGAGTCTTCATTTTGCATCGTTCTGTAAACTGATGCTTCTCTTCCTCGACGGTCCCTTGGATATTGACAACCAGAGAGTCGACTGTATTAGAAATGTTCTTTTTCAATAAGGCCGTATCAAATGTTTTTTTCAAGTTTATGTCTTAAAATTACAAGCCATGATTTCAAAAATTGAAACAAAAAAAAACTGTTTTAAAAATTCAAAATGCTTTTAAAGGAGTTCAAACATGCTATATATGATTATAAACGCAGAACATGCATTTTAAATGGTATTCAGTTCATTAAACTTCTGTTTTCTCTAAAATTCAGAAGTTTTTCGAGCAAATATGTTGTTGCCCCCTGATTTTTCAGGCCGACAAGGGCGATGGTGTGACATATACTTTGCAAAATATTTGCATCGGCCTAAATATGAAACCAATTCCAAGTAAATTATCATTCTATTAAATTTAACATTATATAACTTTTAATCATAGATTATAATACGTGAAGAACAATAAACTTCATATAAAATCTGATTTCACCGTTAACTTTTTTGCTCGAATAATAAAATTTAATTAAATTGTTTTGGTACAAAATCCTAAACAGATTTAAATTTATGATCTAATTTTGATTTAAACCGTTACTAATATTTATCAAAGTTTATGTTACCCTAGCCATCCGTTTGATTTGATGTTTGATTTATGAGTTTTGTTTATGAAAGATTATATTAAATATTTTTTATATATCATAAGCTTGAATTTTCAGAATTCAAAAAATAATCTAGCGAGACGTCACAGTCTCATGGACCCCCCCCCCTCCTCCCTTGTCACAGTTTGTCACGCTTGCGAAAACTTCCCCTCCCCCTAGAGCGTAACGTACTTTATGGATGACGCCTTTCCTACTTGACAGATAGTTTTGAATCCAGATAAATAATATTGATTTGAGTTATTTTTCACAAAAAAAAGACTTTCCTCAAGTTTGTGTGCTTGGGTGCGTGGTTATTATAATTAAATAATGGCATCATTAGTGCGCTGACCACGCGGACGCGCTGTCTTGTTTTTGCATGCTCATTTTCATTTCTTTTGTGTCGCTGTTTGTGTGCTTGGGTGCGTGGTTATTATAATTAAATAATGGCATCATTAGTGCGCTGACCACGCGGACGCGCTGTCTTGTTTTTGCATGCTCATTTTCATTTCTTTTGTGTCGCTGTTTGTGTGCTTGGGTGCGTGATTATTATAATTAAATAATGGCATCTTTAGTGCTGAGCGAGTTGTGGCGCTATAACCACGGCATGTAATGTCCTGGGCATCTGTGGAAATACGATGTCCCATCCCAGTGGGTCCCAAAACAACACATGGAACATGGACACTTTTCCAGCAAAGGATTAATGTTTTAAAAAAACTGTATCGTAAATTGAAAATCATATACTAATAACTTCCACTATCTCATCAACAGTGAGCGAGTTGTGGCGCTATAACCACGGCAAATAGTGTCCTGGGCATTTGTGGAAATACAATGTCCCATCCTTGAGGGTCCCGGAGCACCAAAACTTCTTAGCATGGTGCTCCCAACGAATAATAACCTAAAACCAAAACTCGGAGCGTATGGTGGTGTGTCCCCACGCTTCTTCCTCCCCTGTAGATTCAGAACTGTATTGTGGTTTGAACACACACCCCGTGCTCAAACTCAATCTAATTCAACGAATCATCTCTGCGGTAAACTTTACGCAGTAGGCCTGGCCGGTTTAACGTTTTGTGATGTTTCAATGCATTCTATTGCAATGGTACACTACAAATGTTAATAAATGACAAGAAGAGGCTAGGCGTCATCTAACCTAAGGCACTCTCCAGGATCCCTTCGAAAGATTGGCTGCGCTAGGGTTTGATTAGATTAGATTAGATTAGACAAAAAAAAAGACTTTGCTCAACCTAAGTTGCTGAAATTTGGCCCAGATTCGATAATTTATTATGTCTTTTTTACCAGTCGGTTTCAAAAGGGTATACAGAATTAACCTGATGTTTATAATATCTACGTTATTTAAAGCATCGGTGAACCACGGAAAAAATTATATACATTTTAAATAAGATTATAAACCAGTTTTAACAAAGGAAATGAAAGTCTTTCAGTATGAATCTTTCATTATCAAAATTTCAAAATTTGATCATGATTTTATATTTTTCTAGAGAACTTAACATAAGAAATTCTAAGTGGCTCGAATTCAATAATACATAATTTCAAAATCAATTTTCCCAGTAGTTGGTTGCTTGGATAATAGTCATACTTTAAAAACATAAATTTTAGTGCATGTTTATTTTTTCATTTATTTGCTGTATCTTAGCAATCAGACGTTCAAATTAAATGTTTCATCGTAAAAATTTCAGAAAAATTTCTGGACAAAAGAGTTTGTAAAATATGGTCATTTTTTTTACTTAACTTTTCAATAAAGTTAAGCACTAAATCTAAGGTTACTTGAAATACGCGTGAACTTAGATATTTGTCCGCTTATCAAGCGATTTTTTCTTCAAAATTTCGTTAAAAACCTCAAATTAAGTAATTTGCAAAAAAAAAATAGTGAGATTTTTCCCAAATTACAAATCAGAATCGCTTTTAATTGCTGCTACCAATGGAAACTGATAACCGAAAACATGCCAAATTGAAACCACTAGAAATGTGCAGAGTGGTAAAAGTGCATTTCATCTATGCATACATCTCTGTTTTAAAAATAGTTCGATGAAAATTCAGTGAAACATGAGGCCCTGAATGTTAGTTCGGTTACAAGTGGTGGGAAATTTAAGCAAAAAACTTCGAACAAAAAACGATCAAAGCTTCCTGTGGTTGATTCGATTCGACTGTTCGGATTGGATTTTTCCCAATTTCGGAAACATATTTCCGATAAAGCATCCCTCTAGTGGAGTAAAACATCTGCCTTTATTAAGCCGATGCACTATCGTGTGCCTAAATGGAAATCACCAGCAAAGTTTCCTCTCCAATCAAGCTAAAACTGCTCAAAATTGCATTCCGTGCCAATTTGCGTTTTCCAACCACGTGCTCTTCTCTCGTCCAGGTGGGTTGAACCGTCCCTCCGCCCTCTCCCGACCACCAACAAGTAGTGACAACATTGCGTGACATCGAACTACCGTTTCCTCCTTTTCTCGGAACCGCTCTGTTTGGCAAACAATCGGTTGAGTCGACACAGTCGTCGGGAGTGTAAATATCCCACACAAATACCAACAAACGAAAACGACACGAAAGGAGCGTTTACGACAAGCCCACCGGAATAGGGCGAAAATAGGATCAACCGCTTGGAAGACAAAGGCAGCGATGGGGTGAGGGAGGGGGTGGGATGGTAGGTAAATTGATTCCACCACAAAATGCTAATCACGCGAAGGCTTGTTCCTGGTTGCTTCAGGGTAAAAGCAGTCAATTTTGGCAACTCTGGAACATTTTGTGAAGGACTTGAGCCTAGGGCGAAAATAGGAGCAACGACGCAAGACAAGGAGCCTCTTCATTTTGACACGTGCTCGACCACCCGTAAAAGACAGCCGTCAGAGCTTTGATCGCCTTTCGACACGTGGCTGCGGTAGGATCGCTCAATTTTTTTTTGTCTGTTCGTTCGATGATTTCCCCTTTGCCGCAGAACAAGGCATGTTGAGTGACAGCCATAGAATGGGTCGGTTGGAAAATATTGAACGCAGAGGAAATTGAGAATTTTATGACTCCTAGGAAGCTGGAACCTTTGTTTAATGTGACAGTTTTAACAGATGATAATGGATGAGAAAAAAAAATTAATGCAAATTAAATTCTTTTCCAATTTTGGACCAAAAATATTCTTATGTATTATGTATTTAAATAATCACCAAAAAAACGAAAAACGAAACTATTGGCACTACGCCCCCCGGGGCATGGCCTTCCTCTAACGTGGGATTTCTGCTCCAGCGCCTCTGACGAGACAGGAGAAACCGGGACCGACGTTTTACTTCACCATCCGATAGAAGCTCAGTGGATAAGGCGGGAATCGAACCCGCGTCTCATAGCATCATCGGGATCGGCAGCCGAAGCCGCTACCCCTGCGCCACGAGACCCACAAATAATCACCAAAAATATATTAAAAATGTATCAATCAACAATTAAACAGCAAAACCGATTAAAAAACTGAAAGAATAAATAACATAAAATAAGCATAAAAAAAAACAAAACTTAGAAACAAAAAAAAAAAATAAAGAAAAGGGAACAATTAAAATAACAACTTTTCTATCAAGGCATACTATAAAAAATTCAAAACTTTTTATTTTAAATAAAACCTGGGGTGAGATAGAGCCTTTCTTACAAAAGGAAGTTAACGGCAGTTGATTTTTTTTTATTTTTTTTTTTCAAAGAAATAGCAATATAAAGAATGGTCCATTCATAATACAATTCGAAACTCAACCATATTTTTTCATATAACTGAAAAGCGCTGGTTTTTGCCCCATTTGCCATGGCCGGTTGTAAACTGTGCTCGCACACAAGCATTTTCGATTTTTTAAATCAGAACACATTGTTTTTGAGACAGAGAATTAGCTCACAATTTGCGATGTTCGTAATGTTTTCTGCATATCGCTAAATTGTTCGTATTCTCTGAGTGTTTTTTTTTTTTGCACTTTTCAAAATATTAAAAATTAACGAGAAAACAAAATAGGGTATATGGCCCTATTTTGGACCTACTATGCAAAGCGTCAACATATTTCGCATAGTTCTCAGGAACGGTCTAACTAATTTGGCTCGTTTCAGGATTGTTTTGTGCATTAATTTATGCTTAACAAAGTGTACTATTGAAAATTTAAAATAATTTAACCATTCCATTGTAATAAGCATTCCAAGTAAAACATTTTTTGGATGCTTTTTGGACTTATTGAATGTATTTTGGAGACATCGCTGAACCTATTTTGGACCCACACTCTGATTGGTTGAAATTTGGACAACTCGAATTGCGGCGTGCGGCGGCAACACGCACACTTACAAAAACTCGGTTTGATAAACCAAAGGGCCTATCCACGATTATAATTTGGAAAATATTTATTTCAGAAATTAAACAATTATGATGAAACAATGGATTTGAATTTGAAAACGTGTTTTAATCATATTGAATGGAAACTCACGCATCTTTAGCAGGTATCTGTCCTATTTACAATTTGCATATTCTTACGACCTAATTGTTCAAGCATTAGAACATAAAAGACAACCCGTTATTACTCGCAATAAAAACACCTTATCTTAAAATTAAATGAATGACACAGATACATAACAAGTTACAATGAAAAAAGGTTCTAAATTTTACGCAGAGCTTATGTTCAAATATTATTAAACAATCGAGAAATTTTAAAGGGAGATTATAGCTTGTAACTTGGTGTGAAACTTTCTCATCTGTCATGTTAAACTTTACAGTTGCTTTACAAAAAGTTTAAGTACATGTTGCACTTTAAAAACAATGTAATATTTGAAAAAAATCTTTGTTTGACTACCGGGGTGCCTTTGATAGTCATAGTTTGTCTTGTTAAAAGCAGATTTGAGGTTTTCAAACATTAAACTTTCAACTTACTATCACTTAGGTTGCTGATATAATTTTTAAGAAAATCATTTATGTCAATACTTAGTTAATTATGTTTATAAGCTTTTTAATATAATACATATAAATTTTAGGTAATATTGTTCAAAATTCAGAACTTTGCCTGAAATTCGTTGAAACTAGTTTTGTTTATTAAATTATGGATTTGTATTACATGTATAATCAAAAGTTTTCACATTTTATATGAAATTTGTTTTTCTGGAAATGCCTTTAAATTATGAGATGTTTTAAAATTATGTTTCAAAGACAAATAATATTTAATAATATTTATATTACTTATTTTAACTTTTCCTAGTACCCTTTTCCTATTAAAAGATTGTCCGAAGAATCCGAAAATGCATTCCGTTTTACGATTCAAAATCATGTTCATTGAAAAAATCATGACACGTTGAGAAGATGAAAATAATGCTATTTATCAACATTTTCTTAGTTATAGTTAACTAACTTTTTAAACTTTTCAAAATTTCATGAAAAGTTCTTCATGAGGTACTTTGAGCACTTCTCTACCACCATACCATTCCATACCATTCCGTACGTATTCAATTTTTACTCATCATTTTGCGGAAAAATATCAAACCTATCAAAGTCACCCCGGCTATATGTCTCAAATCATAAAATTCATAATGTTAACATCGCATTAACCTCTTTTGCTTATTTTTTTTCGAAGATTTTTATTTTTCTAGCTGGTTTAATTGTGTTTCTAACATGATTGACATGATAAAACTTACAAAAAATATATTTTCCATATGTATATTTCTCTGATTAGTTTGCAATACGTCTTAAAAGCCATCACGATCTCCGACACTTTTTTGATTTTTTTTCTGAACCAAACCAAATTTTGTTTGTTTCCCAGTAAAGAGCATTTAAAAGACGTGCAGATGATAATTCAAATCATTTTTTATTTATAATTCGTAAATTGATCGAGAACTAATCGAAAAATTGATTTGTTTACAACTAGCGCTTAGGATCTTTTTAAAACTAACTCAAGATTTTTTAAATTTAATTCATACGACTTTTTCAAAAACCACTCGTAAGCGATGTTGACAGCTCCTGTCACGGTGACAGCTGACGATTTAATGAACTAGACCCTTTAGGTTTTTCAATCGTTTCCCCTTCAATTCCAACCGGGTAGCCAGTTTGCATTTTTTGAAGCAAAAATTAAAAATATATGCGGCTAAATTGGTGATAATGATGTTAAGACAAAAATAAATCAACATCAGTTTAAATTTTGGGATAATTTGCAATCGGTCCTAACAATCATCTAAATCTCTAGCATCAATTTGCATTTTTATCGTTTAAAAAACATATTTTCATTGTTTCTGTTAATCATTTGCTTTTTAAAGCTTAGATTTCATTCAAATAATTACAGTCAAAAAAATCAATTCAAAATATTAAATTTAAAAATTTCAATCAATTTCAATGAAATATCGAAATAAATTAATAAACAAAACTGGCAACACCTTGTTATGCATGTGTTGGTGATAGCCTTGAACCGACGGCAAAGTAGGTCCAAAAACTGATCCAACGCGGCTGATTTGAAAAAATATTTTGAAATGTGTTTTTTTCGATAATAGAATAGTTATTTCAATGGTTTAGTGACGGAAAACAAGAAAGAATTAAATAAACAACAGTTACATTGCTCGGAAACCAGACGAAATTGCTTGGTGTCAGTGCAAAACAGAAAAAATCATCAAGGTGTCGCGAGCCAAATCTGATAAGCAACGAGGCCGGAATATTTGGACCTAATCG
This sequence comes from Culex pipiens pallens, assembly GCF_016801865.2. Taxonomy (NCBI): domain Eukaryota; kingdom Metazoa; phylum Arthropoda; class Insecta; order Diptera; family Culicidae; genus Culex; species Culex pipiens. The sequence goes on from NC_068938.1 coordinate 89,246,550, forward strand.
ATGTGCTAGAAAAATGAAAGGAAGTTCGAATGGCGTTGGAAAAAGTGGCTGAAAAAGCGGAAATAATCAAAAATGTTAACATTTTTGGAAGAGGTAAGATACAAAACGATCCTGCCTACACTTTCTGTTGGTTGAATTCAGTGAATTCGTACTTTAAAAGCCTGAAATACCTCGATTAATAAAAATAGGTCCAAAATAGGTACTAGGTCCAAAATAGGGTCATATACCCTAATTCCGTCTTGCTCCAGAGCGTTAAAGCGGTAACAAAATGACTGGCAGAAAGTGTTTCAACACCCGAGAATTTGCCGTGTTGTAAACAACGATGTAACGGTAAAGCCGCATAAATGTTCTTGAAAGCTTTGAAACGCCTACTGTAATTCACTAAACTGTCATTTAGGCGTTAGGCAAAATTAAGAGCTTTCAATAAGCAAGCATTTAGGCGTTTTTGGGATTGGGAAGCATACAACGACTGAGCGCTCGGTGGGACTTCACTACGACAAACGCAAACGTACCGAATAAACCACCGTGGTGCGCTGGTACGATGAACAAAAATACTAATACACAAAAAGGCTAGTACCGAAGCTAGAAAACCAAACCCGCGATGTGCGTTGTCACTGGCACATGGGAAGCTTGAACGCTTCCCAGAAATTCGTTCGCTCAGAGTTCGATCAGAGAATGAGCAAAACAAAAAAGAAAGGCAAAAGAATGAGCATGAGGCTTCAGAAGAGATAGCTGCTTGCGTCTAGTTTGCGTTAACTGAAGCTTAGCATAGAAAATAATGATAGGCGATGTGTGATGAACGAGCAATCGATAAAGCAACTTGCACTAAAAGGGGGTAATCTAGTATCACAACTCTATACGCGCCAGCATCACGCGCCAGCATTGCTCGCGTCTGCATGTGAAGCTCAACTTGGCAACTTGTCGACGGTGTGTGTGTGTGTGTGTGGTCCAATCCAATACCCGCTAACCGGTAGCGATATTATGGGAAAGTATAGTTTGTATCAGGCTTTGTATATGCCGAATGCTGATACAACTTATCTCAGTCCCGGGTATTAGGTGGTGATAGCCCTCGCGCTGCTTCCAACGACCCGTTTCAGAATGACAGAGCTCCTTGCGGTCCAATTCCGAGGTCGCTGGGCATTGTTCGGCCCCGCCTAAACATAGAAGCAAGCATCTGAAGGAAACTCGATCTATATTTAGACTTCCAATCCCGTCAGGCAAATCAGGGATCAGCGCGTATTTAATATGAGAAGATAACATGTTTCAACACTACGGATCAATTCACTGCTAGAGTGTTAACCTTCTGATGGCCGACTGCTTAGCGTCCCAGACCACCAATCCAGAGGTGTGAGTTCGAATCCCACCTGATTCATTTTCGTTTTTGTTCATATTCAAAGTTCAAATTCCTGATTCCAAATTTCAAAGGTACCGGCTGGGATTTGATCCCTGAACCTTCTGCTTGTGAGGCAGAAGCCGTAACCATTAAGCCACGGAGCCGGTTAACTTGGCAACTTGTCGACGGTGCGACGAAAATCGATCGTCCATGATTTTTTGCAGATTTTTCGAATGAATATTTCTCGAGAAATGATTTGGGAACGAAGCTTGATTTGGCGTCGGAGCCAAAAGCAAACACTATACCTTTCTTTAGTAAGAAAGGCAAAAATGGAAATTTTCTAAAATCTGAACGGTAAATCCAAATGAGGTCAAATTTGTTTCAGAACATCGAGTATGGTCTAGATTATGATGTGGAGAAAAAAAATTAGATAAAATGCCAAAGGAATAGTTTTGGCATTTGGTGAAAATTGGCTTTTACCTTTTTTAGGGGTTTTTCCCCCTCACAGTGAATTAGTCCACAAGCTGTAAATCAAAAACCACATTACCGACATGGATGAAAATTTGGGAGGATGTAGGGCTGGAAAAATGCAATTTTTTGGACAAATAAACGATTTCAATACTTCAATTTTCGACCGAATTTTCATTTGAAAACCGCCTGATTTGGTGAAAACACACTCCGAGTCCCCATAAAAAATGGATAAATTCAAATTTGGTATGGAACTGGTTCAGGTTCAGCACATCCCCTTTCAAATGCGCCCAAGAGAGCTTAAATCCATAATGTGGGCTCTGAGAAACCCCCTACCACAAAATTGAGCACTTTTTTACCACACACGGACGTCACGCGTGCTCTACAGTAAATTAAGCGCCAAAATTCGGATATTGGAGGTAGACGAATTCTGTCATTGTCAATCGATCGGGCGTCGAAAATCGATCGTCCATGATTTTTTGCAGATTTTTCGAATGAATATTTCTCGAGAAATGATTTGGGAACGAAGCTTGATTTGGCGTCGGAGCCAAAAGCAAACACTATACCTTTCTTTAGTAAGAAAGGCAAAAATGGAAATTTTCTAAAATCTGAACGGTAAATCCAAATGAGGTCAAATTTGTTTCAGAACATCGAGTATGGTCTAGATTATGATGTGGAGAAAAAAAATTAGATAAAATGCCAAAGGAATAGTTTTGGCATTTGGTGAAAATTGGCTTTTACCTTTTTTAGGGGTTTTTCCCCCTCACAGTGAATTAGTCCACAAGCTGTAAATCAAAAACCACATTACCGACATGGATGAAAATTTGGGAGGATGTAGGGCTGGAAAAATGCAATTTTTTGGACAAATAAACGATTTCAATACTTCAATTTTCGACCGAATTTTCATTTGAAAACCGCCTGATTTGGTGAAAACACACTCCGAGTCCCCATAAAAAATGGATAAATTCAAATTTGGTATGGAACTGGTTCAGGTTCAGCACATCCCCTTTCAAATGCGCCCAAGAGAGCTTAAATCCATAATGTGGGCTCTGAGAAACCCCCTACCACAAAATTGAGCACTTTTTTACCACACACGGACGTCACGCGTGCTCTACAGTAAATTAAGCGCCAAAATTCGGATATTGGAGGTAGACGAATTCTGTCATTGTCAATCGATCGGGCGTCGAAAATCGATCGTCCATGATTTTTTGCAGATTTTTCGAATGAATATTTCTCGAGAAATGATTTGGGAACGAAGCTTGATTTGGCGTCGGAGCCAAAAGCAAACACTATACCTTTCTTTAGTAAGAAAGGCAAAAATGGAAATTTTCTAAAATCTGAACGGTAAATCCAAATGAGGTCAAATTTGTTTCAGAACATCGAGTATGGTCTAGATTATGATGTGGAGAAAAAAAATTAGATAAAATGCCAAAGGAATAGTTTTGGCATTTGGTGAAAATTGGCTTTTACCTTTTTTAGGGGTTTTTCCCCCTCACAGTGAATTAGTCCACAAGCTGTAAATCAAAAACCACATTACCGACATGGATGAAAATTTGGGAGGATGTAGGGCTGGAAAAATGCAATTTTTTGGACAAATAAACGATTTCAATACTTCAATTTTCGACCGAATTTTCATTTGAAAACCGCCTGATTTGGTGAAAACACACTCCGAGTCCCCATAAAAAATGGATAAATTCAAATTTGGTATGGAACTGGTTCAGGTTCAGCACATCCCCTTTCAAATGCGCCCAAGAGAGCTTAAATCCATAATGTGGGCTCTGAGAAACCCCCTACCACAAAATTGAGCACTTTTTTACCACACACGGACGTCACGCGTGCTCTACAGTAAATTAAGCGCCAAAATTCGGATATTGGAGGTAGACGAATTCTGTCATTGTCAATCGATCGGGCGTCGAAAATCGATCGTCCATGATTTTTTGCAGATTTTTCGAATGAATATTTCTCGAGAAATGATTTGGGAACGAAGCTTGATTTGGCGTCGGAGCCAAAAGCAAACACTATACCTTTCTTTAGTAAGAAAGGCAAAAATGGAAATTTTCTAAAATCTGAACGGTAAATCCAAATGAGGTCAAATTTGTTTCAGAACATCGAGTATGGTCTAGATTATGATGTGGAGAAAAAAAATTAGATAAAATGCCAAAGGAATAGTTTTGGCATTTGGTGAAAATTGGCTTTTACCTTTTTTAGGGGTTTTTCCCCCTCACAGTGAATTAGTCCACAAGCTGTAAATCAAAAACCACATTACCGACATGGATGAAAATTTGGGAGGATGTAGGGCTGGAAAAATGCAATTTTTTGGACAAATAAACGATTTCAATACTTCAATTTTCGACCGAATTTTCATTTGAAAACCGCCTGATTTGGTGAAAACACACTCCGAGTCCCCATAAAAAATGGATAAATTCAAATTTGGTATGGAACTGGTTCAGGTTCAGCACATCCCCTTTCAAATGCGCCCAAGAGAGCTTAAATCCATAATGTGGGCTCTGAGAAACCCCCTACCACAAAATTGAGCACTTTTTTACCACACACGGACGTCACGCGTGCTCTACAGTAAATTAAGCGCCAAAATTCGGATATTGGAGGTAGACGAATTCTGTCATTGTCAATCGATCGGGCGTCGAAAATCGATCGTCCATGATTTTTTGCAGATTTTTCGAATGAATATTTCTCGAGAAATGATTTGGGAACGAAGCTTGATTTGGCGTCGGAGCCAAAAGCAAACACTATACCTTTCTTTAGTAAGAAAGGCAAAAATGGAAATTTTCTAAAATCTGAACGGTAAATCCAAATGAGGTCAAATTTGTTTCAGAACATCGAGTATGGTCTAGATTATGATGTGGAGAAAAAAAATTAGATAAAATGCCAAAGGAATAGTTTTGGCATTTGGTGAAAATTGGCTTTTACCTTTTTTAGGGGTTTTTCCCCCTCACAGTGAATTAGTCCACAAGCTGTAAATCAAAAACCACATTACCGACATGGATGAAAATTTGGGAGGATGTAGGGCTGGAAAAATGCAATTTTTTGGACAAATAAACGATTTCAATACTTCAATTTTCGACCGAATTTTCATTTGAAAACCGCCTGATTTGGTGAAAACACACTCCGAGTCCCCATAAAAAATGGATAAATTCAAATTTGGTATGGAACTGGTTCAGGTTCAGCACATCCCCTTTCAAATGCGCCCAAGAGAGCTTAAATCCATAATGTGGGCTCTGAGAAACCCCCTACCACAAAATTGAGCACTTTTTTACCACACACGGACGTCACGCGTGCTCTACAGTAAATTAAGCGCCAAAATTCGGATATTGGAGGTAGACGAATTCTGTCATTGTCAATCGATCGGGCGTCGAAAATCGATCGTCCATGATTTTTTGCAGATTTTTCGAATGAATATTTCTCGAGAAATGATTTGGGAACGAAGCTTGATTTGGCGTCGGAGCCAAAAGCAAACACTATACCTTTCTTTAGTAAGAAAGGCAAAAATGGAAATTTTCTAAAATCTGAACGGTAAATCCAAATGAGGTCAAATTTGTTTCAGAACATCGAGTATGGTCTAGATTATGATGTGGAGAAAAAAAATTAGATAAAATGCCAAAGGAATAGTTTTGGCATTTGGTGAAAATTGGCTTTTACCTTTTTTAGGGGTTTTTCCCCCTCACAGTGAATTAGTCCACAAGCTGTAAATCAAAAACCACATTACCGACATGGATGAAAATTTGGGAGGATGTAGGGCTGGAAAAATGCAATTTTTTGGACAAATAAACGATTTCAATACTTCAATTTTCGACCGAATTTTCATTTGAAAACCGCCTGATTTGGTGAAAACACACTCCGAGTCCCCATAAAAAATGGATAAATTCAAATTTGGTATGGAACTGGTTCAGGTTCAGCACATCCCCTTTCAAATGCGCCCAAGAGAGCTTAAATCCATAATGTGGGCTCTGAGAAACCCCCTACCACAAAATTGAGCACTTTTTTACCACACACGGACGTCACGCGTGCTCTACAGTAAATTAAGCGCCAAAATTCGGATATTGGAGGTAGACGAATTCTGTCATTGTCAATCGATCGGGCGTCGAAAATCGATCGTCCATGATTTTTTGCAGATTTTTCGAATGAATATTTCTCGAGAAATGATTTGGGAACGAAGCTTGATTTGGCGTCGGAGCCAAAAGCAAACACTATACCTTTCTTTAGTAAGAAAGGCAAAAATGGAAATTTTCTAAAATCTGAACGGTAAATCCAAATGAGGTCAAATTTGTTTCAGAACATCGAGTATGGTCTAGATTATGATGTGGAGAAAAAAAATTAGATAAAATGCCAAAGGAATAGTTTTGGCATTTGGTGAAAATTGGCTTTTACCTTTTTTAGGGGTTTTTCCCCCTCACAGTGAATTAGTCCACAAGCTGTAAATCAAAAACCACATTACCGACATGGATGAAAATTTGGGAGGATGTAGGGCTGGAAAAATGCAATTTTTTGGACAAATAAACGATTTCAATACTTCAATTTTCGACCGAATTTTCATTTGAAAACCGCCTGATTTGGTGAAAACACACTCCGAGTCCCCATAAAAAATGGATAAATTCAAATTTGGTATGGAACTGGTTCAGGTTCAGCACATCCCCTTTCAAATGCGCCCAAGAGAGCTTAAATCCATAATGTGGGCTCTGAGAAACCCCCTACCACAAAATTGAGCACTTTTTTACCACACACGGACGTCACGCGTGCTCTACAGTAAATTAAGCGCCAAAATTCGGATATTGGAGGTAGACGAATTCTGTCATTGTCAATCGATCGGGCGTCGAAAATCGATCGTCCATGATTTTTTGCAGATTTTTCGAATGAATATTTCTCGAGAAATGATTTGGGAACGAAGCTTGATTTGGCGTCGGAGCCAAAAGCAAACACTATACCTTTCTTTAGTAAGAAAGGCAAAAAAACATGAATTCTAGAGTTTTTTTGATTAGGTCCTATAAACATATGAAAGACAATAGTTTATTGGTCCTTTTCAAAAAAAAACTCTGGAAATTGTCTAGAAAAAAACTGAAAAAAAAATTGTGACATTTGTGGATTTTGTGAAGTTTGTAAAATATGTTAACATTGAGAAATTTGTGTAAATTTGTGTAAATTTATGTAAATTTATGTAAATTTGAGTAAATTTGTGTAAATTTGTGTAAATTTGTGTGAATTTGTGTGAATTTTTGTGAATTTGTGTAAATTTATGTTAATTTTTTTGTGTAAATTGGTGTAAATTTGTGTTAAATTTGTTAAGTTTGTTAAGTTTGTTAAGTTTGTTAAATTTGTTAAATTTGTTAAATTTTTTTAAATTTGTTAAATTTCTTAAATTTGTTAAATTTGTTAAATTTGTTAAATTTGTTAAATTTGTTAAATTTGTTAAATTTGTTAAATTTGTTAAATTTGTTAAATTTGTTAAATTTGTTAAATTTGTTAAATTTGTTAAATTTGTTAAATTTGTTAAATTTGTTAAATTTGTTAAATTTGTTAATTTGTTAAATTTGTTAAATTTGTTAAATTTGTTAAATTTGTTAAATTTGTTAAATTTGTTAAATTTGTTAAATTTGTTAAATTTGTTAAATTTGTTAAATTTGTTAAATTTGTTTAAATTTGTTAAATTTGTTTAATTTGTTAAATTTGTTAAATTTGTTAAATTTGTTAAATTTGTTAAATTTGTTAAATTTGTTAAATTTGTTAAATTTGTTTAATTTGTTAAATTTGTTTAATTTGTAAAATTTGTTAAATTTGTTAAATTTGTTAAATTTGTTAAATTTGTTAAATTTGTTAAATTTGTTAAATTTGTTAAATTTGTTAAATTTGTTAAATTTGTTAAATTTGTTAAATTTGTTAAATTTGTTAAATTTGTTAAATTTGTTAAATTTGTTAATTTGTTAAATTTGTTAAATTTGTTAAATTTGTTAAGTTAAATTTGTTGAATTTGTTAAATTTGTTAAATTTTTTAAATTTGTTAAATTTGTTAAATTTGTTAAATTTGTTAAATTTGTTAAATTTGTTAATTTGTTAAATTTGTTAAATTTGTTAAATTTGTTAAATTTGTTAAATTTGTTAAATTTGTTAAATTTGTTAAATTTGTTAAATTTGTTAAATTTGTTAAATTTGTTAAATTTGTTAAATTTGTTAAATTTGTTAAATTTGTTAAATTTGTTAAATTTGTTAAATTTGTTAAATTTGTTAAATTTGTTAATTTTTTTAAATTTATTAAATTTGTTTAATTTGTTTAATTTGTTAAATTTGTTAAATTTGTTAAATTTGTTAAATTTGTTAAATTTGTTAAATTTGTTAAATTTGTTAAATTTGTTAAATTTGTTAAATTTGTTAAATTTGTTAAATTTGTTAAATTTGTTAAATTTGTAAAATTTGTAAAATTTGTTGAATTTGTTTAATTTGTTAAATTTGTTAAATTTGTTAAATTTGTTAAATTTGTTAAATTTGTTAAATTTGTTAAATTTGTTAAATTCGTTAATTTTTTTAAAATTTGTTAAATTTGTTTATTTATTTAATTTGTGAACACGTTTTTTTTATTTTTAAATGCTGTTAATTTAAAAAAAAAAATTTCAATGTTTTTCTTAAGTTTTATTAAATGGTCAAGTTTTAATTATCATGTTTTTTTCAAAATTCACAATTTGAAAATAAAAGCAAAACTTAATAGCTGGACATAGGTGTAATTGATTTAAACTTTCATTGATTTTTTTTTTTTTGCAATTTTTAACAACTTTTAAACATTTAATCGAAAATTCAGTATTTCAAATTGAATCATGTCGCAATTTTTTTACACGATAACAACAAAATATTTACTCTATTCACTTTGCAACAAAGCACTTACCAACAAACATCGTAGCTCTTCGATTAACATGAATAATAAATAGTGTATAAACTCAGCTGGTTTGTCCGAAACCATCTCAGGGCACTTCATCGAGAAGGCATTAATCAGCGAGGCACGCGGGCTTAGCTTTTAGAGCTCATTAATCTTGTTCCATGGCTGCTGCTGCTGCGGGTTCAAACCAGAGGAACATAGAATACAACTTCAGGACAGGTGTTTTCCACCGAGCTCCTAAAACCTGGAGAAGAAGAAGAAGAAGACGACCCACGCCAAACACGAGAATGATTTTATCGCTTTTCACCGTTATCGTCGTCGTCGACGCTGGTTGCCTGGGGGAAAATCCGCCTAATTTATTCATGAGTGTCGTAAAGTTTATCTACCAACCGAAAAGCATCAGTTTTAAATATACATATTTCCACGATGGCGACGATGGAGAGCTAAGCTATTCGCTGGGTTTTGGAGCTCCAAGGGCACATAGTTGCTGGTCCAGTTCCACTTTGGAAGTGGGTACAGAAATGGTGTGATTTTGTTATCTTATAAAACTCATTTTTTAACTTTTCAATTAGTCTGATTCAGTCTTCAATCAAAACTTGTCTTCTAAATTTAGTCTTTAGTCTTTAGTCTTTAGTCTTTAGTCTTTAGTCTTTAGTCTTTAGTCTTTAGTCTTTAGTCTTTAGTCTTTAGTCTTTAGTCTTTAGTCTTTAGTCTTTAGTCTTTAGTCTTTAGTCTTTAGTCTTTAGTCTTTAGTCTTTAGTCTTTAGTCTTTAGTCTTTAGTCTTTAGTCTTTAGTCTTTAGTTTTTACTACTCTTGTTTTCTTGTTCTGTTGTTCTGTTGTTCTGTTGTTCTGTTGTTCTGTTGTTCTGTTGTTCTGTTGTTCTGTTGTTCTGTTGTTCTGTTGTTCTGTTGTTCTTTAGTCTTTAGTTCTGTTAGTCTGTTAGTCTTTAGTTCTGTTAGTCTTTTGGTCTTTAGTTCTGTTGTTCTTTTGGTCTGTTAGTTCTGTTGTTCTTTAGGTCTTTAGTTCTGTTGTTCTTTTAGTCTATTAGTTCTGTTGTTCTTTTGGTCTGTTGTTCTGTTGTTCTTTTGGTCTATTGTTCTGTTGTTCTTTTGGTCTGTTGTTCTGTTGTTCTTTTGGTCTGTTGTTCTGTTGTTCTTTTGGTCTGTTGTTCTGTTGTTCTTTTGGTCTATTGTTCTGTTGTTCTGTTGTTCTGTTGTTCTGTTGTTCTGTTGTTCTGTTGTTCTGTTGTTCTGTTGTTCTGTTGTTCTGTTGTTCTGTTGTTCTGTTGTTCTGTTGTTCTGTTGTTCTGTTGTTCTGTTGTTCTGTTGTTCTGTTGTTCTTTTGGTCTGTTGTTCTGCTGTTCTTTTGGTCTGTTGTTCTGTTGTTCTTTTGGTCTGTTGTTCTGTTGTTCTGTTGTTCTGTTGTTCTGTTGTTCTGTTGTTCTGTTGTTCTGTTGTTCTGTTGTTCTTTTGGTCTGTTGTTCTGTTGTTCTTTTGGTCTGTTGTTCTGTTGTTCTTTTGGTCTGTTGTTCTGTTGTTCTGTTGTTCTGTTGTTCTGTTGTTCTGTTGTTCTGTTGTTCTGTTGTTCTGTTGTTCTGTTGTTCTGTTGTTCTGTTGTTCTGTTGTTCTGTTGTTCTGTTGTTCTGTTGTTCTGTTGGTCTGTTGTTCTGTTGTTCTGTTGTTCTGTTGTTCTGTTGTTCTGTTGTTCTGTTGTTCTGTTGTTCTGTTGTTCTGTTGTTCTGTTGTTCTGTTGTTCTGTTGTTCTGTTGTTCTGTTGTTCTGTTGTTCTGTTGTTCTGTTGTTCTGTTGTTCTGTTGTTCTGTTGTTCTGTTGTTCTGTTGTTCTGTTGTTCTGTTGTTCTGTTGTTCTGTTGTTCTGTTGTTCTGTTGTTCTGTTGTTCTGTTGTTCTGTTGTTCTGTTGTTCTGTTGTTCTGTTGTTCTGTTGTTCTGTTGTTCTGTTGTTCTGTTGTTCTGTTGTTCTGTTGTTCTGTTGTTCTGTTGTTCTGTTGTTCTGTTGTTCTTTTGGTCTGTTGTTCTGTTGTTCTTTTGGTCTGTTGTTCTGTTGTTCTGTTGTTCTGTTGTTCTGTTGTTCTGTTGTTCTGTTCCTAAGTTTGTAAAATCCAACATCTTCTGTTATCCCAAGTTGGACGAAACGTGTCACGACTTTCGTTCCAGCATGCACGAAGGCACTTTATACTCATTAGTCAGCGGACCAACAACCACACCATCCAAACCGGTGACGGCACACCTGAGATTGGTGGATGAGTGGACTGTTTTTGGATGTGCTCTGCGCAAAAGGGGTTATTTTTGCGAAATAAATCGCGCTTAATTGAACCTGGTGAGTGACATTTCGCTAATGGATAAAACTTTGCCAGTTGTTTTGATTTCATGGAGTGACTGAGAAATTATGAAGTTGTAACGAGTTTTTTTTTGTTCTAGCATTTATGAGAATTTTTAAACAAAGAGAATTGGTTCAAAATCTCTTTTTGATAAAAATACACAAAATTTCCTACAAAGAAGTTCAAATTAAATACTAAATCACTCGCAACGATTATCATCTCAACTAATTCCCCCAAAGTGTCCACTCACTCGAAAGTTTCCATCATCTAACCTCCTTCCTGCGGCAATCCCACCCCAAAACTCAATCCATTCTCATACCCGAGCCCTCTAATGCGACCAACTTCTTGCGGTCAGAATCATTAAATTTTGTTTATTGAATTTCACCACAGGATGGCCAGGCACGCCAATTTCCCCCCTGCACCGCGGGATAATCCTCCCCACCCCGGGCAGAATTTCGCCAACTCCGGAAGGGAGGCAAAAAAGTTTTTCCTTCTTCCAATTTCCAACCCACTTTCCCACCCCGCCCCATAAATCGAGTAATTTTCCCCTCGAGGACTGGAAAAGCGAGCAAAAAAAAGCTGGCAAAAATTTATCTAATATGGTCGGTAACTTTTAACTTGAGGCACGCATAAATTCTTGTTAAAATCCTCACTCTCTCACTTTTTCACTCTCTGCTGCTGCTGCCACATGCACACCCAGCTTCAGATATTGGGTGTATGGAAAATGGCCACGTGGATGTGGGTGCTCACTAGGCAGCTGCTGCTGGTGGCAATTTGGTCTTGTTGCGATTGTTTGCGCTAGGACCCCGTCCGTATGTTAGAGTGTTGGTTGGAAAAAAGTTTATCGTGCAAGTTTGGAGCTTTGCTCACTGGTTCGTAAATAATTCACTTGAAGTGGAAAATTACCGAAAATTATTTGATTTACTCGGCAACGGAACTGTTTCATACTATGGAGGAGTTTAAATGTGCTTACATTTTCTGTGAATTTCAATACGTTTGAAGTTAATATCTTGGACGCAAAATAGTATTTCAGTTCCTTGAAAAATTAAAAAAAAGGATTTTTGTTTTAATTCAAATCAAATTTAAGCTAAGTAAACATGTTTTGATTTCACGTTTAAATGATGAGAATATATTATTGCATCAAATAACTTTTCGCACGTGAACTATATTTTCTGGCAATTATCAAAGGTAATAGGCAATAGTTTATTCCCAAATCAATCAAATTTCAATTATAAATTGTTGATTTACTCAAACAATTGTTTCAATTCGGCTTATAAATTCATCAAGTTCTAAAGTAAATCTTATAAATAATGTAGATTAAAAAACAAAAAATTTCTTTTGCAGGGAGTTAATTAAACAAAAGAAAAAAAAATAAAGTAAAAAGTGGTTCATGAGAAGAATGTAACACACGAACTGATTTCTTGTGCCCTTCTGAATCGTTCTTATTGATTTTGTAAAATGATCATACTGCACATTTCCAGAATGATATTTTAGGTTTAAAATATATTTTTAGTTTATTTTAGAAAAAAAAAAATATCAAGTTGTTGATTTTGGTATGAAAGAAATTTTGTTGACTTTTACCCAATTTTTGCCTTCCTCACCCATTGAGGAAAGGCTATAAAATCACTCGAAAAATGAACTTCTCAATCAGACCGTCTAGACCCACCTTCATGTATACGGGTGGTTTTTGTAAGAAAGGTTGTAATGCTATACATTTTTAGAAAGGTATTTGAAAGGCCTTTCCAACGAGTCCAAAACATTGAAGATCTGATAACTCTATCAAAAGTTATTAGCACTTAAGTGTTATATGCACTTTTTGGAGGCCGGATCTCAGATATTTTGATGAAAACGTTGTCCGGATCTATCATGCGACCTATCTTTGGATAGGTAGTTAAAAGACCTTTTCAAAGAGCACAAATAAGATTGGAGATCTGACTACCCTATCATAAGTTGTAAGTACATAAGTGCCCTGCAATATGAAGATCTGACTACCCAATCTAGCGGTATGAATGTTGAGTCAAATTGATAAAACACTGAAAAACAACGCCCTTTTGTGTCTATTTTGGATAGCACCCTTTAAATTTAAGGAAGGCACCAACCACCTAATGGTGGATTAAGTAACGTTTTTTTATCGGTTACAAAGGCAACAGTTGAAATGAAATTAAATTTAGAGTGCATCATTTTTCTGTTAGTCTAAAAAATACGAAGCAATTCGTCACAAAAATCTACACCCAGAACTGGGCATCGGCATACGAGAGGATAAAGAGCACGATTCGGTAGTAAAATGGTACTGTGTGCGGACGGAGAGGATAAATCCCGAAATTACCGAGAGTACTTTACTCATGGGTTCATTTTCCAAAAAAGTTCATCTATCAAAAAAAAGTACCGGTACCGAGACTCGAACCCAAGACCTTCGGCTTATTGAACCGTGCCTTTGCCGTATGGGCCACCATGGTTCGGTGACTAAGTGGCGGTCATTTGTCCATATAAGCCACTCAATAGGATGAACTCGTCAATGAACGAATGAACACGCGAGAGGTCTTTACTCACGCAAAATAGTACTTTCCTCACGTTTATTTTCGGGAGGACTTTCCCCTCGTTCTTTAACTTTGGGTGTAAAATGGTTTTCGCATGTATTTCTTTTTATTTGGAAAAAAATTGTCGGTGGCCGTCAAAATAGCAATCGAATATGACTGATACGTCCTGAAAGTTTCCATACAGGTTTCTTATGGATAATGTTGATGATTTTTTTTTTAATTTTGATGGGCCCATCAAATAAAATTGAATTGTTTATTAACCTATCGGACCTAAATGGTCAATATGGTTTGGTTTTGCTCGATAAATATACGACCCAATCATCAGAACACACAGAACATACAGAGAAACCTTTTATTAATCTTACGGCGTTACGTTTATTGTTTCGTAGGTTTCTCTTAAACCATATAATATTTTTGCAAGCATCAAAAAGCGTTTTTTAGATCTGAACAAAACTTACAAATAGCTGTTAAAACATTGCAAAAATAATACGTCGTTCCAGAGAAATCGACAAATTAGAAAAACGCAACGCACCGCGTAAAAAGAAGTTTCACTATACTTGGGTTCAGTTCATTTGCAATCATTGTTGTTGTTGTTGATTTTATTAGGGGAACTTTAACCCTATGGGTCATTCACTCCCGTGATTGCAATCATTAATTTTTGAAAAAAATCTAAGTTTGACAAAAAAAAACATTTTTCTTCAAAAAAACTTTTTGTGATGCTTTACATCGAATTCACCAAAAATTGAAACCATGTACTTTTCAATGAATTTGAACAAGTAAAAAAATCATTAAAAATCCAAAGAAATGTATTTTAAATTGTTTTAAGCTAATAGCAGTTAACATTAAACTAACTATTTTGAACTATTTTGAAAAAAAAAAAACATTTTTATTGCTTCTGATTTTCTAGCCCGAATTTGAAGGGTTTTGTCCTTTTGAAAAGAAATATTTGCAATGTTTTGTAGTTATTGTTATTAAGGGTAATACTTTATTGAAAATAAATCAAAAGACAAATTTAGACTTTATTAACAGTTTTTTGTATGCACTAAGTAGACTTTAAATGCAATATTCCGTTTAACATTAATTTCAGTGATATTTTCCAGTCAAAGTATAAATGCAGCGGTTTTTAGACTGAGGTACCTTGGAGGAACCACAAGCAGTCTCAGGGTGTACCGAAAGGCAAAATCCGCGGAAATTTGGAAAATATAAAAAAAATATATTCAAAGAAAATATGGGTCCTTTTACCGGTGTTACAAAAACATAAGACAGTTAACTATTAACACAAGTGTTATTAAAGCTTTACAAAAAATAATTTAAAAATGCAATTCATACTCTTCAAAAATATTGCGTCTTTTAATTACGAAAATTTTGGTACCCGGACATGTATAGGTCATCGCTGAAATTTTTAAGTTATCGCAGTTTTAGTGGAAAAAGTTGATTTTTTGCCGATTTTGTCATTTTCGTGTTTTTGCGCGCGGCGCGTCGAAAAACACGGATTTTATTTTCAAAATATCATATCTCGAAATCCTGTTAATGAACTCCTCCCATTTTTTAGTATATTATGTAAAAATTTCCGGGGAATCCGGTAAAAATATTTCCAGACATAAGCTCTTTGGTCCAGACACCGCCAAAACGGCATTTTAAATTTTCATACGCCCTTTTCATATGTTAGGCTAGATTTTTGAAACTTCTTATTATTTTTCTTTGAAAGGCCAACTTATCACCTTTCATTTGCGTATAAGACAATTGAAATCGGTTGAAATGGCGAGGAGTTATAATTTTTTGAAAAAAGTGGTTTTTGCGAAAATCGACGAAAATGGCCATTTTTCAGACCACCCTAACACGGCGTAGGTTACCCTAATGGCCAAACAAAAAATACGGGTCTAATTATTTCGGCCAGGGAACCCCCAGAAAAATTTTGAGCCCGATCCGAGCACTTTTGTTTTTTTCCATGCTGTTTTCGTGGGGAATTGCTGTATAATTACAATGTTTGATTAATTAAGCATTTGTATTGAACATATTCATTTTTTTCAAATTTTAAACCTACAGTCAAACCTTGCCAGCTTAGAATAGAATCAACATAAAGAGAAGCATACCTTTAAGGAGTCAATATACCGATTTTGAACTAAATCCAGCATATGCCTTAAGTCTTTTTTGTTATACAAATGAATAAATGAATAAATAAATATATTTGTGATTTGTGAAAAGCCTCTCTCTTTTAAGAATACATTATGATTACCGTCATAAGGGGTGACATTGGGTCTGGAGGGTGAGATTGAGTCATACCAATTTTAAGCCTTTTTGTAAGACGTAATCTCACCCCCAGACCCATTGTTACCCCTGATGACGGTATTGCATAAGTTAATGAACTATTCCATTGATTCTAAACGTCTGTTTGGTTAATTAATTCTTAGTGGAGAGACGTAAGGGTTTTCCAAAACATTTTTCATTTATCCAAACCTTACTGTATCTTTAAGATTTTCAATAATTTTTTTTTTAATTTAATCTTTTATTCTGCTTTTAAATATGATATGCAAGTTTTTGTGATCTACTACTTTCTTTTTATTAGTTTATTTGTTCGTATCAAGAATTATTTTTAAACTTGTCGAATTCACTTTTTAAAATGTATGTTTGCACACTTATTTTGTGTTTTTTTTTTGAGTTACCAATAGAATAATATCAAAAAAACATATTATCAACAAATTTTTTCTTATCTTTTATGTAGCATCTGAGCGAAAGAAAATTTAATCGAACGACCGTGGTACAATGGAAGTGCACCCTTCTGACACACGTCAAGGGAGATTGTGGGTTCAAATCCCACCGGTTGATGATCAATTTTCTCGTTTCACATTTTGTTCAAAAGGAATTTAATTTATTAAAGCGTTTATTTGTTATTCTTAACTCGTAGGAAAGAAGAAATCAGTTGATTTGTTAATTTTCAAGCCTTATTTTATTTATATTTCTTCATCAAATTAATTTACTCATCCCACCAGCGCTCCTCTAATATGCTGAGTTTTTTCCCCTTCATAACAATTTCCCTTCCACACTTTGCTAATGCACTAGTTTACGGGCTTTAATAGCAGAATAAACGGGTGGGAAATTGCTTTCGACCACCAAACTTTGCCGCCCGACGCAGACACGGAAAGATCATTTCCGGGGGAAAATTCCTCCCCGGAGAGAAAGTGAACCGACAGCGTGAGGAGAATAAGAGATTTGGGCGGTTGGGAAGTTTCTCTTTTGTTCTGAGAAAATGATTGAAATTAATGGATGATAATTTGTACGGAACGATTTTACAGTCGGAACGAAAAAATAGTCTTAAAAATCTTTTCAATGATTTTGATCTAATTAAATTGTCACAATCTGCTGTAGGTATATTTCCCAAATTAAAGCTACCAAAGGTTCCAATTTTCCAGCCTTGAGCTCGAGGAAAACTTGCCAAGACGTGCAGCGCCATCCCGGTGAAAATGTTCGTAAATAATTCAATTTCTTTTTGTTTCTTCCTTGGAGCCGTGCCGCTGAGCTTCTACCTTGGTGAAATTTCCCTCCCCCCGAAAAAGCTCTTCCTGCAAAACAGACAGACCGAAGCCGCTTGCGACCGGAAAGGGGTGATGCACAAGTTTGAAACTTTTTAAGTTATTTTCCGGATTGTTTTTTTGTTTAATATTTTATTTCGTTGGGTGCACTTTCTTTGCTGGCGATATCTTGGGGAGATGAGATTTTTTTTCGCTCGCAGACTCTGTGAAAGCCCATTTCCGGTGACGTCATGTCACTCCCTTGAAGGATGCGACCAAGTTGAAGAATTTTTAAGCAAGACGGCGAAATGCCATTAGGCTTTTCAAGGACGACAGAAAAGATTACGGGGGCCCGGTTGAATAATTTAGTGGCTTTAAGTAATGTTGCCCGACTGTGACTGTTTGGGCTGTTTGGAGATTTAAGGGCGATGAACATATTTGGAGAGTTAAAGAAGTTGAATTCAGTTTCAAAAGGATGCTTGTTTAGGATTTAATGATTTTGAGAGGCTCGCATTTTAAATTGAGTCGTTTGACAAAAAAGAATGAGTACAAAAAACTTGCAAATATTGTACATAACCTCCATTCTTATCATTAAAAAAAATGTGATAAACTGTATAAACCCAGACTCTAGTATTAATTACCCCGATCACCAGAAAGCTTCTCCGAAACGCTAATTAATCGAACTTGGCAAACATTAATCTAGTGTGTGTGTCTGACCAAACCAAACCACCAACAAAGCAGACCTCTATCGGCCAACCTCCGGAACCGGGTTCAAATTAGCATTATTATTCACCGCGTCACCTGACGGCCGGCCAAAGTGTGAACGTGTGCATTCCGGCATGGCCTGGTTCCCACCAGCACCAGCTCCCGGCGAGGAGACATTGGCCATTTCGTTCCGCTTCGGAGTCAGGCACCGTGAAATTGCATGATTACACGCTCTTTTGTCCTCGGCGCCAGGAGTCGTGCCGAGTTTCCTGCAGGCCTCAGAATTCCGAAGCGAAGCTGGAGGATGGGAACAGTTCACAGGTCCTGATGCAGTGATTGCTGTTTTCGGGGCGCAGCTTCCGGGAATTCCTGAGATGGTGTTGTTGCTGGAGAGGCATTTTTTACGTTTTCTCAACCAAAGCCTAATTAAATGTGCCTCGGATGATGTGCTGCTTATAATTGTGTCATAAATTATGATCAAAGAAAAATGGTGACAAGTTGTTTTTAATGATTTTTTACTTGGGTCCTTGGAAAACGAAAGTTTTGGAAGTATCCAAAAGCTTTTTTTTTTGTATTTTTCGGTGAAATTATCATCAACAATCAACTCAGGACAGTTTTTTTTGGCAAAAGGAGGATAGAGTAGACTACGGACTGGCAGGGGAAATAGCTGAGGACTATTAATTCAAAGTTCAACCTTTTATTAAACAAACTTTGTAGGGATCATCCAATAAACACTGAAGGTGTCGGAAAATGTTTCCACCTTCTGACTTAATAGGTAATTTCTTCTTTTTATTTCATATCTGTATCTTGTGAAGGAACTTTCTGATCTGATAAGGTCAGGTGACCTGAATAATGACAGAAATAAGTCGATACGAAAACGAAGTTGACTTTATAGCTGTCGGCCACTATTGCTAGTACCAACCACTAGTGTCTTCCTTCTTAACTACAAGGACTTCGCCGCCCTGGGCTCCTAAGTGTTTGAGTACGACACGTAGCGACGGCGCCGGATACCCATATTTACACAAAGAATTTTAAGCGCCCGCCGCGGGATTCGAACCAGCAACCTCTGGATTGAGAGTCCAGTGCTCGGTCCGAATGATCCACACGGGCGGGACTAAGTCGATACGCTTTAAAGAATATTTCAATTTTTTCACAAAAACGAGAAATTTCAAAAATGGTTTTTTTATATTCAGCAGTTCCTCACAACAACAGCACGATTCGAAAAAAAGGCATATTTTTAACTTTTGGTTTAAAATTCGTCATAAAGTAAAAAATATCAAAAAAATTCAATCCATTATTATGGATGTAAATATTTTTCTTTCAAATATTGTGACACATAGGTTTTTTTTTAAACTAAATCACAAAAGCACCTGAAAAAGACTTCTGAACGTGGGAAACACAAAAGCAGTTAAGCCTGATTTTTATTTTAGGGCATTTTGTGTTTATAAGAGCGAAAAAAATAACAAAAGTTATACCAAATTGCTTTTTACATTTCAACAGTTTTACTACTTTGACAAATTTGCAAAATAGCACTGAATTAATAATAAAAAAAAAAACTTTGATTTTTAAGTGTTTCCGATCTGTCATTCCAAAATCTGAAATTTTTAAAAAGATTAAAAAGCCTCCGTTTGATTTATTTATATATTTTTATCAATGTTATACTAAGTATTCTACAATCGATTTTATAAGCATTTTCAACCATTTGTTTTGCCACCTGAGCAATTCTCTACGAAATCGGCCAATTTCGACCATTTTTATTTTTTGTATTTTTTTATTTAGCTCAAACTTTGTTGGAGCCTTCCCTGTGACAAAAGAAGCTATTTTGTGTCATTGGTTCTCTTATGCATGTCTCCATACAATTGTGGCAGCTGTCCATACAAAAATGGTACGTGAATAATTAAATAGCTGTAACTTTTGAATGAATTTTTTGATCAATTTGATTTCTTCGGCAAAGTTGTAGGTATTCTTGAGGACTATTGAGAAAAAATAGGTACACGGAAAAAAATTGCCGGTTTTTAAATTAACATTTTTTTTATAAATACTCAATTTCCCAAATTTTTTGATGTTTTTTGATATTTTTGATATGTTTTAGGGGACAAAAACCCGCAACTTTTGAGCTATAGATAAGTATGGTCAAAAAATCTGCCGCCGAGTCATGATTTTTTAAAAAAAATAGTGATTTTTGAAAATTGAATTTGCAATCGAAATATTGAATGTTAAACCCATTTGAAATGTTAGTGTTGATTTAAAAATTTTAAAAAATATTGTGTTCGAAAAGATCGAAAAATTTCACGAATGTTTTATATTTTAATTTTGTAAATCGGACCATTAGTTGCTGAGATATCGACATTAGAAAATGGTGGGTTGTTTGGGTGAGACTTGGAAAACATCAATTTTCATGTTTTTAAACCTTTGCATGGCAATATCTCAGCAACTAAGGTTCGTATCAACAAAGTTCAAGAAAGCAAAATATAGAGAATTTTCTCAGCTTTTCATTTTTTTTTCAAAAGTGGGCAAACCTGTGCATTAATTTAAAAAAAAATAAAAACTTCGACTATTTTTTTAAAAGTTGCCAAAAAATGGCTTTAACTTGAAAATGGTGAACTTTATCCAAATTTCACTAGAGTACTTTTTGTTTGCAAATTTGATTTTACATCGAAACATTTTTGCGACCAATGTTTAGATTTTTTGAAAAAATCTGTATTGATTTGAAAATTCATAACTCGGTCAAAGATTTTTTGCTCGTTCTGGAAATTTCTGAAATGATGGCATTTGATGTCCCCTAATTCATATTAGAAAAATAGTGTTTTTTTTGCAAATCAAGTTTTAGTGACAAAAAGTTAAATTAAAAATCACCAATTTTTTTAACCGTGTATCATTTTTTTCAGTGTAGTCCTTATCCATACCTACAACTTTGCCGAAGACACCAAATCAATCAAAAAATTCCTTCAAAAGATACAGATTTTTGAATTTTCATACATCATTTTTGTATGAACAGCTGCCAAATTTTTATGGAAAATTATATGGACAAATTTTTGATGTAAAATGGCTTCTTTAGGCATACCGAAGGCACCAAAAAAGTTGCAGCCAGATTAAAAAATACAAAAAAAATCGAATGACCGAAATCTGAGACAATTGCTCTTTTATAAAAACTTTGATCAAGTCTTTTTGGCTTATCAAAATACTGTTTTAGAAATTGATTGAAAAATCTGGAAGAGTTCTCGAGGAAAATATAGCAATGTCAGTATTAAAATCATGTTATTTAGAGCAAGCTTTATTCGAGATCTTTTGGTCTTAATCTTTCAAATGTCAATCTCAGTCTACTTTTAGCAGCAAGAAGATCAGACGTTTCCAATGTGCCAGGCCAGCTCTTTAATTTCACATTTTAAGGCGATCGTTATGTAATGTGAGTTAGTGATAGTCCTGCATTGAACATTGGAAGACGTTTCCGCATCATCAAGTTCATTTTTAATGTTGAAAAAAAGTTTTTGTATTTGCAATTCACAAATATGATGAAAATGTACCAAAAACACTTTATTGGATCTCTGAAACGTACTTCAAAGTTCAACCCCTTGCTTAATCTTGAACAAGAGCTTTACAAGAAACGTTGATCTTGATCAAGAGCATCTCTAAAAAAGATTTTTTTTCTAATAGCTTTAAGTAAGTACAGATAGATTTAACAAATTTCACCATGTTTACAAATGCTGATGTTTGCAGCTGATGAGAGTTATGATTGATAAAGTCTTCGGTGTTTATTTTTTCGAGACTCTTTTCAGAGACTCTAAAAATAAACATCCAGAGTGTTTTAAAACGTACACACAAAACAACATGATCATGAAATGTGATCCATTCACAGAATTCTCTCTGCGGTTAATGAAACGCAGTAGACTAAGCTTCCTTTTAATTAGGGTAATACAGCTCGGATATGCTCAAATGTACTACTATCGATTATCTTGATAAAAAATAGGAG
This sequence comes from Culex pipiens pallens, assembly GCF_016801865.2. NCBI lineage: Eukaryota > Metazoa > Arthropoda > Insecta > Diptera > Culicidae > Culex > Culex pipiens. Next base: position 89,268,289 of record NC_068938.1, read on the forward strand.
GTAATCTTAACAAAATGTTCTTCTAGGATGTTTAAGAAAATACAGTGTTTAGTGTTATTTCACCAACATTACACACCATTCTCGTGATAAAAAGCTATCATAAACTGCAACAAATTTTCAGAATACACCAACTTTGCACAATGTTTTTCCTTGTGACTTTCATCTACCTTCACGTGTCTATCACAACCCGGTGCAATCGCACAGTAACAGAAAAAAAAGTCAGCAAAACTTCACTGTCATTCTTGACATTCCAGAGCAGCAAAACAAGTCACTTTACTTTGCTCACCCTTTCCCCAACAATGCCACAGTTTTATAGCCCCAAACACTGGCAGAATATTAAATTCGCGTCTATTTATATGACTATCATGTTTTCTGCAACTTGAGTTTGGCGAAGATTTTGAGGGAACATCAAGCAAAAGAAAAAAAAATCCCAGGCAAAACTTTGTTCCCCCCACAGCTTACCGGAGGTGATCCGTCACGAGTTTCAGGGAGGGCTTCACAATCCTTGCCCGGGAAGGAGCTTCCCTTTTTGTTCTGGCTTATTTGGCTTCCCGGCCCAGAAACATGGGAGATTTACTGGCGGAGATGATTGCCAGTCAGAAGCGAGCGCATCAAAAAAGATTAATTTTCCGAGCCCCAGGAAAAAACCAGAGGAAAACTGCGTAAATCTTTTGGTTCCCCTCGGTCTTTGAGGATCTGGAGATGAATTCTTGTCACGAGTTTATCAATCTTTTTTTTTCTGCCGCCTGCATTTTTCCCTTCTCAGTGCGGTGGTGTGCGGGTGTTTTATTCTTTGGGAAGGAATTTTTCTTATTATTACTATGAAGAGCTGTTCTCTTGAAAACAGATTTTAAACAAATTTAAAGCTTTCTAATTCTAATCTTTCATACGAAAATCAATTGTAATATTCATGTCTTAACAAGTCTCCATAAGCCATAATTGGCCATAAAAAGCAATACCCTTCATCTCGATAAGATATATTCTGATCGATTTTTAGTGTTCAGCAAATGTGTGACTTTGAATAAAATTACACTTTCATCTACAACCAGTTTTGAAAACATTTACTTCTTTTATTTGCCTTTTTTTACACTTTTAAAAGTAAAAATGCTAATTTTTGAGCTCTAGTGTTAAACTGAAGCCGCTATGACCGAAACTGTCTATTTGTATGGTAAATATTTGAAAATCTGTAACTTAGGAAGATATTTCTGATCAATTTGGTGTTTTCATATAAAAATAAAAGTTAGTATTGGAAAAAATCTAAAATTAACCACGAAAAACTCCGATCCAAAAATATCAATTTTTAAAATACAATGTTTTAGTAGACAAAAATTGCATACTTAGTAGCCACAGGGTATGAAGGGTGATTTGGTTTTGGCCAGGTTATATTTTTTGAAGAAAAAGAAATAGTTTGGAAAGTATCGAAAATGCACAAAAAAATCTTGAAAACCATTTTTGGTTGTTAAATTCAATTCTTAATCGCAAAGTAATGTTGCAAAATTTTGATAAATTGTAACAATTTGATAAATTGTTTTTGAGTTAAAGCCATTTTTAAGTTAAATTATTCAACAGAAAAGTTTTTTTTTTCATTTCAAAATAAGTGTCAACTGTCCATTCTTGTCCATTTATGAAAAAAATATATTCGAAAAGCTGAAAATTCTCTACTTTTTGCATTTTGGACATTGCACAGTGTTCGGAATGACAAAATTAAGTGGGATAAATTGAAAACTCCTTTATTTGACATCCTAGCCAAATTGTGTCTTCCGATGAGTTGTTGTACTAGATAAGGGCTATCTTTTGAAGTTATTGACATACAGAGTGATGACCTTCCAGGGTGTCAACCAAAAACTAGCTTTGTTGGATGACGTTGTAGGGCTTTGGTGTCTTCGACAAAGTTGTAAAGGAGAAAATTTCATGAAAGTTTTTCTAAGACGCCAAATTTGTAGCTCTTAATCTACTGGAGATATACGCCATTTTTGCGAAAATGTTCCAAAAAAGCACTTTTTGGGTGATACCTCAAAATGTTAGCATTTTAGCGGCCTACTGTGTTCTGAAGAGTTGTTTATGCCATAAAATTACACATCTTTGCCCAAGACAGCATAATGTGTTGAGCCTTTGTTGAGGAGTTCTAACCATTTTTAAGTGATTTTGAGTCTATTTTCAAGTTGCTTTGTTTTCAAAATGGCGCAATTTGGTGCAAAACCGAACAATGCACCTGAATGTACACACTTTCAACTACATTTACTGGAAATATCTCCTTGTCTATCGGTGTCTTTTTTTAGATATCTCAATTTGAATTTTACGGTTTATTATCAATTTATTTATAATTTTTACGCGGAATCTTATTGAAAACGTGGTAATAATCGGTAAATTGAAGGGTAAATTAAGCAATTTTTATGACAAATACAGTTTTACGCTAAAATGTGCCATTTTGAAAAAAAGCATCTTGAAAACAGGCTCAAAATCACTTAAAAATGGTTATAATTCCTCTGTAAAGGCTTAAAACATTTTCCTGTCTTGAGCAAAGATGTGTAATTTTATGTCATAAATAACTCTTCAGAACATAGTAGGTCGCTAAAATGCTAACATTTTTAGATAGCCCTTATCTAGTACAACAACTCTTCCGAAGACACTATTTGGCTAGCACAATTTATTCCACTTAATTTTGCCATTACGAACACTGTGCATTAATGATCCAACCATCGTTTGCCAAAACATAACCTTGCAAAGAATGAAAATTACCAAAAAATAGTTTTTATAAGTTCTACCAAATTGACTCCTAAATCGATGATATTTTGTAATTATAATTTCTTTGCAAGGCTCCTCTCAGCAACCAAAAGTCGAATCAACAATGTTCAAAAATGAAAATTGTACAGAATTTTGTAAGCTTTTCAAATATATTGTTTTTCAATGATGATTTTTTTTTCGAATATTTAAAGAAAAAACACCTTTTTATGAAAATTTTACTTTTATAATGGCAAAAAGGGTTAATTTCATCAAACAAAAAAAAAATAACTTTATGATTCCAAATAAAATTTTACGTCCGTAAATGATTTTGAAGCTTTTCGGGTGAATTTTTGTAACTTTAGAAAAACGAAACAAATACTGGCGAAAAATCTGAATATCCGTCAAACCCTTTAACTCAAAAATTGACTCTTTTACTCATGAAATTGACGTGATTTTTAAAATTATGTCTTTTGTAACTATTTGAAGTAAACTTGTTTTTTACATATTAATTTTTTAAAGTAAAGTTAAAACTAAATTTTCAATCGAAAAGTATTTGCAAGGGAAAAATCAAAATTTCGTAAAACAAAAAAAAATGATAGGATTTAATTTGCATCGTGCAAAACCTTTGTAATTGTTTTCTATGTTTTAAATAAAGCTCAACAGTTTACACCTGATTTTATCCTTTAATATTGAAACGGACCTGTAGTCATCGAGCTACCTATAAAACAGAACATTAGAGTTTTCTCATTGTCAACTTTCACCAATGCTCTAAGCAGCTTATTGTCCGATTTTCAAAGTACAAAAACGATAAATGGTAGAAAATTTGCTCAGCTATGGCGTCATCCATAAAGTATGTCACGCTATAGGGGGGGGAGGGGGGGGGGGCTGAGCAAGTGTGACATTGCATGTTATAAGTATAGGAAAAGCGTGACAAAGTGGGGGAGGGGGGGTAAATTTTGGCTGATTTTAGCGTGACGTACTTTATGGATGAAGCCTATCTGGAAAAATAATAATAGTGACAAATGGAAACTTTTCTTTAAAATCAAACACATTTTTTTTTATTGGAATGAATCCACGATGGTTGTGCATTTTATCAAAAGAAATGTGCTACAAATTCTTTGATTTTGAAAAATAGTATTTTTTTGCAATTCCGTTGTGAAACTACTATCTTTTTGTGTCATTCTCGAACGACGAAATAGCCTACTTTTCTTTACCAAAGCTAACATAATCGAATGGAAACACTTTTCAAAATAAATGCTGAAATGTTATACATTTCATCATTGTTTTGATTTTGAATGGTATAGCGTTTTTTAATGATATTTCTAGGAAAGCTGCTTTTATCGGTTCATTGAACGTTTCAAAATTGGAAAAGAAAATCGATTTACAAACTCCTTGAGAATTCTTCAGGAAAGGACTGCATAATTCGGTTGAAAAGGAGAGCAGGGAAAAGGGACTCGGTTGACATTGTTGGATAGTTGTTTGATTTTTATTCGTGAGCTGCGTTGAACGCAACGATAAAAAGCAATAAATTTAAATTAGATGAAAAGTTGTTTTTTATTCTGTAGGCGGGTGTGGATTTTCCAAACGGGACTTAACAAGAGGGAAGAATTGGGGGTTTGAACTGAAATCCCAAACACATATATGAAAGACTTTCCAAACGGAAGGGGTTTTATAATAGTTGTTTGGCGTGATGTGAATTGATTTCGTTTGTGTTTGCGATCATCCGGAAAATGGGAAGGAAGCTTGTCCGATGTTGATTCCTACAGAGGTTGATTGATGATTGTTTGGAAGGTTGGGAAATAGTTGAATTGAGTTGGGAGTTGGGAGAGCTGGTTTAAATTGATTGCAGACCTTTCAACACGTTTTGAAGTATGCGATATGATTTGTATTCAAAGCTCGTATGATTTTTTTGTACGATTTATAGATATAAACTGAACATTGACTTTTGATTTTTTTTTCCAAATCATTTACCATAAACGTGATTTTGACAAAGTACAAGGATAACCCAATTAGAAACCACACCTTTACTAGGCAGATTTAATGAACTATTTGCAACATAGTGCGCCATGGTTTTGTAAGCTATTTCAGCTTCCCAGTTGGGTTGGGTTTGCACTGGCTTACAATTACATTTCAAACCACAATGAACAACAGTCACTGCGTTGTTTCGAAAAGGTTTATGTTTCTCTCTTGGATTTGGGTAATTTACTGTTTGTTGCTCATAATTATTCTTTAGTTCTATGTTTAGAAAATTTCAAAAAAACATAGAAAATTTATTCAGATTGCCCTGCAAAAATTAAAATATGTAGAAAACTCATGAAAACCAAACATTTAATTGTTGAATTGTAGGTCCAATTTACCAAATAACCCCCCTCCAAAAATGTGCTTAGTTAGAAGCCCCGCTCGAGAGTCAGGTGTGATCAACGGTGGCATCACTGCTGAAGCACTTGTTCAACACGGAAAGTGTTTCTGAGTGAAAATGTTCGCGAGCTTTCCCGCAAACACACACTCACACACACACACACGTGCTCGCAGAGTTGTGCCGGATGTGAATTATGACTCCCGCAAGGATGAATTATCTCTGGTGTGTGACGAAGGCAAATCAGTGCTGCCAGTTTCAGAGCAAATGGAGTGGGTTGCGACGGGGGGAGGAGGAGAGGTCTGCGTCTAAGCACCGTTTGATTTTGTGTGTGTGGGTTTTAATGTGAGTTCTGGTGTGATGACCTACAACAGCGAGAGACTTGGTTTATAAATGAGTTGTGGTGTAGCAGATGGATTGAAGTTTCCTGTTTTAATGAATCAGTTCACATGGAAACAATGAACCGTTGGAAATAGAGGGTGACGAGCGGGAATTCCCGGGAAATCGACCATTTTTGGACCTCTCGATTCCCGGGAAATTTGGTCGAGACTCCCGGGAAATTTTAATTATATAAATATCGAAGCAAATTGAAGCTAACCAGAAAAAAAAACATTGAAAATTTGAAATTGTTTAGAACATTGAATGTTAAATATAAGATGTTCAAGTTCGAATGAACCAACATTGGCATTAATGCTTCTCTTATCTTCTTATTCAGAAAGAAGAAACTTATCAAAAATTCCAATAACTATAATTGAGAGAACTTAAAATAATGTGGATTCTATAATTTTCCTTAAAGCATATTTAGCAGTTAGACTCCAGGAAGGAAGTCTAATGTTTTTTAAATATATTTTTTTATTTATTATTTCTAAGAGGGAAAAGCCTTTTCAAGATCAGTATAATTTCCATATCCTCTTTCAAGCATAGCAATCCTTATAATCTAGTTTTTTTTAATTCTTATTAATTTAATTTCGCCTTCTTTCATGTCAATAAGTCATTTTGTGTTTCGCTTCAACCTCAATATTAAATTATATTTTGGAAGAAAAAAACTTTGGCAATCTTTGTAAAGTTAAGGTCCGCCAAATGTGAACATTCGGGTTTTCCTGATTACTATTTCTTCAATGAATATTTACAGTTGACCTTAAAAAAACAATTTTAAATTCTAGAGTTTTTTTTATTAGGTGCTATAAACATATGAAAGACAACAGTTTATTGGTCCTTTAAAAAAAAACTCTGGAATTGTTGTTTTGAGTCGCTATTTATCAAATTGCAAAAATCCCGATATTGGGAAATTATATTAGCTATTTTTTTACTTCACAAAAATCTAATAATAAGTTCGAACAACAAGTTGTATTTGCAGATTCAGGAAAAATTAAAATGTAGATCAAACCTAGTTCCCAAAAATAATGAGGCTACTAATTATCGTTTCATAGAATAAGTATGAATAAATCGTAACTGAATTCATTGAAAAGAAACATATTTATAACTTTTCTTTATACATTATTGGCACTATTGGCATAGTTAAAAACACTCCCGGGTCCCGGGAATTCCCGGGAAATTTCCAAATTCAACTCTCGATTCCCGGGAAATTGGAAATCTCGAGAATCGTCACCCTCTAATTGGAAATGCTTTTATTATCCATATTAAGAATCAATTAATAAGGCAGTTTATAAATAAATCAAGTGTAATCAAACCTCAGCTCAAATTAAATTGAAAATTCATGGTAAAATTATAACAATTTATACTATCAAATGTGGATTTTTCGACTGTGTGAATTGAATTCAGATGGATTTTCGGCTTGCAGTCGTTGAAAGCAGCTCAAACACATATTTTATGTAGGTTATCCGACGATTCGATTTTTATTAAATCATCTTCAGGGAAACTAAAAATTGGATTTTGGGTTTTCAGTTAATTTTTCTGTGTTTTTATATGTTTGTATGTGTTCGTTGATATCGTGCGTTGATGTTTGGTTGTCCAAATTCAGTTGATTTGGGTTGGTCCAATACAAAAAATTTATTTGTATAGTTTTCTTGACGTCACCAAACCGACATTTTACAAATTTAACAGGAAGCCAAAAATCCATCGATACTAACAAATAATAATTTAAATGAATTATTTTTTCAAACCATATATTTTTTTCTCTTTGGCATCATAATAAATAAAGAAAATCGAATGAAAAAATACAATACATAAGCCACCCAAAAAGTCGGGAAGGTAGCTTCAATTTGCTGGATCTCGGCCTTGACTCAACCAATCGATAAGATCCTTTTTACCAGAGATTTTGATCTCAGAAAAAATTACAGATTTAATCACACCGAGTTGTGCAATATTCTAGAATGTGTGTGTGTGTGTGTGTGTGTGTGTGTGGTCCAATCCAATACCCGCTAACCGGTAGCGAAATTATGGGAAAGTATAATTTGTATCAGACTGTGTACATGCCGAATGCTGATACAGCTTATCTCAGTCCCGGGTATTAGGTGGTGATAGCCCTCGCGCTGCTTCCAACGACCCATTTCAGAATGACAGAGCTCCTTGCGGTCCAATTCCGAGGTCGCTGGGCATTGTTCGGCCCCGCCTAAACATAGAAGCAAGCATCTGAAGGAAACTCGATCTATATTTAGACTTCCAATCCCCTCAGCATAGAATAGAAATGTAACTGAGAGGAAAAACAAGATGGCGACGTGTATCAAAAGTGCTGCATGGATTTTGCCACTTCTCACTATTCTGGCTTCACAGTGTACACCGAACCGGTATAACTGTCAAATCCAGCTGGTCTAATCCAATGTCAACAAACTGTAACAGTAGGACACTGCTAGTTCGGAAATATAATATCAAAACGAACTATAATTGATTTATTTGTACACTGAGCAAAACTTACACAGCTCAACGAAGTGTTCTACACATGATCTGGCCCTGCTATACAGAGCACTCAAATATCAATCGCAAAACACTCGAAATTTCGGTGATTGGCCATGAAATAATGTCAATAGCCAAACACTTGAATTTTAAATGGTGTTGAAAAATAAAAGTACGTACAAGCGATATACAGGTTCTCGCTTGCTAGTCGTGCACGCTACCACTGCGCCGGCCGGCCAGTTGAAGACGGGAGAGTTTTTTGTGCTATTGGTTCTAGCCTAGCTTCTGGCCTTCGATGAAAGTCGCTCTAAAATCAATCAGTGAAACACATTAAATTCATGTGGATAATCACGTTGACTTTGAATAGTGCCTGTTTTGGGTAGATCTTAAGATCAATTTCAAGTGTTTTGCTCTTCACTTTTAATAGTTAAAGGCAGTGGGACAAATTCATGAGCAAAACACTTGAAAAGCTGGAGCCACCCGAATGACAATAACATGTCGAAAAATACCAAAAATTCAATCGTCCAAACACTTGCATTTGATAATGATTTGGATTGATGTTGAAACACAAACCAATTAAATCTATGATGTGGCTTTATTCAATCATTCAAGTGTTTGGGCACTTGAATAAAACGTGTGGCGTATTTTCAGTGTAGTATTCAGGACCAATACGAAAGACGGTGAAGGAGCAGGCTCTAAATCAGTGGTCACTGTGGTGACGGAACAAAACAAAACAATTTATTTTTTTCAAAATCCACCTCTCGATTTCTCGCGCACATCCTACTCTTTTCGCGTTCGTCAAATGACTGTCGTTCTCGAGCAAGCAGCTGTCAAAATTCAACCATACACGCTGAAACGCGACAGCTCATTCAAAAGTTTAATGTAATTCTTATGAAACGCAACTCATTCTTCTAGGCATTCTACCCAAATTTGAGTAAAGAAGGTTTGACCAAACAAAAAGTCGAACTTTATTTAATTATTTTGCATTTATCTTTTCCTTATTATTTTCGGTTTCTTTTATTTCACATTAGCACTACTCATTCCCTACAGTCACCAAAGTGCGGGTCGCGGGCTGCACATAAGCGCCATGTTCGGTATGTTTTTTTTTATATGCCAATATCTCAACCCTGAAGAAAATCCTCGAATATCATGATATGAATTATAAACTTTTGGTGAAAGTCCTGAAAGTGCCGTGAGAACCAATGCTCTAGACTAGATGATGTTGTTTATTGAATTATGATAACTAACCGAAGTGTAGTAATTCGTCACCGAGGTTTCACGTGAGTTTTTTTTTTACAAAACTCGAAGTTTAAAACTGGCCCACCAGATATTTTTTTAACACTGAAGGTTTTGTTACATTGGGACCTATTGCCTGAGAATTTGAAAAAATACAGCTGTCAAAAATCTTGTGCGTTTATTTAAATGTTGCTTAAAATTTTTTGTGTTGTCCTTTGTAAAATATTAAAATCTTCTATTGAAGTTAAATCCTCTAAAACATTTTTTTTTAATTTTTAAACATTTCATAGCACAAAATTAGTGTGACATGTCTGGCTAACATTTTGTAACTTCGTCTTTGTCTATGCCATTAGGTAGCTAAGAGTAAATATGGGTATCCGGAGCCATCGCTCCGTGCCGTACTCAAACACTTAGGATTCTTAGGACTTAAAAGGAAGATACTAGTAATAGTGGCCTACAGCTATGAAGTCAATTTCAATTTTGTTTAAACTTACCGACGAAACGTTACAACAAAATCCATCAAAATTGTCAATTTATCAGCCGAAGTCACCTCAAAAGTTGTGTGATTTCAACAATACATGAACAAAAACTTTAGAAATTGAAATTCATAATGTATCATGATTAGGCTGGTACAAATTATATTTAATGTTTTTGTCTACTTACTTACTTACTTTCTACGAATATTCACCAACGCGAACTTTTAATCCAACGAACGATCTTTTTAAATTTACAGTATTTTTTCTTTATGTGTAGCTTAACACCATGCTGGCAAACTGTCAAACGCGAAAAAGTGTGAGTTTGTTTATTTGTTTGCCATAGTCTAATACCTCCTTCAGTTGTGTTGGGTTGAGCCGAGGATTAAACTCCCAATCTACCGCTTATGTGGCCGAAGGTTTACCACAGGGCTACATGGTACTGTATATTAGCAGCTAAAACTGAACAATATAAATGAAAAATCATGCTCAAATAATTCAACATTTTTTCTTGCCTGCTCCTTTCATATTCCCATTAGCTGAAACAACTGCATATAAAACTTAGTTCAGGAGCATACAAAAATCCTTAAACAACCTTCAAACAAATCATTCTTCTCAGCTGTTTGATCAGGTTCGTCTTGGGTTCGTCCTTTTTATTACAAAACAATTGCATAAATAATCACAAGGTTTTGTGGATAAATGTACAGTGTGTGCATCTATTTGAACATTCTTTTTTTGTCAATTAAAGGATTATCAATTTGATTTATTCTAAAAGCGACCAAACACGATTTTTTTTATACATTCCAAAATTCCAAACTAGCGGGGTTCCGCTGTACCATAATTATACCAGATTTCAAAATGGCGGAGCGGTTTTTTGTCCAAGATGACGGCAAAATGGTTACAACGGATAATTTAAAACAAATATTTTTCAGAATTAAAACTTTTTTTTGAAAAATTAATTATATTTTGCGTAAAATAAGCCTAAAATTGAAAAATTAGGTGTCGCTGAGTCTAGAATCGAGGATAATCGCTTGTAAAAAATTGGGAAACCAATAAATTCCAACCAATTTTGCTTTTTTAACACTTCTGAGTCACACATATCAACTTCCGGTCACGCAGAACCGATACCGGATGTTTCGGATACCGGTTCTGGAGGTTCTTAGACAGAACATAGTCATAACACTGATTGAAACATCATTGTAATCCTCAACTGCAAATGTGATAAAAATGTAGCAGAATGAAATTACATAAGCCGACTTCGGTACCAAAAGAACAGAACAAAAATAATTTTAAGAAAAAAATGCAGATTCGCCAATTTGAATAGAACTGCATTTGAATTAGCGAATCTGAATTCGCGAATTGGAACAACTGATAGCTGTCAAAAGCTTAAAACCACGTGCTCAAAAATATCGAACAGCCGACTCGATTTGGAGGATAGAAACATAGAAATTAAATGAAAAAAAAAACCTCTCGCGGGTGAACCACCACGAAATTGTGTTTATTTGTTCATCAAATTGAGTGGCTTTTATTGCCAAATGACCATCTCATAGTCATCGAACTTTGGTGGCGGATACGGCGAGGGCGCGGTTTGGAAAGTCAAAGGTGTTCGAGTCTCGATAACGGCACTTTTTTTTGGTTGATGAACTGTTTTGAAAATGAACCCATGAGAATAACGCTCTCGCTAATTTCGGGATTTATCCTCTGTGTCCGTTTGCAGTACCTTTATACAACTAGATCGTGTTCTCAGTTGGCCACTATTGCTAGTATCAAACAACTAAATCTTCTTTCAAGCGCAAAAATTTTGACGCCATGGAAACCTAAGTATTTGAAAATATTTCACAAGGTAAAAGCGCAGGATACTCGTATTTACACCTAGAATTTCAAGCGCTCGCCATATGGAGAGATTCTTTTTTTTTTAAGAATAAAATTTGATTTTCAACTGCAATTCTTTGGAAATGCGATGCAAAAATTGTGGTAAAACAAATCATATATGTTGATCAAAAATAAATTATCAAAACGAAGTTTGAAAGCGCTGTGAAAGTTTAGAACCATAGAAAAATATAGCAACAGACTTTCCATACTGCCCCTTCATCTGCGTGTTTCACTCTCGTTTTATTGATGCTAAGAATAAAACAAATTTTAATTAAATTCTTCCGAATAAAAATCAATAATGGTGTTGTTGCCACCTTTACCAACACTTTCTTGAAATTATGCCAGAGTAGTGGCATAATAAAGTATACCATCGCCGATACGCGGCGCTACTTGTTCTCGAGAAAAAAGTGATACAACTTGTTTTTGACAGTTGGACTTCTATTCTATGCCCTCAGGCAAATCAGGGATCAGCGCGTATTTAATAATATAAGAAGAAGAGATAACATGTTTCAACACTACGGATCAATTCACTGCTAGAGTGTAAACCTTCCGACTGCTTAGCGTCCCAGACCACCACCAATCCAAAGGTGTGAGTTCGAATCCCACCTGATTCATTTTAGTTTTTATTCATATTCAAATTCCTGATTCCAAATTTCAAAGGTACCGACCGGGATTTGATCCCTGAACCTTCTGCTTGGGAGACAGAAGCCGTAACCATTAAGCCACGGAGCCGGTTGAATGGGACGTGGTTCTCTGTATGGCTTTTGCGAGATGAGAGCAGAGGACAACAATCATCTCAACGTTTTTTTTTGGCACATATTCCGTTTGTCAACGTTTCCTGTCATTACTGGCGGGAAAAATCTACGTGGAATCAGCTGTGCAGACCTCATGTGTGACAGGAATGCAGGTTGAGCGACTCCCACGGGCACCGAGTTGTGCAATATTCTAGAATATATTTTAAAAAAAAAAACGTTACTTAATCCACCTTTAGGTTGTTGGAGCCTTACTCACATTCATAAAGTCAATAAATTCAGTAGAAATAGCAACATTCCCCTTTAACATGTTTAAAAAACCAACTTTATTACTCACTGCTTTTGATAGGGTTCGCAGACCTTCAATATTTCTGGCTCATCGGTAAGGTCTGATAAAAAACCTATCCAACGATAGTTCGCATGGAATAAATAACACTTAAGTGCTAATAACTTTTGATAGGGTTGTCAGATCCTCGATGTTTTAGGCTCATTTGAAAGGTCTTTCGATTATCTAACTAACAACAGGTCGCATGATGGACCCGGCCTCCAAAAAGTGTATAAATAACACTTAAGTGTTGATGGCTTGTGATAAGGTTGTCAGATCCTTGATGTTTTAGGCTCATTGGAATGGTCTTTTTTATACCTTTGTGAAAATGTTTTCTTGCAAAAACCACCCTTTTTACAATCTTCCGGACAAAATCGATTTTTTAGCATAACTTTTGAAGTACTTAACTAAACTTGCTGATTTTAAATAGAGACCTATGGGACCCCAAGACTGATCGAATGAGACGAATACAGTAAAAATCTGTTCACCCAGTCCGGAGATAATCGAGAAACAATTTTTTTTGTCCACCCATCTACACACATCCACACAGACATTTGCCCAGAACATCTGAGTCGATATGTATACGTGAAGGTGGGTCTACGAAGTCAAGTTAATATGTTCATTTTCGAGTGATTTTATAGCCTTTCCTCAGTAAGGTGAGGAAGGCACAAAACAAACTTTAAATAATATAAACGTTGTTTATGTAACAAGTTGTAAAATGATGTTTTAGCATACAACTTTTTCCGACAATACTTTTGGACATGATTGTCCAGTGAAACGATTTATAAAGCGCGTGCATTTGTTTGGTCAAGTCTGAAAGCTGTCGAATAGTATTTATTACTACTTTTTTTTTTGTTAGGATAAATACGCAATTTTGTCACAAATTACGGGAAACGTTTTTTAAAATGAAAAGACTTTAAACAACCTGGCGGCTCAGTCCTTCAGCATCACGGTGGTATGGGTCCGCGCTCATTGCTCGATTCAGGGTAATGAGAAAGCGGACTTGCTCGCCAAGAAGGGTGCTGAGAGTGGAGACATTTTTGAAAGGCCAATTAGCCTACAAGAATGCTACGGTTTTCCGAGGCAGCGTGCGCTTCTGGATTGGCAAAATCAATGGGACGACGACACCAAAGGACGTTGGATGTATTCCATACGACCTAAGGTGCAAAGAAAAGCCTGGTTCAAGGGAATGGACTTGACGCGTGGATTCATCAGAACGATGTCCCGCCTTATGTCGAACCATTACTCGTCCAAGGCTCATCTGTACCGTATCAACATGAGTGATACGAACCTTTGCGACTGTGGGCAGGGTTATCAGGACATCGAACATCTCGTATGGGCGTGTCCAGATCACCAGGCTCACAGAATTAAGTTGAAAGATACCCTCAGGGCCCGAGGAAGACCACCAGAAATCCCGATGCGATACGCGCTATCTCAACTAGACCTTGATGTTCTCTATCCTATCTATCAGTTCCTCTCAGATTCCAAAATATCTATTTAGTTTTCTTCCAGTTAGTTTCCCTTCAGTTAGTTTTCCTCTAGTTAGTATAACTCGCCTTCGCACAAAGCCGTCGTTTCTGGTTGCACCGGAAGCAAAGCAAGATCGCCCCAGCAGCTGGACACCGAGTTGCGGCTGAGGACAAAACGCAAAGGCCAACAGAGCCAACCAACCCCTACACAATCCCCCTTCCCTTCCCACGCCTTGTCTTTAACATCAATCCCTTCCCTACTAACCCCGAGTAGGCCGCGGGTAATCGGCTCCCCTCCCACTAACATTTACACACAAGATCCAAAAGCCGACTCGGTCCTAACCAGGTCCCAGTACCGAAAAGGACCTAATAAAAATAATTTTATGAAAAAAAAAAAAAAAAAATTGTCCCAGAAGGGTCATTTTTTCATTTAGAACAAAATTTTTCATTTTAAAATTTCGTGTTTTTTCTAACTTTGCAGGGTTATTTTTTAGAGTGTAACAATGTTCTACAAAATTGTAGAGCAGACAATTACAAAAATTTTGATATATAGACATAAGGGGTTTGCTTATAAACATCACGAGTTATCGCGATTTTACGAAAAAAAGTTTTGAAAAAGTTGGTCGTCATCGATCATGGCCGTTCACGGTCACCCGCGACAGACACGGACGACGAAACAAAGAGAAACGCAAAAAGTAACTTTTTCAAAACTTTTTTTCGTAAAATCGCGATAACTTGTGATGTTTATAAGCAAACCCCTTATGTCTATATATCAAAATTTTTGTAATTGTCTGCTCTACAACTTTGTAGAACATTGTTACACTCTAAAAAATAACCCTGCAAAGTTAGAAAAAACACGAAATTTTAAAATGAAAAATTTTGTTCTAAATGAAAAAATGACCCTTCTGGGACAATGTAGATTCGAAAAGTACATTAAATTTCCCATAAAATGACATGTTCCAAAAATTTTTACAGTCGAGTAACGGAAAATAAGAGAATTTTTAAAACTTTTTTAGTGTTTTTTTCGATGAAAAATACGTTTTTTCGGAATTCTGAGTACGCCATCAAATCGGGCGTCTAATTTTACATAAAAGTCCCTTTGACACCAAATTTTTATCTCATCACCGTTTCAGGCTGCAAATTATTGAAAAACACCTCTTTTTTCGCATGTTCAAAAATGGAAGGGGTCGTACCGCCCCTCCGTCACGAGATATCAAAAAAAGGACCTCGGATTCGTGATCAGGGACAAAAGTTACCCCTTAGGACAAAGTTTCACGCAAATCGAAGAGGGGTCGGGGCAACTGCTGTGTGAGTTGGCGGAGAATTACCCAAATATTTTCAAATTCAAGTTTTCTATTTTTAGGCCTGTTTCCCATCTGTTATCAAAATTAACTTATTTAAAAAATATAATTTTTCCATTGGAATCGGAAAATTCAACTTGTGTTAAAGCAACGATAGTAAGTCACATGACAACTGATAAAAGTACATCAGAATAGGCGAAAAAAAAAATCCACAGGATGTAGGTGGTAAAATTGTAAAAGAAAATTTAACGATAGATTCATTTAAACATCTTGCTTGTGAACATGAGAGTTTTGTTGTTTTAATTGAAAGTTGGCTCAAGAAAAAAAAACACAATTTATAAAACAAGCTGTCCTCAATCGTTATATTAGATTTTTTATTTGATTTCACATTTTATTTCAGTCATTATTAAACAATATTTGCTCTGAATTCACCTAAAACATGAGCAATTCCCTACAAAATTGACCAATTCCATTTGGGACCATCCATAAAGCACGTAGACACTTTAGGGAAGGAGAGGGGTTGATTTTCCACGAGGGAGGGGGGGGGGGGGGGTTTGTTTTGCCTGTTTTTTTTTGTTGCTCAAATTGTGTAGGGGCCTTTGACCAAAGAAGCCATTTTGTGTAATTGGCTTAACCATAAGAGGCTCCAGACAATGGTGGCAGCTGTCCATACAAAAATTGTTTTTTTTTTGTCGATTTTAAATTATCTTTTTCACATAATTGAAATTTCCCTAAAGACGTTTTTTTTTATTTTATATTTTTTGTTTTATTTTAGAGAACAAAACCCCGCAACTTTTGAGCAATTGAGAAGTTTGGACTAAAATTTGGGTGCTGATTTATGTTTTTAAATGTTTTTTTTTGTGTTTTTGGAAAATATTAAAATTTTAAATAGATATTTGATTTTTTCAAAAGCCTATGAAAATACTCTTTTTTAAATATTTTTTTAAATTGTCTAGCAAACATTGAAAATTGGTAGAATACAGCGGATAAAAGAATTTAAAACAAGAAAATTTAAGCTTTTTTAATTTTGTTTCAGGCGGCTCCCCATTTTTCAAATTTCAATTTTAACAATTAAACCAAAAAAAAAATAGAATTTGGAAATCAAGTTGCTCTAAAGTTCATAAAAAAATCCAATGTTGTCATTTTTATGCAAAGTCTTTAAAAAATTATGGTAATCACGCTGTTAAGAAATTTGAAAAAAAAATTAACACCAACATTTGATATCCCGACTTAGGGGATGTATCAATAATTTCAAAAAAAGTCAGCTTGAATTATTTTTTTGCATTTCCAATGAAAGCATTCGTTTTGTCTTCCTCACCTCAATGAGGAAAGGCTCTAAAATCACTCGAAAAATTAACTTTTTTATTCGACCTCGTAGACCCACCTTCATGTATACCTATCGACTCAGAATCAAATTCTGAACAAATGTCTGTGCGTGTGTATGTCTGTAAGTCCGTGCACCGAAAAATATGCACACGATTATCTCCGGACTGGTTGGATCGATTTGGACCGTTTTGGTCTCATTCGGTCCGTCTTGGGGTCCCACAAGACCCTAGTTAATATTATGAAGTTCAGACAAGTACTTCAAAAGTTATGCTAAAAAAACGATTTTAGCTAGACTTCGGAAGATTGCAAAAAGGGTGGTTTTTTGTCAGAAAACCTGTCATGTTATATATTGTTAGAAAGGTACTTAAAATACCTTTCCTACGCGTTAAAAAGATTGTAGATCTGACAACCCCATCAAAAGTTAAGAGCACTTAAGTGTTTTTTATACACTTTTTCGAGGCCGAATCTCTAATATTTTGATGAAAAAGTTGTCCGGATCCGGATTTGGATAGGTAACCAAATGACTTTTCCAACGAGCCCAAAAGATTGAGGATCTGACAACCCTATCAACAAATATATGTACTGAGCTGCGAGGTTTGTTGTTCCAAAAGGCTAGAAGGTCACTTCGCATTTTGTAAAATTTGTAAAAAATTGTTGATAAAAATGCTTTCAACAAAAGCACAGCCAATCATAATCAAACCTCATTGCCACATTCAATGCCAAATCATCCATCTGTAAGTTTCTAACTCGGCCATCTTTGTCCAAGAAACCAGACCATTAGAGCAGTATTCCTCTAATTTCACACCTGGCTCAATCACAGATAAGCCGGTTTTGGTCCCATTTACTTCTGCCGGGAAGAGAGAGAGAGTTAAACATAAGTCTCGCCCCTGGAATGCCCTTCTGTGACTGTGCCGCACTCGGAGCTGTCGGAAGTCAAGTCATGCCTAAGAAAACCCTTTTCATTCCTTAAAGACCTGCTTAAGCTCAACCTGCAGTCCCCCCGGAACATTCTTGATGGATGGCTTGTTGCGGTAGGAACTGACTGCTGGCCACATGTTGATTACCTGCACGACTTGGGCTGGACGTTCCGATTCAGAGGGGGAAAACGCACTGGACACGGCACATCAACGTCTCAAACGGCACGGAAAATGGGGACATTTCGTTTGGGGGAAGGGGGGAGGGGAGGAAATTCGTCAGGAATGGTTGGCTCGGCCATCAGGCACGACTGCTGGCTTGGCCATATTTCCTGTGGATTTGCTTAATTGGCCTTGAAAAGGGTAAAGGAAGTGCTGAAACCGACAGGTTGCACCTAAACACGGAAGGCTTCAGCCAGGTGGGGGTTGGGCTTGGGAAGGGGAACTCGATGGCTCTTTAGGGATGATTGGGGAAAAATGCCTTAAAAAATGTACGTACTTTAATTAAGGTCTGGTTACTGGTTCAACTTTATCAGCCAGAGCTGTTGTTCCGAATTTCCTTCGATTTTCGTATATTTTTATGATTAGAGGTTATTCAGGAAAACCTGAACATCTCTCACCTCTGATGTCAGAAATGTTTTACCCCCTGCCGTGCAACCCTCCCCACCGCTAATTTCCGGATCCCGTTCCTCATTCGCCGTGCATTATTTATTCACTCGCAAGGAAATGGATCTGGATAACGAATCATTAGTCATGACATCTTTAGCCAACCAACGGAGTCAGAGGCAGGATTTAACGTCCAGAAGGCTTCCACAGAAGCCACCCACATCATGACGAAGGGTTGACTCTCTAGCAAATTCTGAATGACTGACGGTTGACGGACTGGTCCCGAGGATTTGTGCAGCCGTTGTACGTGCAGGTGGCAATCGCAACGTTATCCTCAGAGTGGTCATCTTGCTAGTGAATGTTGAGGGTTGAAAAAACCCATCTAACGAAAAGTTTACTCAAAACCGAAAAAAAAACAAATTTCACGCAAAACCAAATCACCTAAAACAACTCAGAAAATTAAGGTGAATTCTTCCAGCATGTTATCGTTTACCCATTAACTGGAGTATTTCTAGCGCGAAAAAAGATTGATTTCAATCCACATCATGGCCACTTGTTTCACTCGTATGTTTTAACGTACCTCCTGATACCGAATTCTAAGAGCTAGCTGATGTCCGGTGCGGTTTCCAGGAGTAGGTGAAATCCAAACTCCCGACTTCCGCGTCCGTCAACTTGTAGCAGCTCTGCAAATCTGATCAACTTGCTAGTGGTGCTAGGGTAGTGCGGGATTGTTTTGAACAGCAAAAACTAGTATTACCATCCTTTCAAAGATTAAAATTGTTTTGAAAAGTTAAACTAAGAATTTAAAAGATTTATAAAGGTATCTAATTCCCAAAAAAAAAAATATTCATAAAAAAACTGTTACAAAAACACATGCCAAGAATCCGAGTGTTGTATCAAACTGCATCATTTTGCATATCAAGTGGGGTGGGGTATCATTCAAACTGTGAATTGTTTTTTTTTTTCAAAATTAACAGGTGATAGCATTTTTCAAACAAAAGCAATTCCTTCAGTTAAGTTTAGCTAAAAAATATGATCATTTTCCATTTTTCGGAGTTTTATCCAAAGCAACCAGACAATTTTATTTATGCTAAAAAAATTGCTGATTGAGATAGGGTTTGTTGAACAACAGCTATCTGTCCTCCATTCATATTTAGAGGTTGTCCGTAATAATATAGCGCTATAATACAATATTTAAAAAAATCTTTATTTATATTGCGAAGAGCTTTTCTGATCGATTCAGTGTATTGGGCATTTTTTTTTTATGTTTTTGATAAGGACAATAAAAAACAGTATTTATACTCTTCAAACTTTTTTTTTTTCTGTATGAGCTTCCTAATATAAAAGTTTAGCAAACTTTTCCCTACAGCGTTTTTTTGCTTCCTAATATAAAAGTTTAGCAAACTTTTCCCTACAGCGTTTTTTTGACGAATTGTTTTTGGTTAAGCTTTGATTTTGTGTGTAGAAAAGCTTAGATTATGCGCATTTTTCAAAAAATCGATGCCTCTGTGCTCTTTTAAGCTGACTAGATATCACAAAAAAAACAGCAAGCTTAGTACAAGAGAGCACAGAGGCATCGAAATAAGTCTTTTTCCTGATTAAAAAACTTAACATTTTTGAAGTTGATGTCAGTAACGCGCTCCCTGATCATGCTCCAATCAACAGAATTGAATTATAGTTAATTCCCTGCCAATAAATTAAATTGCAAATTTCGGGTAGAAATTGTATTAAATCAGCATAAGCAACCATGCGCACCTACGTTTATCTGTGGGTATAGCGAAAATAAGGGGTGCACATGGCCGCTTATTAAAGGGAACGCATGATTACTTAAGATGATTCCATAGCATTTATATCCAAATTTATTGATTTTTTTATTGACAAGGAATTCACTAAAATTCAATTCTGTCGGTTGGAGCATGTTCAGGGAGTCCAAATCTATCATACCTTAACGAAACTGAATCGTTTACTGGCATCAAATTGAAAATTGTCGATGTTGTGTTATTTTTTCAACATTGTTGATGCGACCTTACGTTGTTGACCAATGAATGGAACTTACGAAACCTAAGCTATGCTTAGTTCAACCAGTTATCACTCAGTTTGCAATCGGCAATAGTTTTTAAACTCATGTCATGTCATTTTTTAACCATTATTGCCATCTCATACGATAAAGAATTATCAGATTGAAAAAAAAAAACCTACTAATATTCTAGGAGGGCTCAGTCATATTATAATGCTCTAAATAAATATGACTCTTTTGCAAAATTTTGAAAATATTTTTTCAATATTTAAGAATGAGAGCTGACTTAGTTTTTCATAACTTTTATTCATTGCATTGTAATTTATTAGCAAAAAATCGCAGCATTAACAATGTTTAAAAAAAATAAGCATATTTTTTCTTATTTGATCATGTAGGAAAATTATCAAAATCAGGAAAAAAACATAAGAACATTAAATATCCTAAAAGCGATCATAACTCGAAAATTGTGCACTTCGTTTTTAAACTTTTCGATTCCAGATTAAATTAGAGTTAATTTCACATTTTTTTCGAAATTTGTAATTTTATACTTTTATTTGGATAAAACTTTGTCCATGCATTCTCTATGTCAAATAAAGACATTTTGCATTAGTAGTTTACAAAATGGGCATATGAAAACCTGATATACTTTTTGAAACGGCTTAATCTATTTTGAACATTTTCTAACGGCGGACGCATTTTTTTAAATTTCTGGGTTATTTTTTAAAAAGAGACCAAGAATTTCACAACATATTCTCTATCAACGTTGAAAATTGATCTCCTTCCAAATTTGTAATTTTTAACGCGCAAAAGATGCCTTTTTTGTCCCAGTCAAATAAAAAAAAACGAAAAATATTGTTTCCATGTGCCATTTTTTCCTTAAACAATCCGAAAATCTCTTCTCAAGAAACTCATTTTCTAATCTTCACAAGTTCATTTTGTTGACTAGTCCGTAAAGTTGTATGGAGCCTTAGGTGAAAAAAAACGAATGAAGCAAAATGTCTTCTTTTGACGTAGGGAAAGAACATGTTGAAAGTTTCAATCGAAAAAAAAGAAGAGCCGCTTTGGCAAATTATATTGATCATTTTACCAGAATGAGAAGCCTTTATTGAAAATGCATTAACATTATACCTTCAATTTAAAATTACTATTTTTTCTAATGAAAATAGTTTTTTAGAATTTTATTTTTTGTCCACTGATTCTTTTCAGGAAATTTTCAAGAATGGGAAAAAGTTTGAAAATAGAATAGCATTGAGCTAACTTGGTCAAAAACAATCCGTAAGGACAGCTCTATAGTTGTAACAATTAGTCCACAAAATAATGTACCAAAAATCCTCAATGTTTTTCCCTATATTTTTTTCCATGATTGTCCTGATAATTACATACAACGTTTCTAAAGCCACCAAATCGACCAAAGAGTGAATGTCTCATCTTTCAAGATTGTTGAATCATAAAATATTAAAAAAATATCAAGATTTTTTTATTTTGATATTAAAAAATCCTGGTTTGACACTCTATATAAACTCAAGATTCAAATTCAGTTGCTCTGAAAGTTGCTTTACAACATTCCCGAAAAGATAATGGCACTTACTTGCTCCTAAAAAAGATATAGAGTCCTCAAAACTGTTCTAAAATAAGATTATCCCTTTTCAATAATCAAGATACAATAAGTTCTTTTGAGGTTCATAACAGAGTTGTGGAGTTCCTTTCAGCTGTGTGTTACATCATAATCCATTTTGGAACAATTATTACTTGTAAATAAAGGTGTCACCAAGATCAAGAAAAAAAACTTTCAAGGGAAAGGGGATAAAAATAGAGAAAGCTTAAAACTAGATCATAGTTTTTATCCTTTATAGATGTGCTTGATCATCAGCTCTCCAAAGGCTAGGAATTACTCCGCCTTGTTACGGCAGGTCCGAAACCGCGTCATCATCTCCCCCGCGAGAGCAAAGAACTCTGGCAGGGTAAAGAGATCGCCCACATCTAGGAGCACTGAGTTGTCCGCGGACTATTGAGCAAAAACCAGGTTTTAGACCAGTTTTTGGACGATGTTTCTTTTTTTTAAAGCAGGAAGTTACTACCATTATCCTTTTGGGAATGTTTTAGAGCAACTTCTGGATCAACCGAATATAATTCTGTGTTTAAAATAGCGTAAACCGTAGATTTTTAAAGCAGCAAAATACAAAAATAAATTTTCAAATACAACATTTGGGGAGTTATTTTGGACCCCAAAAGGAACTGGGAAACTGCAAATTCTCCATATAAACTTTGTAGAAAAACTTTTCGGCACTGTATAAATATATTTGAAAAAAAAAAACAATGATGACGTACGTGATCCTGCGCAGACATTTTCGACCATTTTTGAAAAGCAGTGTCATTATATTTTAAGATCGCAAGATATTAAGATTAGAAGAATGTGAGCATTAATGATATGAACATTTCAATATGTGAAGAAATCCCAAAGCTGAAACAAAGTCACTCTACCCCAGTACCTTAAAAACAACTCTCCGCACTGTTTCCATTTCGGGGAAGTGCAAAACCCGCCGCGTCCTGCTCCAGCGCGTCGAAAAGCATCGGTTTTCCACTCCGTTGCCTGGCTAAATGTGAAAAGTTGTTAATTGTTTAGTGGAGGAATTTCACACGCTCCTCGCGCGCTCTCGCTGGCGTGTTCCCACGGAATATGTTTTTCCTTTCCCGGCTGCATGCATGTTGGTGCGCTGGTTGGTGTTGGTTTTTGGGAAAACGGGGTTTTGCTGGCTTTTTTTTCTTCCTCTCTGGGGAGGAAAAACAACATTCGCGCAGCAGGAAGGAAAAGTTACCGTTGCATCTCACTTCCGGCGAATGGTTCTAGTTCTGGCAATGTTTTTGTTCGATTTTCTGCTCGCGGTGGTGCGAATATTCTGTTTGCTGAAGTCATAGTAACGGGAATGTATCTAATTGCAGCAAAAGTTTCAGAATAATTTAAGGATTTATGTGTAAAATTGTTGTTTTTTTAATGTTTTTTACGTATATAAATCAATTCAAATCTTTTACATTTTTTACAATCATTTACATCCTTTACATTTTTTCATAAAATCGTGATAAGTTTTGTTCTTAACCCCTTCCCGCCCAGAGCAAAATCGAGATTTTTTACGTTTTTCCACATTACTCGTAACTGGATTGTCCAAATTGGACGAAATTTTAATAGTTATTAGTTAACATTCTATATAAACTAATGCAGGTTGAAGCAAGTTGAAAAAATGAATGGTTGCAGAGAAATTTAATTTTGAATCCAAAAAATAGTGGTGCTCTGAAGTAACCATGGGCGTCAGAGGGTTAATGGAAAATTTACCCTTCTGGGTTATTTAAGATTCGAAAAGAACATTTAATTTCACCTAAAACAATGTGTAACGAAAAATGGCAAATTGTTTACAACCATTTTTGTAATTTTTGCCTTCCTCACCTCAATGAGGAAAGGCTATATAATCAATCCAAAAAAAACTTCCTTATTTGACCTCCTAGGCCCACCGTTACGTAGAAATATCGACTCAGAATCAAATTCTGAGCAAATCGGTGATGTCGTGCTATCTTGTCGCACCCGCCATTTCGACGTTCCGAGAAAAACGCGTTTTAATGTTTGACCTTGAATAAACGAAAGCTAGAGCACGCAATGTAAACAATAACAATCACGTTTTGTTTGGCTGACCATTATGTGCATTGTCCCGAAGTTGGTTGAAGTTGGTTGCTGGAGTCCCGAGTTATAATTACAAATGTTTACGGTAGTCTAACTTGTACGTGCGTCAAACGAGTTCTGACCTGAAATCGCTTTGTGCTTTATTGAATATCTCAGGATTAAAATCTAATTCTGGGGATCTGTGAAGGTCAAAAGGTGAGGCATTGTTAGCTGCACAAATTTGGCCCAAAATGCATGTGCGACAAGTTAGCACGACGGCGATGAAATGTCTGTGTCTGTGGTGGGATGTTGACCAAAAAAATTGCACTGGATTATCTCGGCACTGGCTCAACCGATTTTGTCTGTTTTGGTCTCATTCGATCCATCTTAGGGTCCCATAAGTCGCTATTGAAAATTATAAAGTTCAGTTAAGTACTTCGAAAGTTATGCTATAATAACGATTTTGACTGAAGTTCGAAAGTTTATAAAAAGTCATTCTATACATTTTTAGAAAGTTATTCAAAAGACCTCTCTAACGAGTCTAAAACATTGAAGATCTGAACACCCTATCAAAAGTTATAAGCACTTAAGTGTTATTGATACACTTTTTTGAGGCCGGATCTCTGAAATTTAGGTAAAAACGTTGTCCAGATCAATCATGCCACACAATGTTATATAAGTAATCAAAAGGCCTTTTCAACGCGCTTAAAGGATTGAAGATCTGACAACCCCATCAGAAGTTATGAGCACTTAAGTGTTCATTATACACTTTTTTGAAGTCGGATATCAAATATTTTGATGAAAATGTTGGTCTGATCAATTATACGACCCATCGTTAGATGCGTAATAAAAGGGCCTTTCCAATGAGTACAAAAGGTTGAAAATCTGACAAACCTATCAAAAGTATTTGAATGTGAGGAAGGCATCAACCACCATAAGGTGGATTAAGTAATGTTTTCTATGAAGAATACGTTTTTTTTTTTAAATTCAAATGGAGCTAGGATTCGTGATCAGGGACAAATGTTACTCCTTAGGACAAATTTTCACGCAAATCGAATATGGTTCGGGGCAACTGTTGTGTGAGTTGGCGGAGAATGACCCATATAAAATTGTTATTTTTATGTTTTTTTTTTATGATTTTTGCATTTTTTTAGGAGAGACATACCATCCTGCATTTTTCGTAACACCTTAGGCTAATTCCTCAAAAAATGTGACATAACCTTAAAATTTTACTTGTGGGTCATTCCATCTCAACTGTGCACGAAAAAGTTCAAATTTTAAAATTACTTTCTCCGATCCTGCTCAAATTTGGCAGGGCTGTTGATACTATCAAAACATGCAAGAATCCCGAATTTCATCCAAATCGGACCACCCCCTTCATTTTTGTACCTCCCCAAAAAATCGACTTTTTGGCGATTTTTGACCAAACCTCCTAGTTTCAAATGGCGATAACTCAGGAACCACAAATCTTAGAAGGTCGGTCTTAGACTTCCCCGGCCAATTTTACATAAGAATCACTTATCGACAGAAATGAATATTTTTCGTTCCAGAGATATCGAATTTTAAAATTTTGTGTTTTCGAGATTACCTACATCAGCTTCATTCGCCGCATCTGCTAGAAGCACACAGGTGGGCTGATCAGTAACTGCTACCTGGTGTTCTGGGAGATGATTAATTTAATTTTTATTTTTATAATTCTACGCAAATATTTATTCAAATGGCTAATAGGGGACATTCTCGTATGTTTGGCAGGTTAAGTCCTCGCTCCTAGTTTCGTCCAATTTGCTCATTTTCACTATTCAAACAACAAATTTTGCAAAAATTGCTTGTTCACTTCTTATTGAGCTATTTTTCACTCGATTTCAGTTGAAAACGCTTTTAATCAGCTGTAATTGAAGGCCAAAACACTGATATGGCAACATTAGAGGAACGCTGGAATTTGATGCTGTTCCCCTAACTTGATCAATCTATTTTTGTGAAAGGAATATTTATTGGGTTATTTTGAATGCATCGTTTTTTTACGAGTTGTTAACCGTTTTAGAGAACCTCCGAGGCCATGACTAGGGTTTTTATCATGGGTGGTAGCAAAATAGTGTCATTCAGCAAAAACCCCAAAACCTGCTTTATTATTATTATTATTATTATTATTTTTATTATAGTTTATTATTGACACTTTACAATAATTTGGCAAATCTGATTTGGGTAATTCTCTACCAACTCACACGAAATCGGGAAAAGTTGCCCCGACCCCTCTTCGATTTGCGTGAAACTTTGTCCTAAGGGGTAACTTTTGTCCCTGATCACGAATCCGATGTCCGTTTTTTGATATCTCGTGACGGAGGGGCGGTACGACCCCTTCCATTTTTGAACATGCGAAAAAAGAGGTGTTTTTCACTTATTTGCAGCCTGAAACGGTGATGAGATAGAAATTTGGTGTCATAGGGACTTTTATGAAAAATTAGACGCCCGATTTGATGGCGTACTCAGAATTCCGAAAAAACGTATTTTTCATCGAAAAAAACACTAACAAAGTTTTAAAAATTCTCCCATTTTCCGTAACTCGACTGTAAATTTTTTTGGAACATGTCATTTTATGGGAAATTTAATGTTCTTTTCGAATCTACATTGACCCAGAAGGGTCTTTTTTTCATTTAGAACAAAATTTTTCATTTTAAAATTTCGTGTTTTTTCTAACTTTGCAGAGTTATTTTTTAGAGTGTAACAATGTTCTACAAAGTTGTAGAGCAGACAATTACAAAAATTTTGATTTATAGACATAAGGGGTTTGCTTATAAACATCACGAGTTATCGCCGATTTTACGAAAAAAAGTTTTGAAAAAGTCACTTTTTGCGTTTCTCATCGTTTCGTCGTCCGTGTCTGTCGCGGCTATGATCGATGACGACCAACTTTTTCAAAACTTTTTTTCGTAAAATCGCGATAACTCGTGATGTTTATAAGCAAACCCCTTATGTCTATATATCAAATTTGTTGTTATTGTCTGCTCTACAACTTTGTAGAACATTGTTACACTCTAAAAAATAACTCTGCAAAGTTAGAAAAAACACGAAATTTTAAAATGAAAAATTTTGTTCTAAATGAAAAAATGACCCTTCTGGGTCAATGTAGATTAGAAAAGAACATTAAATTTCCCATAAAATGACATGTTCAAAAAAATTTTACAGTCGAGTAACGGAAAATGGGGGAATTTTAAAAACTTTTTTAGTGTTTTTTTCGATGAAAAATACGTTTTTTCGGAATTCTGAGTACGCCATCAAATCGGGCGTCTAATTTTACATAAAAGTCCCTTTGACACCAAATTTCTATCTCATCACCGTTTCAGGCTGCAAATTATTGAAAAACACCTCTTTTTTCGAATGTTCAAAAATGGAAGGGGTCGTACCGCCCCTCCGTCACGAGATATCAAAAAACGGACATCGGATTCGTGATCAGGGACAAAAGTTACCCCTTAGGACAAAGTTTCACGCAAATCGAAGAGGGGTCGGGGCAACTGCTGTGTGAGTTGGCGGAGAATTACCCATTTATGGTTTAAAAGATTAATCATATTAATTAACTTTTTATATTGTGAGCCAGCTCCATTTGATTAAAAGATGATTTTGGTCAAGGTACATTTAATTAAAAAAAATCCTTATACGTGAGGACAGCAGCCGTATTGTGTTCCAAGAATCCAAGAATGATATAAGAAAAAACACGCTGTTGTTCGGACGGTGTCGAAATCATCGCACATAAATTTGGGGAAAACAAATCCTTACCTACTCCTTGTGATCGTCCTTCACTAGAGTACAACGTATCAACAAATTGTATTCATTTTAATTCATATTTTTTACTCAATAATGTATTGTGCACCTAATTGTTCAATAATTTTTCAGTGTTACTAACAAGATCAATTGCATTTGGAGGGGGTGGTCCGGTTTGGATGAAATGCGGGATTCTTGCATGTTTTGATAGTATCAACAGCCCTGCCAAATTTGAGCAGGATCGGAGAGGGTAATTTTCAAATGCTGTTCCGCTTCAGATGGAATGACCCTTGTAAGCTATAAATTTGAAAATCTCATAGAAGTGACGTGTATTTTTCTTTCAGTGTATTTTTTTCTTCAAAAAGCCCGTCCAATTTTCTACAAGTTTGTCCTTGACCAGGTTTTGATACGATGCAACGGATTCGAGATACAGTAATTTTCAAATTACGAAATACAAAAATATCTATATACAGTCATGCCTCGGTTTTGCACGCCTCGGTTTTGCACTGCCCCGGTTTTGCACAGTTCAGCTGCCTCGGTTAAGCACGGCTTAGTGCTTAACTGAAGCACAGAGCTTATGGGTTTTTGGCTATATGGGAGACATTGGCTTTAATCGTATGAAAAATCATGCAAACATCAAAAAATTATAGTGTTTTGGAATCGGGATGATGTCAGTTATCCATTAAAATTATTATTTCATGAAAATTTTCACAAAAATACGTATTTTTCCTGTATTTCGAAATGCATTTTTTTCTCTAAAGAAACCAAAAATATATTGTTATTGCAATATGGGTATCAAAAGATCAGGTTTTTTTTCAAACATTTCGGATGTAATAACAACATTTTTAGAAAATACTCCAAATTTTCACAAAACTACGTTTTTTCGAAAAAAATACTCAAAATTTCAATTTTTACAATATGGGTATCAAACGATCGGGATTTTTTCATACATTTCGAATGTAATAACAACATTTTTAGAAAATACTCAAAATTTTCACTATACTACGTATTTCCGAAAAAAAAAACTCAGAATTTCCGTTTTTACAATGTTGGTATCAAACGATCGGGATTTTTTCAAACATTTCGAATGTAATAACAACATTTTTTGAAAATACTCAAAATTTTCACAAAACTACGTATTTTCGAAAAAAAACTCAAAATTTCCGTTTTTACAATGTGGGTATCAAACGATCGGGATTTTTTCATACATTTCGAATGCAATAACAACATTTTTTGAAAATACTCACAATTTTCACAAAACTACGTATTTTTGAAAAACTTCTCAAAATTTCAGTTTTTACAATGTGGGTATCAAACGATCGGGATTTTTTCATACATTTCGAATGTTATAACAATATTTTTTGAAAATACTCAAAATTTTCACAAAACTACGTATTTTTATAAAACTTTTCTGAATTTCAGTTTTTACAGTATGGGTATCAGATAATCAAATCATTTTTTTTTTTCAAAAATATGAAGTTTTGTGAAAATTTTGAGTATTTTCAAAAAATATTGTTATAACATTCGAAATGTATGAAAAAATCCCAATCGTTTGATACCCACTTTGTAAAAACGGAAATTTTGAATATTTTTCGAAAATACGTAGTTTTGTGAAAATTTTGAGTATTTTCTAAAAATGTTGTTATTACATTCGAAATGTATGAAAAAATCCCGATCGTTTGATACCCATATTGTAAAAATTGAAATTTTGAGTAATTTATTCAAAAATACGTAGTTTTGTGAAAATTTGAAGTTTTTTTTTCAAAAAATGTTGTTATTACATCCAAATTGTATGAAAAAAACCTGATCATTTGATACCCATATTGCAAAAACAATATATTTTTGGTTTCTTTAGAGAGAAAAAATTAATTTTCGAAATACAGGAAAAATACGTATTTTTGTGAAAATTTTCATGAAATAATAATTTTAATGGATAGCTGACATCATCCCGATTCCAAAACACTATAATTGTTTAATGTTTGCATGATTTTTCGTACGATTAAAGCCAATGTCTCCCATATAGCCAAAATCCCATAAGCTCTGTGCCTCGGTTATGCACGCCTCGGTTTTGCATCCCCCATATGCGGTGCTAAACCGAGGCATGACTGTAACTGGAGAATAACCAGAGATAAAAAAAAACATAACAAAAAAGTTGACACTAGAAGTGTTGTCAGTTCATTCCAATTTAGCATCGACATCGAACTATTTCCGAAATTCCGGTTTTATTTTCCACAACTCACTTGAGAACCGATGTCAGTTGACATAGAACTGAGTGATGGAGTGTTGAACTATCCATCCTACTGCAGATCATCGCTCAAAAGGGCTGAGGACGGTTCACATTTCATCCCAAATGAAATTTTTGTGACGATAGCTGTCTATTGAACAGAACCGTAAACTGGGGTGTAGCGATAAATATTTTGGTTATCTTCATTAATAGATTTTTTTTTAGTTGATTTAATTTAAAGGTTTTGATCTAATCAAAGAATAATTATTAAATTAACTCTCTACAACCCAACCCCGCCTCTAGACGGGCTTCGATTTAAAAAATCGCCAAAAATCCATTTTTCAACCAATTTTTGATCTTCAAAAAGCATTGGAAAGAAGAACTTTTAAAATTTTGGAAAATTATAGGGTTGGAAGTTTGTCTTGTTTTATGTGACTTTGCCAATGTTTTTAAAAATGTATTTTTTTAGGGGTCAACTTTGGCTGTGTTTTTTACTAACATTTGCTATATTTTAAGTAAAAAGAAGTATGCAGTAATTTTTCTAGTGTCCCAGACTATGCCTCTACGCATTTATTTACAATTTAAATGATAATGGTTCCATTTTATAGCAGAAAATGTGAAAAACAAGCAAAAAATTGAAAAAGTTACTGTAAAAACATGTAAAAATTAGATAGGCAAAATGTAATGATAGGAGGTGGTAGAGTAGGCCAAATACTACCAAAAACAAACATAAATTAAACAAGATAAATGCAAATTAAAATACTAAAAATGAAACAAGAAAAACAAAAAAACAAGAGAAGTAAAGTTTTTCGTAGAACAAAAGTTGCTTAAAATGACCTCCTGAACACGGGAAAAACAAAAAATTTCGAAAAAAAAATTGGGCAGTAGAGAGTTAATCCAAATTGACAATAAACATGCCTTCAAATCTTGTCTCGTTTGGATTTTGTATTTTCTCGAATCTTATCAATGAAATTTAATTCTGTTCAATTGGTTGTAAAGGGGACATCTTAAGAAAACTTTGCTTAAAAAATCTCGTTCCTAGAACAAAGCCATTTTACAGGCTGTCTAATGTTGAGGTACGTTATTGGCGAAAAATTACCTTTCGAAAAATCATAGCCATAGTCACCACCACTGACGGTAGCATTGATATGATGCTAGTTGATTCCCAATAAAAGCCTTGTCTGCTCAAGAGTCGTTGATTGTCACCATGGTCCGAGCTCAGCATCCTGATGGTTGTTGTTGATGGTTCGTTGTTTCACACTACACTTCCTAATTCTAGTTGGAAATTATTTAAAAAATTATTTATTTTTATTTGATTTTGTTGTTTTTGTTAAAGATCTAAAATTTGGCAAAATTTAAACCTTCCTCCTCCAGCCTCCATAAAATATTGATCTGCCCAAAATATCCCAGCAAGCACCGTGGCTCCCGTTCTCGTTCAAATTGAATCATAAATAATAATCTATTACAAATAGATTTTCACACCTTCCACCCCGGGCTCGACTAAGATGGATCATCTCCAATGCGAAACAGCAGCGGACGGCGGCGCCCGAGGCCATAGTCAAAGTGTCTGTCGAAATGTGTGTTACTTCATTCGAGGGGTGGTGCTGGGAGGGCGAGTTGGAGGCTTCATAGCTACTTGGGTGGTCCTTTGTGTCGAGACCAGGATGCCGATCGCTTATCGCTTGGTTCGACAATCTTTCCCCTACCCCTGAGGCACACCCTTCTCTTCAAGTTGTGAGGGTGGGAACAGTGGGTTTAAAAACGAACAAAAATACATAAATTTAAATTGGGCCGTTTTTTTTAAATATTGAATTGGAAATCTTTAATCTAATGAAAAACTTATTATTTATATCTTGTATAATAATAAGTTTTACCATACAATATTAATAAGCATACAACAACAAAAATCCCTGTGTGCGGACAGGTCGTCCTGCGACAGGTTCTCCCGGATGAGTAACGACCTGTAACGAAAAAAAAGGAGTACCGGCACGGCAATATATATTGGCATGAAGCCGGAAAAGAAGCTGATTTATTGAGACAATTTTTCATCACGACAACATTCACACCAACACACTCACACGTAGTATGTCGTCGCAACATACGGCTGTTAATTCCGAAAATTGCTACCTTCCTCCCGTAGAGCGGTATCGGAAGCGAGAGAAAAGCTGTAGGAGGGAAACTCGATCCGAAAAAAAGGCTCCCCCATCTCAAAAAAAAAGGGAAAATTGCGTGGGACGCGGTGAGAAAGAAAAGTTGGCTTCCAAACGCAGACGAAAATAGGCGAATCGAATAAAATTACTGTCATCATCAATATTTTGACAGCTCCTTGGCAGCCAAGTGGTGATATTTTATTTCCACAGAGAATTTTTGGGAAGAGGGCGCGAAGGTGAAAAAGGAGAATTCTGTAATAATAGGAAATATCATTGAAATTAGCAAATTACATTTAAAATAAAAATTTTAACAAGTTCAACAAATATAACAAATTTAACAAATTTAACAAATTTAACAAATTTAACAAATTTAACAAATTTAACAAATTTTACAAATTTTACAAATTTTACAAATTTTACAAATTTAACAAATTTAACAAATTTAACAAATTTAACAAATTTAACAAATTTAACAAATTTAACAAATTTAACAAATTTAACAAATTTAACAAATTTAACAAATTTAACAAATTTAACAAATTTAACAAATTTAACAAATTTAACAAATTTAACAAATTTAACAAATTTAACAAATTTAACAAATTTAACAAATTTAACAAATTTAACAAATTTAACAAATTTAACAAATTTAACAAATTTTACAAATTTTACAAATTTAACAAATTTAACAAATTTTACAAATTTTACAAATTTAACAAATTTAACAAATTTAACAAATTTAACAAATTTAACAAATTTAACAAATTTAACAAATTTAACAAATTTAACAAATTTAACAAATTTAACAAATTTAACAAATTTAACAAATTTAACAAATTTAACAAATTTAACAAATTTAACAAATTTAACAAATTTAACAAATTTAACAAATTTAACAAATTTAACAAATTTAACAAATTTAACAAATTTAACAAATTTAACAAATTTAACAAATTTAACAAATTTAACAAATTTAACAAATTTAACAAATTTAACAAATTTAACAAATTTAACAAATTTTACAAATTTTACAAATTTTACAAATTTTACAAATTTTACAAATTTTACAAATTTTACAAATTTAACAAATTTAACAAATTTAACAAATTTAACAAATTTAACAAATTTAACAAATTTAACAAATTTAACAAATTTAACAAATTTAACAAATTTAACAAATTTAACAAATTTAACAAATTTAACAAATTTAACAAATTTAACAAATTTAACAAATTTAACAAATTTAACAAATTTAACAAATTTAACAAATTTAACAAATTTAACAAATTTAACAAATTTAACAAATTTAACAAATTTAACAAATTTAACAAATTTAACAAATTTAACAAATTTAACAAATTTAACAAATTTAACAAATTTAACAAATTTAACAAATTTAACAAATTTAACAAATTTAACAAATTTAACAAATTTAATAAATTTAACAAATTTAACAAATTAAACAAATTAAACAAATTTAACAAATTTAACAAATTTAACAAATTTAACAAATTTAACAAATTTAACAAATTTAACAAATTTAACAAATTTAACAAATTTAACAAATTTAACAAATTTAACAAATTTAACAAATTTAACAAATTTAACAAATTTAACAAATTTAACAAATTTAACAAATTTAACAAATTTAACAAATTTAACAAATTTAACAAATTTAACAAATTTAACAAATTTAACAAATTGAACAAATTTAACAAATTTAACAAATTT
This sequence comes from Culex pipiens pallens, assembly GCF_016801865.2. Taxonomy (NCBI): domain Eukaryota; kingdom Metazoa; phylum Arthropoda; class Insecta; order Diptera; family Culicidae; genus Culex; species Culex pipiens. Next base: position 89,302,023 of record NC_068938.1, read on the forward strand.
AACAAATTTAACAAATTTAACAAATTTAACAAATTTAACAAATTTAACAAATTTAACAAATTTAACAAATTTAACAAATTTAACAAATTTAACAAATTTAACAAATTTTACAAATTTTACAAATTTTACAAATTTTACAAATTTTACAAATTTTACAAATTTTACAAATTTAACAAATTTAACAAATTTAACTAATTTAACAAATTTAACAAATTTAACAAATTTAACAAATTTAACAAATTTAACAAATTTAACAAATTTAACAAATTTAACAAATTTAACAAATTTAACAAATTTAACAAATTTAACAAATTTAACAAATTTAACAAATTTAACAAATTTAACAAATTTAACAAATTTAACAAATTTAACAAATTTAACAAATTTAACAAATTTAACAAATTTAACAAATTTAACAAATTTAACAAATTTAACAAATTTAACAAATTTAACAAATTTAACAAATTTAACAAATTTAACAAATTTAACAAATTTAACAAATTTAACAAATTTAATAAATTTAACAAATTTAACAAATTAAACAAATTAAACAAATTTAACAAATTTAACAAATTTAACAAATTTAACAAATTTAACAAATTTAACAAATTTAACAAATTTAACAAATTTAACAAATTTAACAAATTTAACAAATTTAACAAATTTAACAAATTTAACAAATTTAACAAATTTAACAAATTTAACAAATTTAACAAATTTAACAAATTTAACAAATTTAACAAATTTAACAAATTTAACAAATTTAACAAATTTAACAAATTTAACAAATTTAACAAATTTAACAAATTTAACAAATTTAACAAATTTAACAAATTTAACAACTTTAACAAATTTAACAAATTTAACAAATTTAACAAATTTAACAAATTTAACAAATTTAACAAATTTAACAAATTTAACAAATTTAACAAATTTAACAAATTTAACAAATTTAACAAATTTAAAAAAATTAACAAATTTAACAAATTTAACAAATTTAACAAATTTAACAAATTTAACAAATTTAACAAATTTAACAAATTTAACAAATTTAACAAATTTAACAAATTTAACAAATTTACCAATTTTACAAATTTAACAAATTTAATAAGTTTAACAAGTTTAACAAATTTAACAATTAAAAAAAATAACTAATTTAACATTTTTTTTAAATTTGTCTTTTAGAGTAGTTTGCAAATTTGATCATGTTATTATTGCAGTACTTTTGTTTTATTTTATTGTATTTATTCATCACAAGACTATTTTTTCAACATTTTATTTATTTTCATGCAACATTCCAAGCGCCCTAATCTCAATCTCATGTTACCAACAGAAGTCGTTTCTGGTGACACCTGGCCGAAAACAGGTAAGGGACATCCCGGGACATCGAATCGCTTCGAGATGGTGTGATAAGTGTTTCTTTTTCCTATCAAATGACACGAGTGGGACCACGTGTGACATGACATCATCGAATAAGGTTCTCTTTCTCGCTTCTCTATCTCTTGAGGTGGGGGAGAAAATTCATAAATTTTGTCATCGATGCGAAAACTAATGCGCTTATCATGGCATCTGGTTCGGTGCTGTAATTTATGGTGTGAAATGTGTATGTTGATCTGAAATGAGCCTAATGGGCTCGACGATGTTGACCATGGATTTGCAGGGGATAATCCCTGATGGGAGAGTGGTATTTTTTTGACGTTATTAACTGAAGTGATTCAGATTACTGGAAATGGACATAAAAAATGGTTGTTATCTGCGCGGAATCCATCATCAATTGATGACATTGTTACAGGCTTGAAAAAATGACTTGGATAATCTGCGTTTTACTCAACAAAAAGCTTTAAAACAAAAGAGTGATAATATTAACTTAATATTTATGAGTTCAAAGCAAACAGACTAGACTAAAAAACTATTTAAAAAAAAAAAATCTAACAAAACTGAAAAGTGCAACAGAGGAAATAAATTAGATCATCCATTTTAAATAAAAGTCCCATGACCATCGCCTTTGACCCAAACCTAACCTCAAACCTAAAAACCCACCGAAAAACCGGTCATTGCGGTCTGGTTTGAAGCGCTACTGCTCCAGCCAGCCAGCATAAATTGACCTCGAAAAGGGACCGAGTGAGGAGGCTTTGAAAGTCTGCAGCTTGGTGAAGGCCGGCGACGCCAATTCCCGTATCTCCAGGAGTCCGTTCCAACCCAGTCAGTGCCAGTGGTGGTGGCATATTCGTACGAGTAATGCCGTTATAGTATGCTTTTAGTGGGAATGCTTTTTTTCACTCTCTCCAACTCTTTCAGCTATTTGGATTGAGGCTAAATCTGTGTGCTGCCAGATTTTCGATTCAACTGAGTGACGCCCGGGAGGAAATGGGAAAAGTTTAATTGTGAACTTCAGGATTATTCGGAAGTAGGAACTTATTTTTTTGCCATTAAAAGTAGCTTTTGGTAAAATTAAATTATTATTATTTTAAAGAATCAGAACAAAAACAAGTAAAAAAAATTCTTGCTGAACTGAATCGCTCGAAAAACAAAAAACAAAAAACAAAAAACAAAAAACCAAAACAAAAAACAAAAAACAAAAAACAAAAAACAAAAAACAAAAAACAAAAAACAAAAAACAAAAAACAAAAATCAAAAAACAAAAAACAAAAAACAAAAAACAAAAAACAAAAAACAAAAAACAAAAAACAAAAAACAAAAAACAAAAAACAAAAAACAAAAAACAAAAAACAAAAAACAAAAAACAAAAAACAAAAAACAAAAAACAAAATACAAAATACAAAAAACAAAAAACAAAAAACAAAAAACAAAAAACAAAAAACAAAAAACAAAAAACAAAAAACAAAAAACAAAAAACAAAAAAACAAAAAACAAAAAACAAAAAACAAAAAACAAAAAACAAAAAACAAAAAACAAAAAACAAAAAACAAAAAACAAAAAACAAAAAACAAAAAACAAAAAACAAAAAACAAAAAACAAAAAACAAAAAACAAAAAACAAAAAACAAAAAACAAAAAACAAAAAACAAAAAACAAAAAACAAAAAACAAAAAACAAAAAACAAAAAACAAAAAACAAAAAACAAAAAACAAAAAACAAAAAACAAAAAACAAAAAACAAAAAACAAAAAACAAAAAACAAGAAACAAAAAACAAAAAACAAAAAACAAAAAAACAAAAAACAAAAAACAAAAAACAAAAAACAAAAAACAAAAAACAAAAAACAAAAAATAAAATACAAAATACAAAAAAACAAAAAACAAAAAACAAAAAACAAAAAACAAAAAACAAAAAATCAAAAAAAAAAAAACAAAAAAAACAAACAAAAATCCTTAACAATAGATAGGGATTTAAGCTTGTATTGATCCAAAATTCAACTTTTACATCATATTCAATTTATTTGGACTCATTTTGAATATTTTAAAACATTTTTTTATTTTCCCCTTGTTTAGGAGGTCATTTTGTGCAACTTTTGTTCTACGAAAAACTGTTTTTCTCCTGTTTTATGTTTTTCTTGTTTTATTTTTAGTAATTTGCATTTATCATGTTTAGTTTATGTTTGTTTTTGGTAGTATTTGGCCTATTTTACCACCTGCTATTATTACTTTTCGCCTACCTAATTTTTCATGTTTCTACAGTCACTTTTGTCTTTTTTTGCTTGTTTTTCAAACTTTCACTTTTATCATTTTAATTGTAAATACATTGGCTAAGTCACATAAAACAAGTCAAACTTCCAACACTAAAATTTTCTAAAATTTTAAGAGTTCTTCTTTCTTATGCTTTTTAAAGATCAAAAATTGGTTGAAAAATTATTTTTTGGCGATTTTGCAGATCGAAGCCTGTCTAAAGGCGGGGTTAGGTTTTAGAGGGTTAATTGTTTTTTTATTAAAAGCATATTTTTAAAGAAGTAGCCATTTTTAAGACAAAAACGGAATCGACGTAACACCTTATGATGTGGCCCTCTTAAACCTTGCGGTTTCGTCTACGGATCCACAGGCGTGTATCGTTCTTTTTGCGACAAGACTCCGCCTCCCGGGTATCCTAAGTGTGAAGGTATGGCACGGGGAGAGGGCACCGAATACCTATATTAACACTTAGAATTTTTTGCGTCCGCCCCGGGATTCGAACCGACGACCTCTGGATTGTGAGTCCAGTGCGCGGTCCGATTGATCCACACAGTAAGACAAATAAAATATAATAAGAATTTAATTTAATTCATTTTCAAGAAATTTCATGATTCCCTGAGAAATTGGACTGTTCGTTGCTTAGATACAGCCTTGTTAAAAATTAATATAACTAGATAATATTTTTAATCGTCATCAAAATTGGCAACCGGTTTGCATATTTCATACACAAATTTTCATTGTTAAAAATGAAACATATACAAATTTTACTGCGATTTGAATATGGATTTTATCATTTTAAATCAATCCTAATATTTAAAAATATCTTCAAATATAGTTTGACATTTTTATTTCAGATTATTGAGATATTGAAGAGTTGGCAAAATTCAAAAGGATTTTTATCCACATTTTATTTTTTATTGCACTAGTTCAATTTTAAAGTTTTTAAAGATTTAAATTAAAATTTTTAGTTTCGATGAAACTTTATCTATATATTCCCTATGTAAAATTAGGTAGAGAGAAAAAAAAATATTTTGATTTTTATCACTTCACATCACTTTTATAACTTCAATGTCGAAAATATGTAATGCCAAGTTAGGGCTGCAAATATTTTTCGAAATGTATGTTGGCTAATTTTTTTTTCCAAAAATTTACGGAATTTCAATAAAATTAGACTTGTTATAAACTGAAAACAATCAAAAATTTACTTTCCCTCGTTTATATTTTTTTTAAGCATGATTGAAACAGTTAAAAATAGTTGGATTTTAATTACCGTAAAACGGGGTGACTTTGATAGCCGGGGTGACTTTGATAGGTTTGCGATTTTTCCGCAAAATGAAGAGTACAATTAAAATACGTAAGGAATGGTTTAGAAACATACTGACCGTGGTAGAGAAGTGTTCAAAGTACCTCAAGAAGAACTTTTTATAAAATTTTGACAGGTTTAAAAAGTTAGTTAACTATAGTTAAGAAAATGTTGATGAATGTCATTATTTTAAACTTCTCAAAGTGTCATGATTTTCTCAATGAACATGATTTTAAATCGGAAAACGGATTGAATTTTCGGATTCTTTGGACAATTTTCCACTAGGAGAAGGTTAAAAAAGTTTGTAAATAATAAATAATATGTGTTTTTGAAACACAATTATAAAAACTCTCTAAATTTATAGGCAATTTCAGTTGAACAAATTTCATGTAAAATGTGAAAACTTGTGAATCGTGCTTCGAATTCAGTATAAAATGCAATATAAATCGATAATTTTATAAACAAAACTAGTTTTAACAAATTTCAGGCAAAATTCCGACTTTTTAACAATTTTATCTAAAATTTATATGTTTTTTGCTTAAAAGCTTATACACTTAGTAAACTAAATATAAACATTGATTTTTTTCTTAAAAACTATATCAGCTACTTTAGTGATGGTACATTTAACGTACAAATGAAGTTTGAACATCCTCAATATGATTTTAACAAGAAAAACCATGACTATCAAAGTCACCCCGGAATTCAAACTAAGAATTTTTAACGTAACTATTTTTCTAAACATTATTGAAAGAACTTTTTTTCCGAAATAGTGCATGGACTTTGTGTGGCCTACCCCAGTACATGTTTTAAAAATAATAATCTTAAGAAAAACCTTACCCGTTGGAAAATATTCTGAAAACAGATTGAAATCCTATCAAAGTCACCCCGGTTTACGGTACGAAATTTCAATGCCCATAACTGTTAAAGTTTTTTCTTTGCAAAAAAATAAAAAAGAAAACAAATGACCGCCAAAAAACACCAAAAATGTACCTTATAATGCTTAATGTATTCAAACTGAATCAGATTTATATTTCTACAAATTTTTTCTTGATTTTTTCAAAGAATGTTAAAATGAACTCTTTTCAAAGTCATAACATTATTTTACTCAAAATTTTGAAAAAGGTCAAATTTTCCTATCCGGCGCAATTTTTTCCCCTTTCTATTTGGCATACTCTAATTCTACTCAACTGATGCCGGTTTGAAGTGCAGTGTCTATCTGGTGTGTTTGTGCACGTATTTCTGCACGTGCACCTCCCGTACGTGTGCCTATTCTACGTGTGGGCAGAAGTGTGTGTGTGCGCTTCGCAGTTTGAGTGCGCAAAGTCCAGATTTATTGACAAAGATTAGATTCGGCAATTCAAATAAAATTTTCGAGTATGGTGGGCCATCCTGGACCTCCTGAAAATGGGGGAACTCGGTTGAAGTGGATTTTAATTGCCAATCGAGGATTCACTTTCAGCTGGGCTGGGGCCAGCTGGACGTTTCGGATGATGCACACAGAAAGGTTTCATATTTTCAGTTTGTCCCGGGCGAAGAGGATCATCGATCTGTTTGGTAAAAAACCACTTTCAAAAAGTGCCGATAGCGTTTTAGTTTGAGTTTGAAATACTTTTTATTGATTTTTTGAATTTGTTTTTATTTAGAGTTAAAAAATTGTTCAACATTTCTAATTTTCTCTGAAAATAAAACACGCCCCAATTTAAAGTAAATTCCACTATCATCAATTTCAGTTTAACGACCTGCCCCTCGAGCAGCCGGTGTCATTAAATCAGTTGACCCAATCTCGAGTGAGAGGCCAAGCCCACCCTCTCCAGACAATTTCCCAGCCCAAAGTTGTGTGCTCCACCCACAGCCGGGGGAATTATTAGAATTAATTTAATTTAGAACCGTGCTTTATGGATGTAATTTATGGGATGTCTTTCACCCTATTCAGTCGGCTCCACACACCGAGGCACACATACATACAGACGTACAATTTAACATTGTTATACGCAACTGATCGCACAAATACACACACACACGCACCTACTCACAGTGAAAAGCCACTGTCCCGTAGGCCCGTGCCGGAGGAAAATCTGTCACGAATTTCCCGCCAAACACATGTCCGTTAGTGTGAGCAACAACAATGTGTGTGTTTGTGCGTGTGTGAGGGTCAACATATGGTGAATATTGTTTTAAAATATAATCTCCCCAAATGCACGCATAAATTTTAATAATGCACCACGTCGCAGATGCGTCATATCTGTGCTAGAGAGAGCGGTACAGTGCTCTGCGTGTTGCATACAGCACACACTCGCTCTCTCTCTCTCGACAAAGTCACTCACGCAGGGAGCGATTAATTTATTTATTCACTTCACTCTCCGTACTCGGTTGATGGAACACACTGCCACAGCAGCTTTTATTAGGTGCGAGTATCAACTGTGTGTTTAACAAGGTTTTAAAAGGGTTTGGCCAAGGGTTGAAAAGTGGAAGATGAGTGGAGCAAAAAAATGGGACTTTCAGACAATGTTGTTGAATTTAATGTGAAATAAAGTGTTTGATTCGTTCATCATACAAGCCTGCATATAATAAAGCGACTCTTCAGCAGTTCTTTTTCAAAAAGTTCCCAATTTTGTTTCATCGTTTTGGCTGTAGTGGCACACTGAAAGAAGAAACCCCCAAAGATTTTACATATTTGAAAAGATAATTGATTTTCCTACACAGAAATGGACCTGAAATGAAAATGTAGTGTAACGAGACATCATCATAAAACGGGTATTTGTAAAGGCTACTAAGCAATCGTTACAGTTTTACCAGGTTGATTTTTTTTTTCAAATTTTTAGCATTCTACACATTATCACAAATTGAAAATCGAATCGGTGTTGTTTCACTAAGAATCGGTCAATACAGTTTTGTGAGCTTATCTTACAGAATGTTTACAAGTCTGTTCCTTAAGCAGGGATTCTAAAGTATGATAGTAGACTTTCGGTAATAGATTCGTCTTTATTGGAATTTTAAAAACAAATTAATTACAATTAGGTTTAACGCCGAATCGGTTTTGAGGTTAGAAATTTGACAGCTTGGCTGCACTGTTTACATTTTTTGCACGTGTGTCTCAGTAGAAATGTGTGTACATGTGCGCTCGTGACGTCACGCTGTAAAACCAAATTAAAATTTTACTTACTAAAAACTTGATGATGATTGTGAATTTTCACGTGAAATATTTTACTAAAATTTATATTCTTACAAACAATTCCGAGAGAGAGAAAAAGTCTGACTTTAGGAAATATTTTAAAGATTACCATTGTTTAAAAACAAACTATCCTTATGGTCTGTATTTTCTGTGAGGTTTTCCACCCAAAAAAAAGATCATAATTTCACAATCATAATCTAAATATTGTTTAACACAGAAAAATCAATTTTAAACTGTTTTCATTACACATCTGTTTCCATTGACATTTTTTAAAGATTTTTTTTATTCTTTTTCACATTTTCTTGTAGAAATACATTGCAAGATTTCGAAAAAAAACAACAACCTTTCTCCTGTTAATTTTTCTTTAGGTGGTGATTATATACAATTTAACGTGTTCATTAGGGTGAAGTTAAAAAATCGACCGCAGGGATACCCCCTGATTTCGGTTCTTTAGGAAAAAAAAGGGACTGTGAAAAAGTTAGTGAAAAAAATCTTTTCATGCAAAACCGTCTTCTTTGAATCACTAATAACTCGCAGTGTTAACTCGGATTGTTTTGCGGTCTTCTACAAAGTTGTTTGTCATAAAAATTTACTTAAGAATCTCACACTTGACAATGATCCGACACATTTAACGCCACCTTTTGGCGGAATTTTGAAATTTTTGCTTTTTCTTATACATTTTTTTTCTGAAGAAAAATAAACTTAAGTGTTAAATAAAATTTTGACATGAGAATATGATAAAAAAAACTAAAGTAAATTTGGCAATAGTTCCTATAATAAACAAAACTTTCTCGGGGGTTTTTCGATTGATTTTTGGCTGCATTATGGCAAGGAGGATGAGGACGTTGAATACCCAAAAAATTATAAGATTTTTTGTGCGTCCGCCGCGGAATTCGATACCACTGACCTCTTGTGATTACGCCTTAAATTGATCATCTGTGCGTTATTTATGTGCTGAAAAAACCCAAATAAACTATACATTTAAATTAAATTTCGCTGATAGCAAACAGTGAAATAAGCATGTGAGGTCATGATAGCTGGCATAACCTTTCTAAAACCAGCCTTCTTTCGGGGCATTAGGAAACATAATACTAATAGCCAATTTGAAATAGTTTCCATTTTCAAACTTCATGACTGAAATTTGGGAGAAACGCAGTGACTATCAATCATTGATGAGGAATTTTGAAATACACAGAGAGACCGGCCGGGGCAAATCTAAGAAAATCTTGGTTAATTTAACTAAAAGTATGGGTTAATTTTTTACACAGCTTTTTTTCAACAATCGATTGTTGATTTTGTTAACCCGAAATTGCTGACCACCGGTAATTAAAATTAACTAAAAAAATACTTGGAATTGCCATTTTTGTTGGTTAAATGGCCGAAAAAAATTCTAGCAGTCGACTACTAGAATATTTTTTTCAGAAAATTAACTAAAAATTTCTTTAATTATCTAACGATATAGGCTGGGCCGAATTTCTAGCTATATTTTAACTATTGTCTTACTTGAATACATATTCGTACATGTTGTCAATAATTAGCTGTTGTTAGCAATATTTTTATTGAATTTGCAGTAAATTTTGTAATAATGCCTCACAATTTAAAGCTGAGTGTTTTTATTTTCGCATTTATTCTGCCTAAAAATTTAACGTTTTGTACTAATTTGTTTTTTTTTTTGCATGAAGTTGTTAAGTTACTGTTAAAAAGCATCAAAACAAAACTTTTTTTTAACTGTTGTTATAAAACATGTAAAGTTTGATTAATGTTTAAAAAAAATACGTTGCATTAAACTAAAAATAATGAAAAAGCATATTACAAATTTTATTAAACATATTTAAAATAGATGTTTAATTTAACATGAATTCCTGAAAAATGGAAATCGAGCAAAATTTTCACCAAGTTTTAAGCTTATATTTTTATTATGTTGTATAAAATTAAGTGTTGTATCCACTTACCATCACTGTGAAATCATCCGATAAGTCATCATCTTCTACAATGGTCTCAGGTTTAGTTATTTTTCTTGTGGTTGGAAACAGAATTTTCACTAAAGTGAACCTTTTTCTGCAAATAGACATGTGAAATGTATTAGTAATTTAATACAAAATTCTTAATTTCGACTATAAACTGAAAAAAGGAACGTAAATAAATGAAATTATATTGAGGAAAGAAGAAATATCAATAATGCTACTTACCAAGCTTGCATTAATTTTACAATTACTTTTGGCAACAAACTTTCATTGCATTTGATTCAATTTATTCAACGTACTCCAATTCCTGAAAAAAATATTTTGAGTTTTACTTACCAGTTTATTGATCAGTCGTTTTGCAACAAAACTTTCAATTATAATATAATATATTAATTATCTTCTTTTATATATTTTATATATTTTTATTTTTTTTTATATTTTACTCCATCTCTATTTTTTATGTTGTTTATGTTGCGTACACATACACATGGCATTTCTATGTATTTTATAATTGATGATTCTGAAAAAAATAATGATGTTCCGGCTTAAGAAACTCCCTGCGCATCCAGAACTGCAAGTTGGTGAGCAAATCATCGAAGAAGTTTCAACCTTCAAGTACCTTGGGGTGCATCTGGACAACCGCCTCTCCTGGGACGCACACGTGCGTGAAATTGTGGCTAACTGTGCATCACTCTGCGGTGTACTAAGAAAATTGTGCAAGACTGTTCCTCAACACGTCCTGCTCAAGATCTACTACGCTTTTATTCAAAGTCGTTACCTGTATGGAATAGCCGCTTGGGGGAGTGCACACAAAACGGTCATCAAGGAAATTCAAGTTCAACAAAATCGATGTCTAAAGGCAATCTACAAGCTACCCTACCTACACCCAACGCACGAGCTGTATCGCTTACAGAACAACATCCTGCCAATCCTAGGAATGTACACACAGAGAATTGCAGTCTTAATGTATAAGATCCTGAACAACCAAAATTTGCATCACAATTGGCATTTCAGCACAGCTCAACACCAACATGAAACCAGATCGTCGAACCAAATCCAACGGCAGCGGTTCCGGACGGAATTAGGTCGAAAAAGATTCCCGATTTGTGGCCCGAACGTCTTCAACAGATTACCTGGAAATATCAAGGAAGCAACAACGCTGACTAAACTCAAGCAAGAAATGGTACTGAAAATTCGCAGTGAAATTAACAACTTTCTACCCCGTTAAAGTAATTTTAAAGTTTTGAATCGCATTATCTCACTCCCCTTTAAAAGAACAAAAGTTCACTAGGGTAGTGTAAGCCGAATGTAAAGATTAGATTGAATTCAATAAAGTAATAATAAAAAAAAAAAAAAAAAAGAAAAAGCTTTTTAATGATTCAAATTTCTACTAAAGAATCACATTAGATAAATTATTGTGCAAAAATAAACCCATACTTACTTGGATTAACCAACATTTTGTTATATTTGCCCGGGCTGCTCTATCCGTGAAGAGTCGGCCCGCATTTCCCTTCTATTGCCCTCTCGTTCCATCAAACATTCTTCTAACGTGTTCAACTCACTCGCATTGGAGGTCCTCATGGCGAAGGTCGTCCTCTTGCTCTTCATAGTTTATCACCTGCAAAGAAATCATCAACAAACCTACTCACCAATTCCACCTCCCCAGTTGCAACACTTTGATGTGCCACTTCAACATTAGCTAAATAGTGTAATTTTCACCTTTCACATCCTCTCACTTCATAATTAACAACACAAACTCAACAAATCGACCGCTCTCGTTCGAATCCTGACTTCAAATGACAGACGTAAACAAACTCAAGTTCATCTTTTAAATATTCAACCAAATGTAAATTATATTCAACCAATAAAATTTTTGATTTTCCTAAAACCAAAGCTAACAGTCGAGCACGTTCATTCGAGTTCGGGAAATCTGTTAGCTTTTTGCCTCTAGCATTTTCAACAAACAGGTTATTAAATTAATACTAAATTTTAGTTATTTTAACGGAATATTGGCAGTAACAAGTACGTTTTTGTTAAAATTTTCGTAAGTAAAATCAACAATTTTAATTGTTAAAATTTCTGGGCACGGTCTCTCCGTGTAGCAATTTTCAACGAAACTATTCTTAAAGCGCTATTGAAAACTACTTTTTTCGAAAAATAACTGTTTAAACAAATATAAATTATGAGAAAAGTCTTACCGGTTGAATAATATTTGAAAATAAACTGAAATCTTATCATTGACACCCCGGAAATCATCACAAAGCAAGTCCACTGCACAATTCTGTGTCCCAACATAACATAACCAATATGCGGAGGGTATAAACAGACCATCCAGTTGTCAACCCGCGAGTACATATTCTAGGTTAGTATGACATACCAACTGACAGACCGCGACGGGAGCTCGAAATCCCCGGGCATTCCCCAAGAGGAAGTGCATCATGGCTGCTGCAACTGCATTTCACCTTCACCGCCAGCACCCTCCAAATCTAAGGTCGGAGCCAGATTCGCCAGACGCGTCGCGTTGCATTCTCACATGATGCACACAAACACATTGTGACACACACACACACACACACCCACAGCGACACAAACGCTATAAATAATTTATTAGAAGCTCATCCCCCGGCTGTCACTTCCTCTGTCTGTCTCTCTAGTTCAAATGCACAGCCGCGTTGGAGCATGCAATTTGTGCAACCTAGGGTGCATCCTAGACTATACAGAAGGGGGAAAATACCTATTCTAATCACATTTCTATTTTTAGCCTATCACCACTTTCGCCTTTTTTCAACTATAACTCGTTTAAAAGTTGACGAAAAAAGGTTATCATGATAGTAAAAAACTTCAAAAGTGATGAAGTTAAAAGTGCCGAAAATGGGTAAATTTCCCCCCAGGTCGAGGATAACGTGCATACGAGGTGAGAAGAACATCAGGGAAAAACGATTTGTTTGCGCGAGCGAAACAGGAAATTTGCACCGACAGACAGAGGTTGGCGAGAGTGGGACAGAACATGCCATTTGTGTTTCTGACAAACACACACACCAACACAATGGCATCAGAGGAGTTTGAATGAGCGAACGAGCAAACGAACGTTTTGGTTTAATTTTCATCCCCGGTTAGGGAGACGTAAATTGCGAAATCGGTTTATTTATAATTGATATTAAAATTTCAATCTAATTCACATATCAATATTAAATGGACTGTTATGAAGAGGGAGCTTGGCAGCAGCAGCAGCGATGGTGGAGGTCGTCTGCGTCTGCAATGGTGCTCTAGTTTAGTTGTTTATCAGCTTTAATCTTGACTCTGGGTGCAGACGGCAAGGTTTAGTTCAAGTTCACCGGTATGGATTAATTGTACACCCAGAACTTCGGTAATAAAATGGTACTGTGTGCGGACGGAGAGGATAAATCCCGAAATTACCGAGAGTACTTTACTCATGGGTTCATCTTCAAAAAAAGTTCATCTATCAAAAAAAAAGTAACGGTACCGAGACTCGAACCCTAGACCTTCTGCATTTGAACTGTGCCGTATTGGCTACCATGGTTCGGTGATTAAGTGGAGGTCATTTGTCCATGTCCAAATAGCACTTTCCTCACGTTTCTTTTCGAAAGGACTATCTCCTCGTTCTTTAAATTTGGGTGTAAATTTAACTTAACTCGATTTTATTGAAAGAATAAAAACTTGCTGCTTTTCATTTGAAATGAAATCAATAACAAGGGTTTCCAGCAAGGCCTCGGACTGGCAAGTAATTAATAATTACTTTGATTTTTAGCTGGTAATTAGGTAATTCTTTAATTAATTAGTAATTTATGGTAATTAGAGTAATTTAATGTAGTTGATTGGTAATTTAAGTAATTTTTGAGTAATTTAAGTAATTATTTTTTTTTAATTGTACTTCTTCTACGAAACTATTTACTTTTTACATATAATCTATTATAACAGTATTTTATTAATTTCAAATAAGATTGAAACATAAAGATTAAAAAAGACTGGCTCTGTATGTAGAAGGCCTAATTTGCCATAGTTCTCTCCTAAAACTCTCCTAAAATTTATTTTTACATGTTGTTTATAGAAGCTGATTAACAACAAAAGGCAACGCCATCATATATTACCCAGTGAAAAATGTTTAGTGAATCCGAAATCTATTCATTTTCATTAAGTAATTATAATTTTTTTTTGTTTTGCAAGAACTACATTATCAAAATTATCAAAAAAGTCATGTGGATCATATAATTAAAAAAAATAGTGAATTATCATTTTTAAAAACAATTTCTCAAGTGATAGCAATTTAAAAATCAATAAAAGTATATTAAAAATAATTTAAAAAATATTGAAAATAATAAAAATATTATCAAAAATAATACGAAAAATACAATTTTTATATTTTTTTATAATCAGCAGAAATTGACAGTCCTTATCTCTCTAAAGAGCTAAACTATTTTCCCGAAAAATTTCCAAATATGTCTGAGACAAATGTTAAAAATCAAACTCAGTGAAATGAAAATCGACTAATATTCAGATGCACAAATTAAATCCAATGTAATTGTCACATTTCACATAATCCGTATTTTCAGTAACGGATTTTTTTAATATGCTTGAGAAAAAAAAATGCAAAGTAATGTCAAACCAATGTTGAAAAACATTTTAAAACTTAACGTTATTTTGATGAATTTCACAATTTTCATGAAGAGCCGCTGCAAATATTTGTCAAAGTTTATGTTTGGCTCGAAAAATCAGGGGGCCTTTTTTCAAACAACTTCGATAAACTTGCAATAAACTGAATACAATTTTAAATTAATAATTAATTATATTGAAACTCAAACATTGAAGTAAAACAGTACAGTATGTTGTTTTGCCATAAAAAACACGACTTCAATAATCTTCTTTTGCAATTGATTGATAAGGGTACGGTTGATTGAAACGTGAAACATAATGGAATTTCGAATCAGATAATGAACAGGTTAAATTGGCCATAAAACAAATATTATTGTTTATAGCAATTGAGCTACTTATTTTTTACCTGAAATGATGTCAATTTTATAATAAAATAAAACAATTCCAAATTTCAAACCAATTAATTCGCTGTAAGATATTATGTAAACATCACCCAAAGTTTCAGCGTCCTCTAGTGGGGGCATTTTTGAAGTTTGATCGCCTATAGCTATTTTCAATTAAAATTATAATTCACAATATCCAGATCGGTACAAAAAAAAATATAATAAACAGCATAATTTTTAGAAGAGCTATCGAATGAGCTATTTATAAATAATTTAGTTTAGAACCGTAGAAATGAATACTTAAATTAAAATTAAATGTTTTTTATCGTAGTGAAAAGTAATTAAGTAATTTATGTAATTAATCATTTTGGACCAGTAATTTGAGTAATTAATTGGCAGACTGGCAAGTAATAAACGCTTCTGGAAACCCTTGATCAATAATTCAATGATATATTTTAATGAGGAGATGATTTTCTTTAATGATTTTATCATAAAACTATTCAAAGGCATGTTCATGAATACAACGGAAAAAAACTTAATTAAAACGAATTTACAAACCCTAAAAATAATTTCGAAGGTAATACATTTCTCTACAGATCTGTTATAACAAAAAAAATATAGATCGTTACACCAATAAGGTTAATTAAAAATCCGTACAAAAAATCAAAAACGCAATTTTTACCGATAAAATATGTTGATTTGTACAGGCCAGTAAAACACAAATGGTGAAGTCAAATTGAAAGACAAAAAGTTTTAGAATTAATCATGTTTGAAAGAAAGGGAGAACCCATAAAAACCTGGGTCAAAAAAAATAAAAATGATTTAAAAAAAAATAAGTTCAGCTCAGATTTTTTTCATTATTAAAAAAAAAATTAAAAGTTGAATTTACAAGCCACGGTTTAAACAATTGGAAGAAAAAAGAGTTTTAAAATGCATTATTAACCTGTTCAGTTATTTTGCAATCATACGTTTCCAAAATGAGCATGAGCATGAGTATGAGAGACCACCCATGGTTGTCCTTCTCCGTTGCTAAACAGGACCGTAATATCCTATCAATACAACCGACCATACGCTTAAACGATCTAATGGTGTTTCCCTTATCAACAGCATGTATGAATGCGCTGAAAAGATAAAACATCAAGATCATTAAAACTCGCTGGAGCAAATAGGTAACAGTCGTTGGCCACCAACGGCGCCCGCCATGTCAGTTTGTAGATCTCGGGGGATTGGGACGGGAATGTTAGTTAGCACAGGTTGCTACAAAGGGTGGGTTCTATACGATATCCACACCCCCACGTGTGCCGGAAAACTACTTCTACTTGGGATTTTGTTAGTGGGTAAGGGATTCAACATAGAGGATGATGATGCGACCCAATAATCTATAAATTTTGTTTAATGGTGTGATGTATTACGCATTCTCAAGGCAAACAGTCGGAGGATGTGGATGAGACTATTCCCGGTTATTTGGTGTTGAGTTTAGCATAAATGATTCAATCTTAGACAGCCGGCTGTCGAAAGATAAAACCAACTAAAATGCGAAAACGCGAAACCGCCCGGACCGAAAAAAACACACAATCGGGGGGACAACAAAGACGGAAACGGCATCAAAAATGCTGCGAGATGAACGCGACGCGCACCGTTCAAATTCTCCAAAGCAACTCAGCACACGAATTCACAATGGAATCTTGATTTATTCATCCCTTATAATATTTTTTACTCGAATTCAAAATTGAGTTATCAAACTCTTGCAATCATACGTTTCCAAAATATCTAAGAATTTAATATTTTTTTTTGCAGGTTTTTTTTTGTAGTGAGAATTTTATAAAAAAATTAAATATTTTCAAAAGACATATCATATTGTTTTCAGATGATTTTTGCAAATAACCTTTGAAAAATATTGGCATCGGCCTTATGAAATTGATTTTTTTAAGCTGTGGCAAATATTTTATGCTTGTTTTTGCACGATGGATGAATAAAAAAATCTAATCTAATCTAATCTAATCTAATCTAATCTAATCTAATCTAATCTAATCTAATCTAATCTAATCTAATCTAATCTAATCTAATCTAATCTAATCTAATCTAATCTAATCTAATCTAATCTAATATAATCTAATCTAATCTAATCTAATCTAATCTAATCTAATCTAATCTAATCTAATCTAATCTAATCTAATCTAATCAAATCTAATCTAATCTAATCTAATCTAATCTAATCTAATCTAATCTAATCTAATCTAATCTAATCTAATCTAATCTAATCTAATCTAATCTAATATAATCTAATCTAATCTAATCTAATCTAATCTAATCTAATCTAATCTAATCTAATCTAATCTAATCTAATCTAATCTAATCTAATCTAATCTAATCTAATCTAATCTAATCTAATCTAATCTAATCTAATCTAATCTAATCTAATCTAATCTAATCTAATCTAATCTAATCTAATCTAATCTAATCTAATCTAATCTAATCTAATCTAATCTAATCTAATCTAATCTAATCTAATCTAATCTAATCTAATCTAATCTAATCTAATCTAATCTAATCGAATCTAATGTAATCTAATGTAATCTAAAAAAATTTAAGGTTACAAATTTTGATGGTTGAATATTACCTCTGTTTTGATTTATTTTACCTTAGGCCGTTGCAAATATTTTTTGAAGTTTATGTCCCTCGATTTGGTCGGGGTTGAGGGGGGGGGGGGCAAAAAAATATATAAAATTCAAATAACAAGCTATGGTCTCAACATTTCAATGAAAAAAGTGTTTTAAAATGCATTTTACACCTGCCCAGTTGTTTTGCAATCATTAGTTTTCAAAATATCCAAGTATGAAGAGATTTTGATTTTCATCGAAAAAAAAACTTTTTGCGGTGCTGTACATTGAAATTTTACAAAAATTAAAAATATTTTTGATCGATCACAGATATGCTAAATATGATTTTAAACGCAGGAAAATTCATTTCTAATGGTTTTCAGTATTTCCTTTAAAATTTTGAAGTTTTTTAAAAAAATATTTTTTTGCACTTTGATTTTTCGGACCGATTTTGAAGGGTTGGGAGAGGGGGTGGGTTTGACATAAACTTTGAAAAATATTTGCAATGGCCTTAATAATGTGTAAAATATGAAATTCAGCCATAACTGAAGTAAATTCAAACAGATCAATATATTAAATTTTACATTTTTGACACAAAATCTGCCACCAATCGCAGATGTAATACTACCATAACATTTTCTGTGTAGCGCAGCCAAGCTTTCCTAGGTATCGTGATGCTTGTTTAACAGCAAGTTTCTTCTTGCCATTATTATTATTTGCAGTGCATTAAAACATTACAAACGTTACAGCGGCCAGACCTACTGCTTAAAGTTAACCTCTAAAATGATTCGTTGAAGTGGATTGAGCTTGAGCACGAATGTTCAAACAGCAATACGTTAAGAAATCATAAATCGAAATATTTTTCAGATAGCAAGTCAAATTTAAAGTTAGAGTCAAACTAATGTTGAGCCTTTCAAGCCGATTTGACCACTTTAGATTGTTAATGAGAAAATGATTAAAAATTCACCAACATTAAAACAAACATAAAAATCGGAAAAGACGAGTAGATAGTTAACTGCTTTGCTATTCAGTCACTTTAAAAGGACATTTGGATTGAGTTGGTTAAACACTGCAAGCATCGTGGTCGGTTTTTTTCGTAGCAGAATTTCAAGGAAATAAATATTTAGTGAGTTGAAATATAAAATATGATTACGGTGTCGTGTTAAATTTTCACTCTCATTATTTCAGCCGAATGAAACCAACGTTATAAAGCCAACATGCCTGTTTGGGTTATGAACATCATACACTGAACGTGAAACAATGAAACGATGTTACGACGCCACACTAAACCAAACCTGGACTAAATCTAAACCGAACATCCCAAAATGGTAACGAACTGCGTACTTAATTTCGGCGACCATCGTTCCTGGAGACCCAGCGGCTTCATCACCAACAATGAACACACATATCCCAACTCTATACAACCCAACACAAACTACAATGCCCCGTCCAACCGTCGAGGAGAGGAGTTTCTGTGGGGTTGTTTATAACTTGCTCATTGAACACGCTTCACCACCACCAAACGCGTGCCAGCCACGTCTGGTTTGTCCTCGTTTTAGGGGGGAAACAATGATGACCAGGGCCAAGGAACATGGCTGGCTGGCCGGAATGAGCACCTGACTTCTCCAACAGCCGACATCGCAATTGTCCCCCAAGCGAACTCGATGGTATTATCTGTCTCCCGGAATGGACTCGTGCAAGTTTGGTTCGGTGCTGCAGATGGGTCCGTAATGTGCACGGAAAGACTCGAATGTGGTTGTTTGGGTTGTTGGGAAAGTCATTAAAACTATTGAATATCAAAACTGCTTAGAGTTAAGATCTGCGAGTCTACCGCCGTAACAAGGAAGAGGTCAGTGGCCCGGATCATACCCACAAAGCTTCATTGAGTATGGTAGACTACTGTGCTGATGTGTTGGGATGTTCTGGGACATCCAAGGACTCCCTAGAGTTAAGATCTGTGGGTCTACCGCCGTAACAAGCAAGAGGTCGACGGTTTTTGACCCCGGAACATATCCGCATAGCTTCAGTAAGTATGGTAGACTACTTTGCTGATGTGTTGGGATGTTCTGGGACATCCAAGGACTCTCTAGAGGTAAGATCTGTGGGTCTACCGTCGTAACAAGCAAGAGGTCGGTGGTTTTTAAGCCCGGATCATACCCACAAAGCTACATTGAGTATTGAAGACTACTTTTCCAATGTGTTGAAATGTTCAGGGTCATCCATAAACTCCCTGAAGTAAAGATCTGCGAGTCTACCGCCTTAACAAGCAAGAGGTCGGTGGTTTCTGAGCCCGGATCATACCCACAAAGCTTCAGTGGGTATGGCAGACTACATTTCCAATGTAAGGGAATGTTCCAAGTCATCCAAGGATTCCCTAGAGTTAAGATCTGCGAGTCTACCGCCGTAACAAGGAAGAGGTCGGTGGTTTTTGAACCCAGATTATACCCACTCTGCTTTTTTGATCCTGATAATTCAATTCAATTAGTTTTTATTAGTAAATAATCAATTCACAATTTCGTAATTCTTATAACCTAATAGAGTTTTGGAGTACCTTTCAACTATGATTTGTACTATAGTTCATTTTGATGTAATTGGATATTCTAACAATGGATTTTGCAAGAGAAGGAAAAATTAAAAAAAAAAACCTTCTAGATTTACTAAGGAAAAGGATAGAAATAGAAAAGCTTAAAACTAGATCACAGTTTGTTTTGTTTTTTGACGTCGAAAAACTTCGCTGCACAAGGCAGCTTATCCGTTGTAGATATACACAGAAAAAAATATGTAAATTTACACAGCACGTAATTACTGTTTCTTATGTAAACTCACTCAATGTAATGTTGAAATGTGATGTAAAGAGTAAAAAGTCATGGAAATTACTTCAATGTAAATCTAAATCTAATGTAAATCATGAATCTAATGGAAACGTTGAGCATGGAAACTCAAATCTGATGAATTTCTACCCGTGTTCGGCTTCCTGTAAATTCCTATTTAATGTAAATCATATATCCAATGTATTTCTGCCAAATGTTGACTTCAAAACTACCCGAACTAAAAATAGTTATATTTGGTTCTCTTTCTATCGCTCTCATATTTCGCTGGCCCACTGCCTGAGCCTCGACCTGAGCAAGTTGATGCTTAAGCCGCTCGTTCATAAAATGCGAAGATGGCTCAGTCGGCAGCGGGTAGCAGCAGTAACACCGAACAGCCTACCCGTCGTCCGTTCGATTCCGGTCCAGCGTTATTCCACTTGGCCGTCGACGAGAAAGCGTCCTCTACCTGTGAAGCAACTTTTTAAAATCAAATTTTCCTTTTGCTGCCCGCTTCAATCATTTTAAAATAGAACATAGGCCACACCCTTTTCCTACTGCAATCCAAGTCGAGCTTCTCATTCCCATTGGCCAATCAGAATTAGTTGATTTAAAATAATGAAAATTCCAAAAGTAATGTAAATTCCAAAACTAATGTAAATTTTCAAAACTAATGTAAATTTCCAATGAATCTAATGCAAATTTCCAATGAACCTAATGTAAATATACATCATTTATCATGATACCTTTTGGTACATGATAAATAATGTAAATTTACAGGAATATTTTTTTCTGTGTACTTCATCATCAGCTCACTAAGAGCTTGGAATTGTTCTGCCTTGTTCCGGCAGGCACGAAAGCGCGTGAGCATCTCTCCAGCAAGAGCGAAAAACTCGGGAAGCGTGAAGAGGTCATCTCCGGTAACGTCTGCTTGTCCCGGTGAAGTACCGCTCCCAGAAGCGGCTACTCTAGCGTACGAACCTCCCCAACCGGGAGGGAACGCTGGGTTGGTCGATGGAACCGCTCCGCCGCCAGCTGCTGCAGCGTTCGTGCTCGAAGTCTTTGGAGGTTGGCGGGACGCTTTCTTCTTTTTGTCCTGCTCCTCGAGGTACTTTTTCCGCGCGGCACAGCCACGGAAATTCGCCGTGTGGTTTCCACCACAGTTCGCGCACTTGACGCGCGCTTTGTGCTGCTGGGCGTTTTCCCCCAGCTGGTCTTTCCGCGGAAGATTGCACCTTTCGGTGAAGTGGGTCTCACCGCACTTTACGCACCGGGGCGGAAGATTTCAGTTTCTTGAACCGTGTCCGAATTTTTGACAGCGGTGGCATTGCGCTGCGTCGGTCGGATTCTTCGTGTAGAATCGCCACGTCACGAAGAAGCCGTCCAGTGCTTTGATCCGCCGTAGGTCCTGGATTTTGACGGACCCACGATCGAAGTACAGGAGGTACAATGTGTACGTACCTGTCACCGTTGTCGATTTCGAGAGCACCTTAACCTCTCGAGGCTTAATCTTGATGCCCGACAGGTGTTCTTCCAGGTCGGAGATCGGGCGGTCCGGATATCCCTGAAGGACGATCTTCACTGGGACCTTCTCTGCAGGATCAAATGTGAAGAATTTGAAGTTTCGCAACTTCAACTTCTTCACCACCAAGTCGAAATTCAGCTTCTTGTGTGTAATAACTTGCACTGAAGTTTTACTAATTTTAAGACAATATTGGAGTCCCTCAAGCAACTCGTCAACATCGTCCGCCAACGTATCCAAAACAAAAATTGGAGGTGTTCGTCGTTCCTTCGGAGAGTTACACTTTTTCTGCTTTCCTTGCTTGCGCGCAAGTTCATCATCATCATCGTCGTCGCCAGTACTGCTGCTGTCACTGGCGGTGTTGTTTTCTTCTCCACTCAGCATCTCAAATTCGTTGCTGGTGGGAACGTTGGAAGTGGTTGTTGTCGTAGTGCTGGTGGACTGCTGCTGCTGCTGCTGCTGGCCGGAAGTGTTTCCGGATGCCCGGGTCGATTGTCTCGTCCGTACTGGGGACTCACGTGGACGGTATGACACGTGTAAAAACAATGGATCGGTTACGTCACTGGGCACGCTCCCGTGCGCGATGGCGGTCGATGCGGCGTTGGTGTGTTTATCTTTCTGCACTCTGCCGGTAGATGAACTTCGCGGGTTTTTCGAGGCCGCACTCGAACTGCCACGGCCACGGCCGGCCCTTGGCATGCTGGAGCAGCAAACTCGCGGGTAAACACGGTTAATTACGGCGAAAAAATCGAAAAGTTTGAGGAGCTCCGAACAGTTGACTGTTGCTGGCTGGTGTTACCAGTCCCGATGATCCTGATAAAAGATCACAATTTTGTTAAATTATTCTAAAATAATAGTTACACACTTTATAAATCCTTCAAATATCAAAAAAGTTCGAAATTCCGTGCTGCAGATCCGAACAACCGAAACTCGAGGACCCGATGGCTTTAAACGCAAACCCGACTGTTTATCATTGGAGCTTATGAGATTCAGTAACAAGGTTGAGAACATTTTCATTTGGAACGGGCCTAATGGCCACCAATGCAACGGCCCTCTCCACATCGTCGATGAGAGTGCGGCTGGCTTCCAGGGTTTGGGTATTGATTTTACTACAGCAGCAGAAGCAGCCAGCAGCCACGTTATCGGAACTACAATATTTCATTTTATTTTTATTTTTATGATGCTTTAAATGCTGCAATCGATGCGCCAGTTGACAATTAATGGAAGCTTTGCAAATGTCGCACTGTAGAGGAATTTTGATGAGCAGTTTCATTTTCCAAATTGATTTTATTTAAATTTCTTAAAAAATAAAATTCAGAAAGGTTAACTTGCATTATTTCTCAAAACTGAAAATATAACTAATTTAAAAAATATATTTAAACATATATCTCTGAATAACTCATCCAAATTCTATACACACCATTTCAAACAAGACATCAAATTACTGACGCGTTCTGCTGGCAAGATAATTATGAGTCCACCATCACATGATTGAAATTACAAGCTCAAACAAACCGAACCTGATTTCGCTTAGACAATCACTTGAGCCGCTGAAAGCCTCGTCGGTTTCGCCCGGCTAAAGCCTCCAAGTAACAATGTTGTAACAATATTAATAACGGCTGCACACACACAGAGCAAACACACACACATCCTCGCAAACACCATTCATGATTACTGGAGCGAAATTTCGAACCGCCCACGCACGCTCGCACGCCACGGCAGCGTCAATGGACGGGCCAAATGGAATTATAAATTATTCTAATCAACTGGAGTGCAATCAATTAATTTCATAATTTAATTAACATCACACTTGGACACGTTTCGGCCGGGGCCGGCCAGAGCCGCCGCCCACCTAAGCGAGCAGGCCGGCCAGGTTGCCGGATTGTGGCCAGAGAAGCGGCTTGGCGTGGATCACTCGTACTGTGGTACAGTGGTCCGGTGAAGTTGGGATATGCTGTTACTTTTTAATTAATTTTACTTGATTCCTGCATCAAAAATAATGTTTTGCAGATTTTAAGTTTACAATTGATTGTTATTTGGGTAATTCTCCACCAACTCACACAGCAATTGCCCCGACTTTTGTCCCTGATCATGAATCCGAGGCCCGTTTTTTTTGATATCTCGTGACGGAGGGGCGGAACGACCCCTTTCATTTTTGAACATGCGAAATAAGAGATGTTTTTCAACATTTTGCAGCCTGAAACGGAGATGAGATAGAAATTTGGTGTCAAATTAACTTTTATGTAAAATTTGACGCCCGATTTGATGGCGTACTCAGAATTCTGAAAAAAAAAATTACATCTAAAAAAACACAAAAAAATTAAAAACTCTGCCATTTTCCATTACTCAACTGTAAATTTTTTTGGAACATGTCATTTTATGGGAAATTTAATGTTCTTTTCGAATCTTCATTAACCCGGAAGTGTCATTTTTTCATTTAGAACTACATTTTTCATTTTAAAATTCGTGTTTTTCTATCTTTGCAGTGTTATTTTTTAAAGTGTAATAATGTTCTACAAAGTTTACAAAAAAATTGATATAGAAACATAAGGGGTTTGCTAATAATCATCACGAGTTATCGCAATTTTACGAAAAAAAGTCACTTTTTGCGTTTATCTTTGTTTTTTCGTTCTTGTCTGACGTCATGAACGGCCATGATAAACGACGACCAACTTTTTCAAAACTTTTTTTCGTAAAACTCGAAAACTCGTGATGTTCATAAGCAAATCCCTTATGTTTATATATCAAATTGTCTGCTCTACAACTTTGAAGAACACTCTAAAAAATAACCCTGCAAAGTTAGAAAAAAACACGAAATTCTAAAATGAAATATTTAGTTCTTAATGAAATAATTACCCTTCTGGGTTAATGTAGATTCGAAAAGTACATTAAATTTCCCTTAAAATGCTATTTTCCAAAAAAATACAGTTGAGTAACGGAATATGGAAAAGTTTTTAAAACTTTTTTTTTGTGTTTTTTTGCGATGATATAATTTTTTTTCGGAATTTTTAATACGCCATCAAATCGGGCGTTCAATTTTACATAAAAGTGACTCCAAATTTCCATCTCATTACCTTATCAGACTGCAAATTAATGAAAACATGCCTTTTTCGCATGTTCGAAAATGGAAGGGGTTCCGATTTCGTGTGAGTTGGTAGAGAAATACACAATAAATAAATATTCCGGCTTTATTTTTACTTAGCAATAGTGAGAAATAAGATGATTACTTTTGAAAAAATATTAGAAATGTTTTTTTTTCATTACAAATTTCAGCATAGAAAAAGAAATTATAAAATTGATTATATAACTTTTAAATGTATTTAATAAGATTCTTGATTGCTGATGTAGCAATTTTTATCATTTCAAAAAAGATTTGAATACAGGAAGAAAAATAAAATTCATATGAAACACAGTTTTAGATTCAATTTTATAGAAAAACTATGTTTTAACTGGATTCAGATTTTTATGCTTTTATATTTGTTTCAATTTCAATTTCGATTTCAATTATTTTCTATTTTACAAAGGTATTTGCATTTAAAAACAATTTACGCATGA
This sequence comes from Culex pipiens pallens, assembly GCF_016801865.2. Classification (NCBI taxonomy): domain Eukaryota; kingdom Metazoa; phylum Arthropoda; class Insecta; order Diptera; family Culicidae; genus Culex; species Culex pipiens. The sequence continues at coordinate 89,327,564 of NC_068938.1, forward strand.
TAGTAATATTTCTGAGTGTCAATAATAATTTTGAAGCGAAGTTTAACGAAAAAATTAATAAAGCATGAAAATAATCTTTAACGCTCGTTTAACCGGCTCCGTGGCTTAATGGTTACGACTTCTGCCTCACAAGTAGATGTTTCAGGGATCAAATCCCGGTCGGTACCTTTGAAATTTGGATTCATGAATTTGAATTTTGAATATGAACAAAAACGAAACAGAATCAGGTGGGAACTCACACCTTTGGATTGATGTTCTGGGACTCTAACCAGTCGGCCATCTAAAGGTTATAAAACATGTTGTATTCTTCTCATATTATATACGCTCTGATCCCTGATTTGCCTGAAGGGATTGGGAGTCTTAAGATAGATCAAGGATCCGTCTGGTGCTTGCTTCTATGTTAAGGCGGGGCCGAACAATGCCCAGCGACCTCGGAATTGGGCCGCTAGGATCTCTGCCATTCTGAAATGGGTCGTTGGAAGCAGCGCGAGGGCTATCACCACCTAATACCCGGGACTGAGATAAGTTGTATCAGCATTCGGCATATACAATGTCTGATACAATTTATACTTTCCCATAATTTCGCTACCGGTTAGCGGGTATTGGATTGGACCACACACACACACACACACAAATCTTTAACGCCCGTTTCCTAGACATCATTAATTATAATTAATTTATTGTTTGCTAACTATTATACAAATTTGAATCTCCTACTGGATATATCTTATTTATTCCAGATAGATAATATTGATTCTCGATATTTTTGCAAGATGGAAGATAAATATTTGATAATATTGCAATCGGTCAGCTGTTCATTTTTTTTAAATAATGTCTTAAAAATAATGTAGTATCACGATTTCAATAAATAATTCACATCCAGTGCTTTTAACTATGAACAATATTTTATCAAACTTTCCCATGACATATGGTACTCATATTTGGCCATGATTTGAATTTTATTTTTAAATTTTTTCAAAAAGATCCGAAGGGGTCCCCAGAACTAACTTGATGTTAACAATTGTTGGATATTTTTTTGTGATAATTAGGCTTCATCATGATTTTCAAAGAACTAAAGTTACTTTTTTAATATAGTTAAAAGTTAAGGAAATTGTAGTTTTTTTATATTTTCATTCATTTATCTTTTTAAACTTTTTCAGGATTCCATAATAATTTCAAGACCAGCCCGCGGGCAGCACAAAAGATCTTGAAAATGCTTTTGAAAAATCGTTTAGATTTAAACCTTGGCTTTTAAGCAAAGTCATTCGAAACTATTGGCATTGTCATTAAAATAATTCGCCGTTTTCTGCACCCTTTTATTAGTTTTTAAGGTCTTTAAAATTTAGTCAGATGAGATTTTTAAAAGCACTCATAGTTTATCCAATTCCATATTTATAAAAAAAAATTAAAGGGAAGCGAATGTTTTTTTTTTTTTAATTTTCAATTCGACCTGGTTTTTTTTTTTAAATTTTCGCTTTTAATTGGAACTTTGCCGAAGAAAACAAATATGAACCAATACTCAAAAAAAAGTTTTTCGATCTCAAGAGCTGTCTCAAGAACATTATTTCGTGAAAGTAATTTGTAAAACAATTTCCATTTAACTTTTTTGTTGTCTTGTAAATTATAGAGGGATGACACCCCTTACAGATTAGTTTCTTTATCATAATTGCTTTATTTGATGATCGGGTGTCACCCCTGAATATATCATTTTTGAAGTCTTCAGCTAATTTCTATTATAAACTTGCACTTTTACTAACTATGAATGCTAAACTTCATCATTACTACACGCAGAAAAATAAGGCATATTTGAGCAATTCTCTACCAAAACCTATTTTGTGTCATTGGCTCACCCATACAAGTCTCCATACAATTTTGGCTGCTGTCCATACAAAAATGGTATGTAAATATTCAAACAGCTGTAACTTTTGAGTGAATTTTCTGATCAATTTGGTGTCTTCGGCAAAGTTGTAGGTATTGTTGAGGACAATTGAGAAAAAAATAGGTACACGGAAAAAAAATTGCAGATTTTTATTATCAACTTTTTTTTCACTAAGACTCTATTTCCCAAAATACGTATTTTTTTTTATTTTCGAGATTTTTTGATATGTTTTAGGGGACAAAAATCCGCAACTTTTGAGCCATAGAGAAACATGATCAAAAAATCTGCCGCCAAGTTATGAATTTTTGAAAAATAGTGATGTTTGGAAAAAATCCAAATTTCATACAAAAACAAATTTGAAATCAATTTTTAATGCAAAATTAAATTTGTAATCGAAAACTACTCTACAATTTTTTTGATAAAGGGCTTCGTTTTCAAGATATAGCCACCGAAAGTTTGATTTTAGCAAAATATTTGCAGTTTTTCGATTTTTAAAAATAGTGACCATGAGCGACCATTTCTAAAAAAAATTTTTTTTAAAAGTTCAGAAAATTTGCTATAAAATTGTCTAAGAAACATTGAAGATTGGACCTCGGGTTGCTGAGATACAGCCGCATTAAGAAAAAGAAACACGAAAATTGAAGTTTTCTAAGTCTCACCAAAACAACCCACCATTTTCTAATGTCGGTATCTCAGCAACTAATGGTCCGATTTTCAATGTTAATACATGAAACATTCGTAAAATTTTCTGATCTTTTCGAAAAAAAATATTTTGAAAAAATTAAATCAAGACTAACATTTTAAAAGGGCCAAACATTGAATATTACGCCCATTTAAAATGCTAGTCTTGATTTATTTATTTTTTTCAAAATATTTTTTTCGAAAAGATCGGAAAATTTCACGAATGTTTCATTTATTAACATTGAAAATCGGACCATTAGTTGCTGAGATATCGACATTAGAAAATGGTGGGTTGTTTTGGTGAGAAAAAAAAAATCAAAAAATACGTATTTTGGGAAATTGAGTTTTAGTGAAAAAAAAGTTGATAAAAAAATCTGCAATTTTTTTTTCCGTGTACCTATTTTTTTCTCAATAGTCCTTAACAATACCTACAACTTTGCCGAAGACACCAAATTGATCAGAAAATTCACTCAAAAGTTACAGCTGTTTGAATATTTACATACCATTTTTGTATGGACAGCTGCCAAAATTGTATGGAGACTTGTATGGGTGAACCAAGGACGCAAAATAGCTTATTTGGTCATAGGGAAGGCCCCCACAAAGTTTGAGTCAAATCAAAAAATATAAAAAATAAAAATGGTCGAAATCGGCCGATTTCGTAGAGAGTTGCTCTACTAACTATGAATGCTAAACTTCATCATTACTACACGCAGAAAAATAAGGCATATTTGAATCAACAAAACGTTTTGTTGATTTGAAAATCAAAATTTTTGTTGAATCAACGCTAAACGTCAAAGCAACTTTTTCAAAACAACAAAAGATTTTAGTGGAATTGAGAAAATCAAGGTTTGTTTCAACGCAAAATCGGCGTTGATTATACTTAACAAAAATTTTGTTGAATCAAACCTCGTACAGGCTGATTCTACAGAATATTTTTCTGCGTGTATGAAAACATATCCTAAACATGAACTTTACTTTTGGGTGTCACTCCATCTAAAATCAATGTTCGAGAAAATTGAACTTGTTTGTTTTGTTTAATAAAGATGATATATATTAGTTAGATACTTGATGATTTGTTATGAACATATTTCAGGGGATTTTTTTTTCTCGTCCGAGTCAGGTGTCACCCTTTCAGCTCGGATGTCACCCCAAGATGGGTGGGACTTTTAATTCAACAATATCTAATCATAAAATTGGTACATAAATTTTTATAAGTGGATTTACCATCGTTTTAGGAATCTTCATATAGATAGAATTGATTTTTCGTTGAAATTTCCTACCAACCCGGAATCAGGTTGTCGGAAAATTCGCCGGCATCCAATCCGGTCCATTTTCGTCCCTTGTGAAATCAAATGGCGTCAAAGGCGTTGTCCAGAATTTGGCCTCTAATTATTAAAAAATTGAGCTATGTAGCAAACACGCAGGACCCCTGTCAAATTCCCACATTTCGTACAAAGACATCCCTCCAACAACGCAATGGTTGGACTCACAATAACCCGAGCCCTTAAATGGGCTCCAGCCAAGCAAATGGCAGAAATGGCTTTTAGTTTGTCACACAGCTTTCGAAGCGGCTAGTCGCGGTCTGCCTCATTCCACTCTTGGCCCTTGTGTCCCCTTCCCATCAATAAGCTTCTTACCACCCGGCAGTGACGCGCTCTCCAAAGTGCGTTGTCCTGGAGACTGTTCTTGTTCAAATCTAATCCGCGCTGCGTGGTCCAAAAACGGGGTAACAAAGGTACGGAGGGAGGGCGGATTATTGTGAAATGTCGATTTTCACGTCGACGAACATGCTGTGAGAGGCACTTAATGGAATGTAGCGATGAAAGGACTCGGGGACACACACAAACACGCACTAGTAGGGGATTGTAGGGGGTGGCTGTTATTTTATGATACTAGTTCAGACCATGAAGTTTATGTCTAATTTAATTGAAAAAGCATGCATATTTTTTATAAGTACAGGGTGATTTTGAAATTTTGAAAAATCGAAAAACATTCCACAATTATAAAACAGTTGAATTTGGCCACCCTGACCAAACAATGCGCCAATTTCACTCCTCAGACCACCGTTTCAACGGCTGCAGCTTACCTGTGAAACCTGACGGGGATGCCAAGATTAGAGAAGTTTGTCTCAAGAGTTGCGCTTCCCTCGACAGCTCAGTCGACCGGTTCTCGCGTATTATTAGCTGCTGGCAAACAAACTAACTTCTTGCTTGCCGTCATTTCTGGTCGGATTAGTTTTCCAATTATTGGAAACTTACACTGGGCTATATATTTCAAGTAATAATTTCAAACTCTGCGCTCAGATTCCTCTTCAAAGTTCCGATGTATGTGTGTATGTGGGTGCAATTTTGGGATCCTTCCCAAAAACCGACAGCAAGAAATTGAGAACTTGGCCAAACTTTGCCAGAATTTCCAGCAATTCCAGCAATCATCGTCGTCGTCTTGCCCCCTTAACGTACGGCAAAGTTTTGACTGAAACCGCGGGAAGTTGGCGAGGGGGCATCCAACGTCAATTACCTGGCATGAAATTCTTCTCGATTTTCTCTGGTAAGATCTTGCTGGTCGTCTAGTTTGCTGAAATGGTGTCACGTGATGCATGTACGTATTCCTCAAGAAACCAACCCACCAGGCGAGCGGAAATGTTTGATTACGTGTTTTCCGACTCCCCCTCCTGGCCAGTAGTGCCAAACTATGCGGTCTTGGTACTTGAAACTTGATCAATCTGAAGAAAACTTTTGAGTAGCAAAAGGTCTAAAAACTTGTTTCAGCAATCTTTAAAAAAAATAAAAATACATTAAAATACATAAAAATTAAAATTACAATCAACAAAAACCATAACCCAAAAATAAAACAAATTCTGGACCGTTACGGGTTACACGGAAGCATTCCTCCCGACTAACTAAAACTTGCTGCACTTTGCGGGTGGTTGAAGTAAATTGCTGCATGTTATCTGAGCTGCCAAATCAGGCGATGCGATGCGATTCCGGGATGGAATTTTAATTGGTGCCGCATAGTTGGAATGATGGTACTCCAGCTCTAACAGTGAGTGTAGATAGTTAACGATGTGTGTGTGTATGTGTGAATGAAATTCTAGCTGGGAAGTTTTAGAAGTTAGTCATAGCTGATAGTGAGGCTGGCATTGGTAGCTTTTTAGGCGGATTTTAATATTTAAAACAAACCGTCATTTTTTGCCAAATATACTCAACTAACAAAAAAAAAACAACTTTTCCTAAGATTGCACAGATTTTTTCAAGTGACTTGATTTGTTTTAAATGATCAAATGATAGTGGTGGTCAAAACCGTGGTTAGAGGATAATTTAAGTCTGCTTTTAGGAAGAACTATTTTTTTTCATGACACCCAAAGGAAAAATATATCTCAAAATCTGGAACAGTGGATTTGCTGCAGAAAATGTCACATTTTATAACATTTTTTGCAGCAAGCCCGTAGATCATTTTTGCCCGCGTGTAAACATGTCAGCGATCTGCAGTTCTCACCAACACATATAATGCTGGCCCGTCTCCGAGCAACACTTCTGAGAGAAGATTATGTTGGTGCTCTTTCAATCTCAATTCAGCGTCCATGGCGCGGTGGTAGCGTGTCGGATCACTAAACAAGAAGTTGGTGGTTGAATCCTCGTTCTGTTAAGTTTTTTTTTTGTGAAATACAATCAAAAAGCCGTCGGTAATGTCGATAATTGTCGGTAACGGGCAAAAATGTCATACCCCTATATCGCAAAAAATGCATGAGGACAGTTTTCATGCAGATTCTGATATACTTTCATGCCGCCATGTATCACAATCATGCGACCGCCGCACTATGGTACATTGGCTGGCCAAGTTTAAAAAAAGTTACCTTCTCCAAATATTTTTTGGTATTTTTTTCTCAAATGTAAACATTCTAACTAAGAAAAATCCAAATTTTTAAAGCTCTAAGTTTGTTCATTACGGAGATACGCAAGCTGAAAGTCAAAAAATGGAGTAAAAAACTAGCGTTTTTCGTAAAAAAGCCTGATTGTTTAATTTTAACAAAGCTCAGCCATTTTAAATATTTTATTAGGACAATTATACATCGTTGGAAAGGTAATGAGATAAGCTTTGAAACTATTAATAGATAAAATGTTGTTTCCGAACCAAAACTGAAGTTTTCATCGAATAACTGAAGCATTTTTTTTACAAAACTTTTTTTTTTGTGTTTGTTAATCGAGTACTTTTTTTTGCTAACCGATGCTAAACATGAAACTAAGATCACTTGAAAGATTGGATCATAATCTAACATTGCTGAAATTTCCAACCTGCGATTTTTTGCGTTTTCGGAGATATGCCATTTTGAACATTTACGTTTTTTCAAAATTTGCTGCAATCTTCATATGCGCCCGTTTATTTCACTTGCTTTGCTACCTACTTCGTGGGCATCGTCGATTCAAAAATCGATTTTCTGTTGCCTACATTTAAAATTGAGTACCTTAGTCAAAATAAAGTATTCGTACCGAAGTTTCTCAAGCGAAACTGGAGAATCTCAGTTTGATACCGAAAAAAGTATTCAGCAAAATATTGACTTAGCATGATGAATTTCTGCGATCAATCCATGAAACTGATCCACATTTAAGTTCTATGTTGGTTAGTACAAAACATCATAAAAAGTACCTCTAACATATCCTTCATGAACAAGAACATTAGGATTAGTTAGAATATGTTTTGTATTTTATCGTTTTACTTCATAATTAGTATTTTGAATAACATTAAATTTTGTTATTTGTTATTTGATTTAACAATTAAAATTTTCGCAATTTATGCCCGTAAGGGTAAAGGGGGGGGGGGGGGGTCTCAAGTTATATGGCATGGACTCACAAAAAGAAACACACAGCAGTAAATAATAAATATTTGACTAAAAATGAATTTATTACGCTTAACAAAATTTTGTTGGAGGGTGGGAGGGGAGGGGGGGGGGGGTGAAAGAAAGAGGAGGGAGGGGTTGTGTCCCTAAAGTGGGGATGTATTAGCTTATCCATAATTTAATAATATAAACTTGCAATACAATATATACGCAATTCTGTTACACTTGCAAATGTATGAAAAGACTATTAATAATAAAAAATCAAGTATTGAAAAACATGAAAAGTCATTAAAAATGGACGTATATCATTTCAATACCATACAATTACCCAAATTTGTATGAAAAAACATTTAAAAAGCAAAAAAATAATGTGGCCGCCTGTTTGTATGGAGATGGCCCATAGTGCGCCGGTTGGGTGTAGAGTTGATAAAAATATTGATTGCTATTTTGAGCAAAACAAGTATTCTGGAGTATTTTTTTTATAAGTTTTGGGTGTTTTTGAAACCGCCTTGAGTCAGTGGTATTAAAAATCACCCAAAAAGCAAGGACTGAAAATTTAATTTATTGGACCTTTTCTAAAAAAAAACTCCAGAATTATTTTTAAATTTTTTGATGGCATTTTATTCTGAGAACAGAATCACAAAAGAAAATAAAAAATTGATCATGAAATTTCCATGAAATTTTGGAATTTGGTAGAACAGTCGTCGTGGAAATTAGAAATTCAAAGAATAACTTATAGAAAAACATGTTTTTTCAAAGATCTTACTTCTGCTTCTGCTTTTGAAGGAAGATTTTTTTAAGGAAAATTTTATTGGGTTTTGGAGTAGACTAGACTGTTGAAACTTGCTTTATTATCATTAAACATAATCAAACTTGTTTTGCAATGTCTGTAATAAGTCTGTTCAACATATTTTACTCTGATTCTTCACTTTACATCTACTCGTTAGATAAGGTCACATAAAGAACATTTCTACATGATCAAAAAAACAAATGATCATAGAATAGATTGGTGAAGATAATCTATAGCTGAATAAAAAATACAATAAATAAAAGTATAAAATTTACTTTCTGTAATTTCGACATGAGATTTTCAAGGTTATTATGATTTTTTTTTCGTTCAGTGCAATTATCGTGATATTTTGTGGTTCGAAATTATAGTCAATGTAAAAGTTGTGATATTTAAGCGTTAAAATTCACTAATCCTTAACATTTTTTTTAGGAAATTTTGAACACATTTTCAACGTAAGCAGTGTACCAAAAATGCAAGAAAATGAGGGATACATATTCTTGGAAAATAAAATAGAATGCCATCAAGTTTTGAAAAAATAAAATACGAATTGTTCTTGTTTTTTTTAACATAAAAAAATATGTTTAAGGTTAGAAACAAATTTGACATTTGCTTTTATTTATGATAAAATATGAAGTTATAAAAGTGGTTATTCGGGAAAAATATACAAATTTCTCACTTGGTATGTCCATCTCATGAAATATAGGGATTGCTTGAAGACAACATCAGTATGTTTTTTTATGTAAGATGTTTGAACTACAACTCCGCTTTTTTGTATTGAAAAAAGCTCATAGAAATTAATAAATAAATTTTTAAACTCAAGAATGATATTACTGTACAAACTGCCATTTTCAAATTCCTTTCAAAATTGAAATAACAGGTGAATAATCTTTCTATCTCTTTTTCCAGAACTTTTCATGTTTTATTGAGTGCGAAAAAAACTAAAAAAAAACAAAAATGCTTTAAACTGCTTATTTTCCTAAGAAATTTCATGCTAAAAATGGAAAAAATATTAAAAACTCAATGAAAAACCATCTATTTAAATTTTTGACAGCACTTTTCAAATTCCTTGAAATTATTCTTTTTTAAAGCAATTGCTCAAAGAATTGTTTTTTTTTTTCGAAATAATGCAAAAACTACATAACATGGTTTTATGTAGTTTTTGCATTATGTAGTCAATTTGTTTATCAAGGCTTGCACAAAAGTTATAGGAAAATCATTAAAAAAAATGTTGCGATTGATTATCTAAACCTACACAGTAAAAAAATTACTAAATATGGAAGGTGTACTTAGGAAGGTTGAATATTACCTCTTTTATGATGTAATATTACCCCAATTTAGACTGAAAAAGCGACATTACAACAGAAAAGTGGTAAAATTACACATTATTAGAGGTAAAATTACACATTTTTTTCTGACATAAATTATGTACCGCTTTTCAGATGTAATATTACCATGATTATTTATTTCTGTGTAGTTTATGTTCGAAAGAATAAGAAACTTATAGAGCAATTCCAGCTCAAATCAGGAATTTTGCTGGTACTTTTGTACCCGACCCTCTCCGACTTCAATGAAACTTTTTAGACATGTTATCCTAGGTCTATATAAGCCATTTTTGTGTATATGGAGCCAGTTGGACTCGAGAATAGCATTTGAGAAGGGCATAAGTTATTTAAATATTTTTGTATTTTGTAATTTAAAAATTACTGTATGTCGAAGCCGTTACATCGTATCAAAAAGTGGTCAACGACAAACTTGTATAGGAAATTAGACGGACTTTTTGAAAAAAATACACTGAAAGAAAAATACACGCCAATTCTATGAGATTTTTAATTTTTAAGTTTAAAAGTTAAATTTTAAGGTGATGAGATTTTCAAATAGCTGTTCATATATGAAATAATGCGAAAACTACAGAAGTTTTTTTTTTTTTTGAGAATTGGTCATGTAGATAAAATTCGAAAACTCTCAGAAACCAATTAAATCATCTTCAAAATAGTAAAAATAATGTTTCATATTTGAAAGGATGTACAAAATACAGACATGATTTTTTTTGAAAACCTAATCATTTTCTTAAATCTGGTCATGTTCAAAAAATTGCAAAAACTCCCAGAAATGAATTATATCATATTTGAAATAGGATTGCCAGGTTAAAATTGAAGAGGGAGGGAGGATATGTCATTCAGCGAAACAACCGTCGAAATACGAAAGCGACCTTCGGCAAAATTTCCATTCGGCGAAACGACTTAAGGTGACATGTCCCACACTCGTTTTCGTAAACATCGTGAAAGATAGAAAACATTGAAATGGTAACGAAAAAATAATGGTTCTAATTTAAGGGGTTACATTCATGTAGAAAAGCTTAAAATTTCGTATTTCCGAATATTTATTAAATCCTTCCAAGAGATGATTTCCAATCACTCTTGAATTTTATTTTGAAAATATTTCATGATTTAAGTGAGTAGAAGACGATTTAAGTTAAAAGTTTTGCAATGCGCAAAGCGAACTTTCAAATTTTATGAGCGTTTTTCTCGTGAACGGCCGTACGAGCGATTGTTCCTCTTGCCCCATATGGTCGTCTTGCCTCACCTTCCCCTTAATCTGGAATGTTTGTAATTGGAAGGCTTTATATTGCCTTTTAATTGTGTAATATACCTAATTTTTTATTTGACTGTGTTGTCTATTTTGAACCAAAAAAAAAATTTAAAGGGAACTTGTTTTACATACCATTTGCTACAATGCGATTGATCTTATTTATGGTTAAGTGGAATCGAAGAAAAATCCTATAAAATCAAGAAAAAAATTTGCCCCGACCAAATATTTCTAATCGCCCGCAAAATGTTGCCAAATATCAGACTTGCCAAATTTTTCATTTTAAAGTTCTCGGAAAAGTACACAATGTTGAAAGTACTTATTTTTAAGTATTATTTTAAATATTGTTTTATTCTTTCTCAAAGCACCTGGTTAAAATAAATTGCCTGACCACATTTCTTTCATTTTCATTCATCACCTCATTCCAAACCTGAAGTTAGCATTCACCTCCACCCATCACGCTTTTCTTGATAGGCAAGTGCGCACCCACCTAGTGCCTTGGCACGTTTAATTAGTGGCATCGATTAAAATTTCACCTCTGACCTAGAGGAAGCGCACTTTTCTTTCTTACCCCGCCGGGAAACTTCTCACGCCCGACCTTAATGGCTTTCATCGCTCGCCGGTGACATTAAGGATAAGGAAGAAAAAACTCTATGAAACTTACCTTTATTCACCTTCCGCCCGCCAGCGATATGACTGGTGAGCTAATTATATTTTCCGCACAACCTCACACACAAACACAAAACGCGGAAAAGGGAAAATTGAATTTTTCCTTCCCCGCTCATTTCCTTTGTGCTTGGGACCCTAAACCCGGAAATGTGATGCCGGTAGGCTAATTTCAGGATGCTCAATTTAGCTTCAGTGGAATTCACCGCAGTTTTTGGGCACGGTTTTGATTGGGTAGGGAGAGGGGGGCTAGCAATTAGAGCCCTCAGTTCGATCGAGCGTTTTTATGGCTGTTTGCCGAATTGTTTTCCGATAGCCAGGGGCGGCGACTTGGTGAAACTCCAAATCTTCCTGAATTGTCATCAGACAGGAAAATGTGAAATTTGAATGATTTTTTTTTTTTTTGCTCTTTTCAATAAAAAAATCAACAAATTCAAAGTCAGTTATATTATTTAAGAAAAGGTTGAAAAAAAGTTGAGTTGAGTTATTCTACGCTAATGTCCCCATAAAACGCGGGGAAAAAGAAGGTCACCTCCCCCATCAGTTCTGGCAGAAGCCCTCACCTCCAGAGCCATTGAAACTAAATGCACCCCGGCTCCGCTTGCTCCGGCTGCCAGTGAGAATATTGAAATTGGAAAGTTTTAAAATTATGTTCTCGCCGTCTTCTGGGAAGTCGGTTCCATTTTCAGGTGACACACCGAAAGGTCCCAGATCGTCACACACAGGCACAGGCAAACGCGTTCGCGGTAATTACCGGTTTGAAACCGTTTTGCTGTTTTCCGGCGTCCCTAATTGGATGCTAGACCGTGTGTTAGTGTGTGAGTGAACGCACACCGGCACATGTGATCATATTAATAAAGGCAGGAAGGACACGGCGGCGTCGCGACGCCATTTCAGGTGAATGTGAGTGTGTTTGCTTTAGTTAGTTCGACGAGTTTGAACAAAGACTTGCGGGCATCTTTTATGGCTGCTATGTGTGTGAGGTGCGGGTGTGGCTGGGTCGTAATTCGATGTGCTGGCGCGCTCGGGTGGTGAGTTGGTGGCACTAGTGGGATACGGGGCGGTTTTGTGCGACTTTTCGGGTTGGGTTATGGTCGGGGGGTGTGTACGGTTGTTGGGGGGTTTGATGGGGGGTTGGGTCAGTGGCGGGGGATGCAGGTGTCATGAAGGTTAGGGGTTTGGTGGCGTTATGTGGTGGTGTGGGGTAGTTGGGTGATGAGGGTTGTTGGAGGATTGGGGGAGTTGGATTTTTATTGTATTTTTATTTTTGTATTTTTGTATTTTTGTATTTTTGTATTTTTGTATTTTTGTATTTTTGTATTTTTGTATTTTTGTATTTTTGTATTTTTGTATTTTTGTATTTTTGTATTTTTGTATTTTTGTATTTTTGTATTTTTGTATTTTTGTATTTTTGTATTTTTGTATTTTTGTATTTTTGTATTTTTGTATTTTTGTATTTTTGTATTTTTGTATTTTTGTATTTTTGTATTTTTGTATTTTTGTATTTTTGTATTTTTGTATTTTTGTATTTTTGTATTTTTGTATTTTTGTATTTTTGTATTTTTGTATTTTTGTATTTTTGTATTTTTGTATTTTTGTATTTTTGTATTTTTGTATTTTTGTATTTTTGTATTTTTGTATTTTTGTATTTTTGTATTTTTGTATTTTTGTATTTTTGTATTTTTGTATTTTTGTATTTTTGTATTTTTGTATTTTTGTATTTTTGTATTTTTGTATTTTTGTATTTTTGTATTTTTGTATTTTTGTATTTTTGTATTTTTGTATTTTTGTATTTTTGTATTTTTGTATTTTTGTATTTTTTGTATTTTTGTATTTTTGTATTTTTGTATTTTTGTATTTTTGTATTTTTGTATTTTTGTATTTTTGTATTTTTGTATTTTTGTATTTTTGTATTTTGTATTTTTGTATTTTTGTATTTTTGTATTTTTGTATTTTTGTATTTTTGTATTTTTGTATTTTTGTATTTTTGTATTTTTTGTATTTTTGTATTTTTGTATTTTTGTATTTTTTGTATTTTTGTATTTTTGTATTTTTGTATTTTTGTATTTTTGTATTTTTGTATTTTTGTATTTTTGTATTTTTGTATTTTTGTATTTTTGTATTTTTGTATTTTTGTATTTTTGTATTTTTGTATTTTTGTATTTTTGTATTTTTGTATTTTTGTATTTTTGTATTTTTGTATTTTGTATTTTTGTATTTTTGTATTTTTGTATTTTTGTATTTTTGTATTTTTGTATTTTTGTATTTTTGTATTTTTGTATTTTTGTATTTTTGTATTTTTGTATTTTTGTATTTTTGTATTTTTGTATTTTTGTATTTTTGTATTTTTGTATTTTTGTATTTTTGTATTTTTGTATTTTTGTATTTTTGTATTTTTGTATTTTTGTATTTTTGTATTTTTGTATTTTTGTATTTTTGTATTTTTGTATTTTTGTATTTTTGTATTTTTGTATTTTTGTATTTTTGTATTTTTGTATTTTTGTATTTTTGTATTTTTGTATTTTTGTATTTTTGTATTTTTGTATTTTTGTATTTTTGTATTTTTGTATTTTTGTATTTTTGTATTTTTGTATTTTTGTATTTTTGTATTTTTGTATTTTTGTATTTTTGTATTTTTGTATTTTTGTATTTTTGTATTTTTGTATTTTTGTATTTTTGTATTTTTGTATTTTTGTATTTTTGTATTTTTGTATTTTTGTATTTTTGTATTTTTGTATTTTTGTATTTTTGTATTTTTGTATTTTTGTATTTTTGTATTTTTGTATTTTTGTATTTTTGTATTTTTGTATTTTTGTATTTTTGTATTTTTGTATTTTTGTATTTTTGTATTTTTGTATTTTTGTATTTTTGTATTTTTGTATTTTTGTATTTTTGTATTTTTGTATTTTTGTATTTTTGTATTTTTGTATTTTTGTATTTTTGTATTTTTGTATTTTTGTATTTTTGTATTTTTGTATTTTTGTATTTTTGTATTTTTGTATTTTTGTATTTTTGTATTTTGTATTTTTGTATTTTTGTATTTTTGTATTTTTGTATTTTTGTATTTTTGTATTTTTGTATTTTTGTATTTTTGTATTTTTGTATTTTTGTATTTTTGTATTTTTGTATTTTTGTATTTTTGTATTTTTGTATTTTTGTATTTTTGTATTTTTGTATTTTTGTATTTTTGTATTTTTGTATTTTTGTATTTTTGTATTTTTGTATTTTTTGTATTTTTGTATTTTTGTATTTTTGTATTTTTGTATTTTTGTATTTTTGTATTTTTGTATTTTTGTATTTTTGTATTTTTGTATTTTTGTATTTTTGTATTTTTGTATTTTTGTATTTTTGTATTTTTGTATTTTTGTATTTTTGTATTTTTGTATTTTTGTATTTTTGTATTTTTGTATTTTTGTATTTTTGTATTTTTGTATTTTTGTATTTTTGTATTTTTGTATTTTTGTATTTTTGTATTTTTGTATTTTTGTATTTTTGTATTTTTGTATTTTTGTATTTTTGTATTTTTGTATTTTTGTATTTTTGTATTTTTGTATTTTTGTATTTTTGTATTTTTGTATTTTTTGTATTTTTGTATTTTTGTATTTTTGTATTTTTGTATTTTTGTATTTTTGTATTTTTGTATTTTTGTATTTTTGTATTTTTGTATTTTTGTATTTTTGTATTTTTGTATTTTTGTATTTTTGTATTTTTTGTATTTTTGTATTTTTGTATTTTTGTATTTTTGTATTTTTGTATTTTTGTATTTTTGTATTTTTGTATTTTTGTATTTTTGTATTTTTGTATTTTTGTATTTTTGTATTTTTGTATTTTTGTATTTTTGTATTTTTGTATTTTTGTATTTTTGTATTTTTGTATTTTTGTATTTTTGTATTTTTGTATTTTTGTATTTTTGTATTTTTGTATTTTTGTATTTTTGTATTTTTGTATTTTTGTATTTTTGTATTTTTGTATTTTTGTATTTTTGTATTTTTGTATTTTTGTATTTTTGTATTTTTGTATTTTTGTATTTTTGTATTTATGTACTTTTTGATCTTTATGTACTTATTCAGTATCTTTTGACAAAAATACAAAATTTACATAAATACAATCAATACAAAAATACAAAAATTCAAAATACAAAATTACTAAATACTTAATACTAAATTACATAAAATTACAATAATACACAAATTACATATAATACAAAATTCTAAATACAAAATATACAAATAAATACAAAAATACATAAAATACAATATACAATAAATAAAAATTTCAAAATTTTCAATATCAATAATACAATTCAAATTAAATACAAAAATACAAAAATACAAAAATACAAAAATACAAAAATACAAAAATACAAAAATACAAAAATACAAAAATACAAAAATACAAAAATACAAAAATACAAAAATACAAAAATACAAAAATACAAAAATACAAAAATACAAAAATACAAAAATACAAAAATACAAAAAATACAAAAATACAAAAATACAAAAATACAAAAATACAAAAATACAAAAATACAAAAATACAAAAATACAAAAATACAAAAATACAAAAATACAAAAATACAAAAATACAAAAATACAAAAATACAAAAATACAAAAATACAAAAATACAAAAATACAAAAATACAAAAATACAAAAATACAAAAATACAAAAATACAAAAATACAAAAATACAAAAATACAAAAATACAAAAATACAAAAATACAAAAATACAAAAATACAAAATACAAAAATACAAAAATACAAAAAATACAAAAATACAAAAATACAAAAATACAAAAATACAAAAATACAAAAATACAAAAATACAAAAATACAAAAATACAAAAATACAAAAATACAAAAAATACAAAAAATACAAAAATACAAAAATACAAAAATACAAAAATACAAAAATACAAAAATACAAAAATACAAAAATACAAAAATACAAAAATACAAAAATACAAAAATACAAAAATACAAAAATACAAAAATACAAAAATACAAAAATACAAAAATACCCATAAAAATGTTTCTTATTTGAAATGGGTAATTCTCCGCCAACTCACACAGCAGTTGCCCCGACCCCTCTTCGATTTGCGTGAAACTTTGTTCTTAGGGTTTTTTTTTGTCCCTGATCACGAATCCGAGGTCCATTTTTTGATATCTCATGACGGAGGGGCGGTATGACCCCTTTCATTTTTGAACATGCGAAAAAAGAGGTGTTTTTCAATAATTTGCAGCCTGAGATAGAAATTTGGTGTCAAAGGGACTTTTATGTAAAATTAGACGCCCGATTAAATGGCGTACTCAGAATTTCGAAAAAACATTTTTTTTTCATCGAAAAAAAAACTGAAAAACTTTAAAAAATTCCCCTTTTTCCGTTACTTGACTGTAAAAAATATTGGAACATGTCATTTTATAGGAAAAATAACCCTGCAAAGTTAGAAAAACCACGAAATTCTAAAATGAAAAATTTTGTTCTAAATGAAAAAATGCCCCTTCTGGGTCAATGTAGATTCCAAATATACATTAAATTTCCCATAAAATGACATGTTCCAATTTTTTTTACAGTCGAGTAACGGAAAATGGGAGAGGTTTTAAAACTGTTTCAGTGTTTTTTTCGATGAAAAATACGTTTTTTTTCGGAATTCTGAGTACGCCATTAAATCGGGCGTCTAATTTTACATAAAGTCCCTTTGACATCAAATTTCTATCTCATCACCGTTTCAGGCTGCAAATGATTGAAAAACACCTCTTTTTTCGCATGTTCAAAAATGGAAGGGGTCGTACCGCCCCTCCGTCACGAGATATCGAAAAACGGACCTCGGATTCGTGATCAGGGACAAAAGTTACTCCTTAGGACAAAGTTTCACGCAAAACGAAGAGGGGTCGGGGCAACTTTTCCCGATTTCGTGTGAGTTGGTAGAGAATTACCCAAATGTATTTAATATTTTATTACCTTGCAAACAACCAAAGAAACATTTTATAAAAGATAAACAACACATTTCACCCAGCTTAAAGAAAACTCCCTGAATTTTTTATCACCCTGCATGCAAACTCTCGAGATAAGCAATCAAAATTAATAAAAGCCCTCATTTTGGGTCCTTTAATCTCCATCTCCGAGTGCTTTTTTTCCTCTTCCTCTTAGCTCCTTTCAAAGTTCCCTGGTGAAATTCTGTCGAAAGGGACCACCATCAAGTCGACGACGGACGCCAAACTACAGAGAATAATTAGGGGAAGGTGGGGCAAGACGACCATATGGGGCAAGAGGAACAATCGCTCGTACGGCCGTAATTTTTACAATTTTGATTATTTCCAGTATGAGGAATTGTTGCTAGCAATGCAATCAGCTGATTCTACTACCACATAACCGCCAAAACAACGTAAACGCCACGGGGCATAAGATTTAATGAAGTTTTTTAAAAACCTTTGTTTTCTTATAATATTTGGAAAGTACAAAATAAGGCTTAGGGTTCGTTTTAAGGCTCATTTTATCAAAATGCAATTTTTCCTAGATCAGTAGTGTCCCTACCAATGATTTGCACCTATTAGAAAGTATGATTTGACTTTTGGTTATTTTTGTTGAGAGCTTTTAAAAAATCTTGTTCAGGTGGGGCAAGTGTACCATATGAATTTTTAGTATGGAAAAAAATACGAATTGCTGCAGCAACATATTTTATTGTGAAAAAAATACATAAAAGTTCTAAAAAACTGATAACCATTTTTTTTTAAATTGTCCATACACGATATAATAATATCATGAAAATTTACTATTTATCATCCAAGTAATTTTTTTTTTCGTAAGAGCGATCAAATTTTTAGTAAAATATTATTATTTAACCTAAAAATGAAAGAAACGTTTCAAATACATTCTAATCTGATGTTTCAAAGTGATAGCAGTTCACTTGTTAGCAAATTAACATGTTTTTTCATGCATTGTTCCTCTTGCCCCAACGGGTTGTTCGTCTTGCCCCACTAGTTGAGTAGAACGTACGGAAAATCAAAAATTTTAAAATCAATTTTTAACATTGAAAAACAGGATTTTTTCAAAATTTGTTCTATCAAAGTCTTAGTCAAGACCTGAAATAAGATGATTATGATAAAATCCGGCAGATGTTTTAACATTTTAATGGGTTTTAACGAGCATTTCCTTAGCTTGTTACACTTGCCCCACTTTCCCCTACACTCCCAAACTGCAGGGAGCTGTTGATGTTCCGTCAACACTCGAACCCACTGCTCCCGAAGGACCTTTTCTGGGGCGGCATCCTTTTTTCGGGACCATCCATACAGTGTAAGCAAAAGGAGTCGTTTTGGTGTCAACGGAGGTGTTTTTTTTCGTGCATCTTTCTGTCATCATCCCATTCCCAGCCTCTTCAAAAGGAGCGTTCGTTCTTTATTCCTAGCTTCCTTAAGGGATGACAAAAATGACGACGGGAAAGAGCTCGTTGACAGCCTATTATCGTTGTGGGTGACTTGCCGAGGTTATCTTCATCCTCATCAACGCCCCCTCCCTTCGCTGAAAAAAGGCTTGTGTGCAAAATGGCTTCTTGTTGTGAGGCCCATGAGGCAGAGTGATGTAACTTAGCCCGTTGACAGATGAAGTGCAGGTCCCGGATTAAGAGAGAGGGAGAAAGAGCGAATGATAAAAGCACATGCAATCTGTTTCTTTTGAGCGGGAAAAGGCAAGGGAAAACGGTTTGATGAAAATTTAGGTTTGGCCTAGCCTAGTGGATTGAAGCCAACGGACAGCTTAAAAGATGACTACAGGTTATTATGCTTCTTATATGGCAAAAAAAAAAATTCTGGTGACCCAGATGATGGCAGTTTCAAACCAAAAGTTTATGAATTAGCTAAAAATGTCAATAAAATCCAAATGGTCCAAAAAATCAGGGGGTGAAAAACATGTTTTTAAAAAAAATAAATTTAAATTGAAATAGAAGTTTAAACAACGGAAAATAATCTAAAATGACCTATTCTGCATTGATAATCATATTTAGCATATTGGGGCTTCTTTGAAAATATATTGAACTTTCATGGCTTTCCAATGGAAGGGCCTCGAGGCGCAGTGGTTAGCAGCTTCGGCTGCCGATCCCTAAGTTGCTATCGGGCGCGGTTTCGTTTATCCTCCTGGCCTTCTATCGCATGGGGAAGTAAAACGTCGGTCCATTTGCGTAAAAGAGGTTTTGGGTGACTCACCACACATAACCTTCGGACGCCTAGAAATTAGCAGAAACTTTCAACAGAGACCACATAAGACCCGGGGGTCGTTAAAGTGGATTGCTTTGCTTTTTTTGAATTTCCAATGTACATCACCGCAAAAAAAAATTCTCTTTTTGTTTGTTTTTTGTTTTTTGTTTTTTTGTTTTTTTGTTTTTTTGTTTTTTGTTTTTTGTTTTTTGTTTTTTTGTTTTTTGTTTTTTTGTTTTTTGTTTTTTGTTTTTTGTTTTTTGTTTTTTGTTTTTTGTTTTTTGTTTTTTGTTTTTTGTTTTTTGTTTTTTGTTTTTTGTTTTTTGTTTTTTGTTTTTTGTTTTTTGTTTTTTGTTTTTTGTTTTTTGTTTTTTGTTTTTTGTTTTTTGTTTTTTGTTTTTTGTTTTTTGTTTTTTGTTTTTTGTTTTTTGTTTTTTGTTTTTTGTTTTTTGTTTTTTGTTTTTTGTTTTTTGTTTTTTATTTTTGTTTTTTGTTTTTTGTTTTTTGTTTTTTGTTTTTTGTTTTTTATTTTTGTTTTTTGTTTTTTGTTTTTTGTTTTTTGTTTTTTGTTTTTTGTTTTTTGTTTTTTGTTTTTTGTTTTTTGTTTTTTGTTTTTTGTTTTTTGTTTTTTGTTTTTTGTTTTTTGTTTTTTGTTTTTTGTTTTTTGTTTTTTGTTTTTTGTTTTTTGTTTTTTGTTGGTTTTAAAAATTGGCATAAAAATTATATTTTTCCGGAACACCCAAACACTGTGCGCAGCGTAGGTCACTTTGACGAATGAACAAAAAAACCTTGTTTTATTATTTGGGTGAAAGAAACCTAAAGTCCATTTAAAAACCGAATCCGAAAAGTTTATTTTAATTACCTTTTTCAATTACCTTATGCTGTTATTTTTATGCTGTATCTATAAAACAGTGCACAATATCAACATTTTTGAAAAATACTTAAGGCCGTTGCAAATATTTTTTGAAGTTTATATCCCTCGACTCTGATCAAAGTCGAGGTGAGGGGCAAAAAAATAAAACAAGTTAAAAATTGAAATTACAGGCCACGGTGTCAACATTTGAATGAGCAAAGTGTTTTAAAATGCATCATACACCTGTCCAGTTGTTTTGCAATCAATTGATTACCAAAATTTCTAAGTACTGACGAAAATTTTATTTTTGCGATGCAGTGCATTGTAATTTCATAAAAGTTCAAAATATTTTTAAACGAGTCCAAACATGTTAAATTTGGTAATCAATGCAGAAAAAGGCATTTTAGATTGTTCTCAGTTGATTAGACTTCTATTTCCATCGAAATTTTGATATTTTTTTGCCCTGATTTTTCGGACCAATTTTGAAGGGGGGGGGGGCGACATAAACTTTGAAAAATATTTGCAACCGCCTTACTATTGAAAAAATAGATGAAAAAATGTGTAAGTTTTTGGAAATTCCTTTTTTACACATCGACGTCGTCGTGCTATCTTGTCGCACCCGCCATTTCGACGTTCCGAGAAAAAACGCTTTTTAATGTTTGACCTTGAGTAAACAAAAACGAAAGCACGCAATGTAAACAATAACAAACACGATTTGTTTGGTTGACCATTCTGTGCATTGTCTCGAAGTTTGGTTGAAGTTGGTTGTACGTGGTTGAAGTAATTTGTACGTGCGTCAAACGCGTTCTGACCTGAAATCCCTTTGGCCAGTTGTCGCACTTACATCAATTTTCCGGAAGTGACGAGATAGCACGACAAGATTGAAACTTCTTTCATATGAAAAGTTACAAAAATCCGCGGAGCTTTTTTGGTTTTTATTGAATATCTCAGGATTGAAATCGAATTTTGGGGATCTGTGAAGGTCAAAAGGTGAGGCATTGTGAGCTGCATAAAATGGCGTTCTTAACTCAATTTGGTCCAAAATGCACGTACGACAAGTTAGCACGACGGCGACGATATATATTGCAATTGCTCAAAAGATGGCAGTTTTTCACGCGAAACATTTTTAAAATAGAATTGTTCTTAAATATTTATGTTTAATGGTATAAATTTAAACGATGAATTTGTCAGTTGCCGAGGAGACTCATATGGACTCATATTGTAATGGCAAAATGGTTCAGAAAAAAACATAACAATTCGTTGTTAGAAGTCTCACGGAGTTGCCATTTTTAAAGAGAATTGTCAATTTGTAAAATATATTCAACGTCCTTTATTTGTTTAGCTGGATCAGCCAATTTTGTACATTTATTTGGAAAGAATGAAAAGAAAACACAAAATCTTTTACTACAACAATAACATTATAACCACAATTAATTTACCTTGCACAACATGATTTAATGTTCAAACCCATTCGGTATCAAAATCTTCAAAAGCTACTAAACGTTATAATATAGTAAAATGTAATTTTTCTGCAGTTAAACTTCTTCGTTCACGATCATCTCGATTAAAAGATTCACATCTTCAAACTACTAGTGCGTCCATCCCGGGAATTCCCGGGACAAAAATCCCGGGATTTTTCTAAAACCGGGAATTCCCGAATCCCGGGATTTTTTGTAATTTGTCCCGGGAAATCCCGAAACCCGAACAGACGGTAATAACTAAATTCATGCCATTTCAATAACAAATACTGTTAAAATAACAGAAAGTGTTATGGAGTATTCTTGCAAAATCCAATTTTGCATAAGAGTTTACTAACAGTTTATGTTATCATAACAAAATTTGTTATTGGTATGATATTGATTGCAAGCCAAAACAACTTAGGAATAACATTTTTTGCTATGGAAGAATATCTCAAACTGTTATTGGGATGATCGGATTAGTTGTTAAAATAACAAAAAATAATAACATAGATTTGTTCGAAGAATAACTAAACATGATGTTAGTCTGTTACTGCAATAACAATCCAATAACAAACAAATCATAACGGCGAATAACAAAACTTGTTATAAATAACATAAAATGTTATTGGCCTAGTATTTTCAAACATCAAAAATTGTTATTCCCAAGTTATTTCCGTCTGCTCGGGAATTGAAAAAAAAACAAATTTTGGTCTGAAAATTCAGATTTGGTTGTAGAAATAGATGAACAGTTGAATACATAGTAAGCGATACGAATTTCAAAGCATTAAAATCTCAAAAAATAAAAAAAGAGTATTATATTTACTTATATTTAGGATATTAAATTTAAAAAAATATCCTATTAAATTATTTTTCATCAAATACCGGCAAAATCTGGGGCAAATCAGGACAAATGTAACGAATTAAGACAGCTATTGAAGCCATTTTTTGCATAATGACTTCGGTTCAAACAGGAACAGATCATTATAATTCCTAGTATTCGATTTCCAATTATATTCCTCTAAAATCTCCTGTACCTATTCAGACTGTAGTCCTGATTTTCATCAGTTGGCGGTAGTAACATAAAGATAATTTGTAAAATATGTTTTATATAAAACAAGAAATTCAAAACTTATCTAAAATTTAACATTGGATGGAATCATTTTATTTGTTGTCGCTTTTTGTTTTTTTAGACATTTTCAATGAAAATTTTCGAGCTTTTCTAGTCATGTCATATAAAAAATATATAAAAGAAATATATTCATTTAAAACACTTATTTAATTTGAATCACATTTGAATTAAAAATTTAAGTTCATTTAAAATCCAAAGCACAACAGAGGATAAAAAAACAATTTTTAATTTCTTTTAATCTATTTCAAAACGGTCGTCCTTGTTTAGATTGAAGTGTAGATTGTCACTTATTAATATTATTCAGCTTATTCTATGATTTTAAGCTTGAAAACATATCAAATATTATGAAAACATAGATTTTATGACAGCTTTAAAAATTTCCCGGGATCCCGGGAATTCCCGGGATTTCAAAAATATTTTTCCCGTTTCCCGGGAAATTCAAAACCCGGGCAAATTGGACGCCCTACAAACTACAGAAGAGGAAAAAAATATTTCCACCGGAAGTTTTCTCACACTTTTCCGGTAGCCCTTCCCCCTCTCCCCCTCCCTCTCACATCATTGATGGTGGTTTGCTGCGTGGAATGTGGCACTCTTTCCCGTGGGCAGCCACGTGGCGTCGCCATCCTCGCTCTATTCATTGTTAGTTTGAGTACACTTTCCATTGTCATACAAAAGAGGGGTACGGAGCAAAAGGTTCAATCGTGGGAAAAAGGCGGATTTTCCGGAATAGAGCGAAAGGAAAAACTCCGGCAGTCCAGCGGGACAGTTAAGATTTGCCGGAACTTGGTCCCCCAACACACACACGCACACGCTTCATGAGAGTGAAAAGTGGGTGAGGAAAATCGGAGAAGATGAAGATAAAGTTTGTCATTCTTTTGCTCGTTTGGGGGAAGGGGGAGGGAGGGAGGTTGGGCGTGGAAAACAACTTGTTCATGGTTTGGCTCTGGGTCGAACACAATGTGGTGATTTGAGCAGCACAAATTGGTTCTTTGTTGCAGTCAGTTGTTGGACAACAACTTTGAGATTTTTTTGCTTTCCTCTATTTGGCTCGGCGAAATGGACTTTCACACAATCGAAAGGCGATGGATTTGAATATTTTGTTGGCGAATTGAGTGTTTTGAATGGGAAAGTTTTGTTCGTTTCTAAGTCGGATTTGTTGAATTCAATTTGTGCTGCAGAGGAAATTTCAGCAAGCTAGATTTTCAACTAACTATTTGCTCTTTGTATAAAAGCAACTTTCTGCATTTTTTTGCAAAAAAAAGTGTTTGCCAACCAGGATCTCAATATTCATCAACCGTGTCATACTGTCAAGCCTTCAATTTTCACTTACCATTCAGATAAGAAGTTAAGTAATCAACCTGCAGCCTTCACGACCCGCCTTCCCAACCGGGGCCAAGTCATTCAGCTCAAACGAAAATTCTTCTTCCTCGAAAAGATAGGCAAACATTACAGACTAGTGGTATCAAAGCGATGAAAGCGACGGAAGGGTAAAACTGAAAAACCTTTTTCCTTCCCCAAAAGAAAAGCTCCTCCGTAAAAGTGTTGCTGCAAGTGCACCTGTGTTTATCTTCTTTTTTTTCACTTCGTCCTTTTGCCAGAATCTGTCACCTGACTCCGGGTTGAGCTCGCTGAAAGGCACACAAAAGTTTATCTTGATTTTCAAAGTGCAGATTATTATTTATCGCCTGCTTGCATCTCATTTTCAGCAATTTTTCACCTGCCTTGCTTTTCTTCCGGGCTGTTGACTGTTGGAAAATTGCCAACCATAGGCAGAGGTTCGCTGGTGCATCCGTTCATTAAATATTTATTCTTTTTATTCAAAATTTGAATTCCTGGAAAAGTCAAAATTTAGTGGTAAATCCTTAACATTTTCCAAGCCCGCTCAACCAGAATGTGAAAAATTCCATAATTAAAAACGAGAAATTTCCACCCAAAAAAAGGGTGTGCTCGGGAAATACTTTGCCAGCACAAATTTTCCTCCACTTGATGTGAGCTAATTTTCGCCCAACTTTCACGTTCCATCGTCGTGTTCCTTGCAGCCGATTTTCATTCATAAACTGAAAGTAGCAACATTTAATTTCGCGGTCGTTCATTCCCACCTCTTACTCACCCTTCTTACCTTGGCCCGTTACCACACCCCGTTCGGGCAACTTCTCTGAGAAGCCGTCTATGGTTGGAAGTAATCATCCCGTTTGATCTGCCCACGTTGGAAGACACAGTGTGAAATATTATTTAAAAATTGTATTAAACTAAGCTTACTAAAATGCCCAATTGATTTTACTTTGTGAAAAGTTTAGGAAATATGAAAAATAAAAGTTTGGAATTGTGCAAATGAATTTAAATGGCTTTTTTTCTGTTATTTCGTCAGTCTTGTAATACGGCATATATAAAAAAAATGAGAATTAAACAAAGCTAAACTGATAATATTGCGTTTAAAAGCTTTTTCTCACCCAATATGTTCCCACAATTATTTTTTCAATCCTCTGCCATATTCATACCATTACAATCTTAAACATTTCAGAATCAATCATTTTCTAGAAAACAGTTTGCAGAAAAAGTTCCCTAAAACGTATCAGTTTTGATTCAAAATGAGCAGAGACATGCCCAATTTCTCTGGATTAAATTCCTTTTGAGACGACGAACACCGCCTACACAGATAATTGTAATTTCGCGGGCAGCGTAAAATTCGTGAAATTTGAAGATATCTGTGAAATCCCCTGAAATGTATTATTTTTACCAAATCAATCTTTGAAATAACAGCGTAATATATATTTCACCGATAAAGTCTTTTCAAGTAAATTTTATTAGATTATAATTGCAAAAAGTGATATGAACAATTTGAAGAATTGTTCGCAAAACATACATTAACATAAAAATGTTACAACATTGACTGAGAAGTGAATGTTGTGAATACTTAAATGGTATTTACAAAAATTTATCAAAGTAAAAAACATATTCATAGAATCATCAAGTTATCACAAGGATGATATCTTCAATTTTTTGATTGTAGTTATCCTCACATCAAAAAAGTTTTAATTTACCAGAAATTTTTATCCTTTTCAACCAAAACTCAAATTTACTGAATAAGTATATTGTGATATGTTTTAAAATGAATGTACAGTAATGAATGAATGTAAAAGTAACATTCAGTAGAAACAGTGTCTTTTCTTGAGACAATATGAGTCAATATGTCAATTGACCGGAGGAGTAAGCAATAATAATATAGATTGAAAAATTTAATTCCATTAAAGTAAAGAAGAATATTGAGAAAATAGTTTGCTATTTAGAATATCAATAATAGTTAATCAGTTCTTAGAAAACTAACTAAATTTAGTAATATTTCCATTCGCTGTAGTATCATTTGACTACTATTTTATTTGATAGGTATAAGCCCTCCCCCCTTCAAAGTTGGCCCGAAAAATCAGGGGGCAAACAAAATATTTTTCCAAAAAACTTCAAAATTTCAATGGAAATTTATTTGCAATCAACTGAAATCAATTTAAAATGCATTCCCCTTCGTTTAGTATCATTTTTAGCATGTTTGAGTTGATTTAAAAATCACCTGATTTTTTTTAAGTTTTCGATGTTCACTATAGCGAAAAGTTTTTTTTTTCGTTAAAATTTTTGTTTTCGTCAAAACTTATTTTTTTTTTAAACTAATGTTTGCAAAACAACTGAACTAGTGTAAAATGCATTTTAAAACACTTTTTGCATTCAAATGTTGAGACTATGGCTTGTTATTTCAATATTTATATTTTTTAAATGAAATCTTCATAGGACCTTTTCATACACAGCAATTCCCCACGAAAACAGCATGGAAAAAAACATAAGTGCTCGGATCGGGTTCCAAAATTTTCTGGGGGTTCCCTGGCCGAAATAATTAGACCCGTTTTTTTTTTTGTTTGGCCATTATAGTGAATTACGCCGTGTTAGGGTGGTCTAAAAAATTGCCATTTTCGTCGATTTTCGCAAAAACCACTTTTTTCGAAAAGCCATAAATCCTCGCCAT
Source organism: Culex pipiens pallens (assembly GCF_016801865.2). Classification (NCBI taxonomy): domain Eukaryota; kingdom Metazoa; phylum Arthropoda; class Insecta; order Diptera; family Culicidae; genus Culex; species Culex pipiens. The sequence continues at coordinate 89,354,643 of NC_068938.1, forward strand.
TTCAACCGATTTCAATTGTCTTATACGCAAATGAAAGGTGATAAGTTGGCCTTTCAAAGAAAAATAGTTACAAGTTTCAAAAATCTACCCTAACATATGAAAAGGGCGTATGAAACTTTAAAATGCCGTTTTGACGGTGTCTGGACCAAAGAGCCTATGTCTGAACATATTTTTATCGGATTCCCCGGACATTTTTACATAACATACTAAAAAATGGGAGGAGTTCATTAACAGGAAATCCGCGTTTTTTGACGCGCCACGCGCAAAAACCGGAAAATGACGAAATCGGCAAAAAATCAACTTTTTTCACTAAAACTGCGATAATTTTAAAATTTCAGCAAGGACCTATACATGTCTGGGCACCAAAAGTTGCGTCTTTTAATTACGAAAATTTTGGTTCCAAAACATCTATAGGTCATCGCTGAAAATAAAATAGCCCAAGGAACAATATTCAGCTTGTGGAGTGAGGTTTTGAGGAAAAGTCCCATATTCTGGGCACCCTACTGTATAACCGAAATGTTGACATTCGTCAATTAGGCAGTTGCAAATATTTTTTTGAAGTTTTTGTCCCTCGACTCTGACCAAAACGAGGGGGTGGCAAAAAAATAAAAAAGCATAAAAATTGAAATAACGAGTCATGGTTTCAACGTTTTAATGAAAAAATTGTTTTAAAATGCATTATACACCTGTCCATTTGTTTTGCCATCATAAGTTTCCAAAATATCTAAGTATTGACAAAAAATTTATTTTTTGCGAAAAATAAAAGGTGCTGTATAATGCAATTTTATAAAAATTCAAAACATTTTCAAACAAGCCCAAACATGCTAAATATAATTATCATTGCAGAAAAATTCATTTTAGGTTGTTTTCAGTTGATTAGACTTCTATTTTCATGGAAATTTTGAATTTTTTGGAAAAATATTTTTTTTTTGCCCCCTGATTTTTCAGACCAATTTTGAGGGGGGGCGACATAAACTTTGAAAAATATTTGCAACGGCTTTATTTGCAAAAATTGGGATTATATATGGCAAGGTTTTATTTTTTTTAAAGTAATTTATAGCTGTTCAGATTTGTTTTGGCAGTTGCGAAAGTTTAGTTATGTTTGAACCATTTTGAGATATTTTTGGTTGAATACAGTCCAGACTCGCTTAACCGAAAGCCTTAAAAAAAAATTCACTCCGGATAATCGAAACAAGAGAGATTTTTTTTCTAATTCTTGATTGTTGAGCTTAATTAAGATTTGGAATCTTTCGGCCAAAATGGCGGTGGTAAAACATTGAGAAAATGCATTTAAATTAGAATGTTAATCAACCTTAAAAATTTTACTCAGTTGGGTCGCAGAACTCGAATTTAAAATTTAAAATCAAATTAAAAGTAAAAAAAATTAAAACTACGAAAAAGATTGTTCATGATTCGATTATCCAAAGTCACATACAAACCTTTGGATAACCGAAACTTTGGATAATCGAGGCTTAGGATAATCGAGTCTGGATTGTACGTTGAAAACTAGGCATGTTTACTTTGTTTGATGCTTAAATGTTTCAATCTTAAACTTAAAATTTGTTTTCTTTGTACCTGGGTAATTCTCCACCAAATCACACAGCAGTTGCCCCGACCCCTCCTTGATTTGCGTGAAACTTTGTCCTAAGGGGTAACTTTTGTCCCTGATCACGAATCCGAGGTCCGTTTTTTGATATCTCGTGACGGAGGGGCGGTACGACCCCTTCCATTTTTGAACATGCGAAAAGAGGTGTTTTTCAATAATTTGCAGCCTGAAACGGTGATGAGATAGAAGTTTGGTGTCAAAGGGACTTTTATGTAAAATTAGACGCCCGATTTGATGGCATACTCAGAATTCCAAAAAAAACGTATTTTTCATCGAAAAAAACACTAAAAAAGTTTTAAAATTTCTCCCATTTTCCGTTACTCGACTGTAAAGTTTTTTGGAATATGTCATTTTATGGGAAGTTTAATGTACTTTTTGAATCTACATTGACCCAGAAGGGTCATTTTTTCATCTAGAACAATTTTTTTCATTTTAAAATTTCGTGTTTTTTCTAACTTTGCAGGGTTATTTTTTAGAGTATAACAATGTTCTACAAAGTTGTAGAGCAGACAATTACAAAAATTTTGACATGTAAACATAAATTTTGTTCTAAATGAAAAAATTACCCTTCTGGGTCAATGTAGATTCGAAAAGAACATTAAATTTCCCATAAAATGACATGTTCCAAAAAATTTACAGTTGAGTTACGGAAAATGGCAGAGTTTTTAAAACATTTTAAGTGTTTTTTCTATGAAAAATACGTTTTTTTGGAATTCTGAGTACGCCATCAAATCGGGCGTCTAATTTTACATAAAAGTCCCTTTGACACCAAATTTCTATCTCATCACCATTTCAGGCAGCAAATGATTGAAAAACACCTCTTTTTTCGCATGTTAAAAAATTGAAGGGGTCGTACCGCCCCTCCTTCACGGAAATCAAAAAAACTGACCTTGGATTCGTGATCAGGGACAAAAGTTACCTCTTAGGACAAAGTTTCACGCAAATCGAAGAGGGGTCGGGGCAACTTTTTCCGATTTCGTGTGAGTTGGTAGAGAATTACCCATAGGGGAAAAATACCCATTTTAAGCTAATAAGCAGTCGTGTTTGAATGATGCTGGATAATCTGGAGTGTTCCTTGAAATTTAGTAAAACCAAGTACACCAACGAGTAGAGCAACTTTTTGTAAACATTCCTGTTTATTTTAACTTTTATTAAAAGTCATGCTATTCCTTTTACAAGCATTTAACAAAAATATTTCCCAAAGGTATTCTAATAAGTCGAGTGCATTGGGCCAAGCCCATTTTCCTATTTTCAGCTTAGTTCTTTTTTTCTTCCAGCGCTCTTTTGGGTCTGCTTAGTGCTGCCAAAATTGATGAAATTTTAAGCGAACACTCACGAAAAGTAGCACTTATAGAGAAAATTTCCTGGCATCACTGGCTCACTCCAACAGGCGCTGCTGGTGGTGTTGGTGGCCACCCTTTGTTCTATATTTGGATCGTCAAAATTTGAACGTCACAAGACTTGGCGCGTTTGTTTTTTTGATGGTGCTTGCTAATTATTTACATTTTTTGGGATTATTTTGCAAGTGAGTGACTAACTAATGTTCAAAAAAACATGTTGCCGGTAGTTGGAAGCAGTTTTATAACTTTAACGCTTTGAAATCGTTAGCGCTAGTGAAAAGATATTGATGGCGACTTTCGTTTAGGCAGTTAACCTCTCATCTTGCGTGTGAATGTGTGTGCCACCAAAATGATGAGAAATGGTCTCGCAAAATATAAATTATGATCAAAAGTGCATTAAATTTGATCTTTTTGGCCAGTAAATGGCATAAATTTGCGTGCTTACTCGAGGCGGTGCTTTTGCTGGTAAGTTTATAGCCTAAATAGTATTTTTGGAGCTTTAATCGAGCATCAAACTCTTCATATGAGGAAGATAGGTGTTTGATTAGGAAGGGTATATTTCCCCTAAGTAAACTTAATGAGCTTTTTTTAAGTTTTTTTATGGAAAGATTTTTTTCATGTTTTTTTTGGTTGGATTTCGGACCCCTTCCCCCCCTTAGGAGGCCACGTGGTTAATGCACTTTAATGTTTCCACCTAAAACGGATTTTTTTAGTTCAAAGTACTTGAAGCTGAAAGAAATTATAGCTTTTATTCAACAGCATTTAAACTGTATTTTTTTCCTAGTGTACAACAAGTGCTCCCCCGCCCCAGCAGCAACCAGGAAACCGCGCAAATGACTTAACCGGCGCACATAAATATTTAAAAATTTAAAAGCTCACTCGAATGCTTTCCCACGCTATGAAGCCCCTTCGCGGGGCCTCGTAGAAGTGAAGTTAGGGGAAAACTTTACGTGAAACTCCCGGCTCATCTGATGCTGGCAGTCAGACAGCGGAAGATGAAGGCAAGAAGCTCACAAAATTATCTTTTGAGGATTTCAAGCGGAGCGAAATCAAAAAGGCAAAAATTAAATCTTCCAGAGGCCCACCCAATTTGCCGTCGCGCCTTTGCCGGTAATGACCCCGGCCAGATCGGGGAATATGGGGGGGGGGAGGCGTTAGACGATGGAAATTAGGTTTTCCGACCGTTTTGAGCCGCTATGAGGCGGATTCGTGGGAAAATATGGTTTCAATTTGGTGGGGCTTCCTTGTGTTTAAAATAACCTTTTTCCAGTTTTGCATGGTTATAGCTAATATGGATGGAATTTCATTTCAATTGTCTAGCTAATATTTCAGCTATTTCATATTACGTGTTCCAAATCTTAAAGTTCAAACCCCTACACGCTTTAAAGCTAGCTGCTGTAATTACCTTTTTCACGACATGTCTGTCGGGAGAGGAAAAACCCATTTCACGCGGTTGCAACCTTTCCCCAACCTCGCACCACCCCGCACGCTTTCCTCCCACATAAAGGTTAACGATCTCATATTCATCGTCATTATCAATGTGCGTCTGAGAGCGGTATATGAGTATGAGTGCGTTTGTGTGCTGCTCGTACACGCACACACAATTTCCTCATTTTTACAACTCCTCACTTGTGTGCAATTTTGTCGCTTGGGGTGTGTTCCTTTTTCATTTCATGCTTCCCCACCTTCACCCATTTTTCCCTGCAAAAAGTCTCGTTCTAACGAAGAGAGGAAGGCTTCCTTCGCCTCATTGCTTAAATTATTCACTCCTCTGCTGGTTACATGATACATGACTTCATTCTACTTTGAGTGACGCTATTTTGAGATTTTAAAGCGCTGTAATGGTTCTGAAAACAACCTGCAAGGAAAACAGCAGGATAACAGGAAAACATTGAAATTATTCTGAGAAGATACTTCTGTTTTTTTGAAGAAAAACTAAATCAAAATCACATTTTTTGGATTAATTTAGTAAAAAAGTTAATAAAATTAATTCAACTTTTCTTAAAACTAAAAAAAAATTAAGCGTTTTGCAAAAATAAAAAAAACATGCATAATATATGCCTTACATGAAAAACTCGAAATTTCAAGTCCTTCGAGAGCAAGACTCGTGAGGAAGATTTTACAAAAGAAGAGGTTTCACCTTGAGGCGTTGATCTCGTTTTCCCCCGACGACGACAATGTGACGTTTGATGGTACGACAAAGAAGAGCATATTCATCTTTACGTTTTGGTAAGACACTACCAAGCTGGAGTTTTTTTTTGTTGATAAAAAATTATCCTTGGATGATGTAAGAAAAATAATTGTGAGGCCCTTTTCAGCACTAAAGGCTGGTTTTGGATATTTTAATGTGAATATGAATATCTCACGTCCGAAAGTTTAAGATAGTATGATTTTGTTTCGCGAAAAAAACTGGATTTCCTCCAAATTTCTAGAACAAAGTACTGGATGTTATAGGCTTTTCTGAAAGAGCACACGATTTTGAACCAAACTGCATCAATAACTCAAAAACGATGAAAATGCATATGGGACATTTATGCGATCAGGGGCAGTTTGGTTGTTGTTGTTGTTGTTAATTCATTTATTTCTGGCAGCTTTAACCTTCTTGGTCATTTGCTGCCCTATTTGGTTGTATATTAGTCTAGATAAAGCTATTTGAAGTTAGCAGTTTCAAAAAACGGCTGCCACGATATCTCAACACTGCTTTGACCAAATCAGCTAGAAATGTTGGCGATGACTCATTAAACCGGTCCCGTGGACATGACGAAGGCCGATTTAAAAAAATATAAAAATATTTTTGTGTTTTTCATATAAAAATTCGTCAGTTTTTTCATTTTTGTATTTTTTTAAAAAACAAAATTTTAAAATCGGGCTTCGTCATGCACACGGAATATGTTATGAGAGTCTTCACCCCAAATTTCAGCCAATTTAGTATATCCCATCTCGAGATATCGTGGCACCCGGAAATCAACTAGGTGTTTCGAGAAAAACGCTCACAAAGTTTGACAGTTCGCTTTGCGCATGGCAAAAGCATAAACTTAAATCGTCTTCTACTCACTTAAATCATGACATATCTTCATGAAACTTTCAGGAGTGATTTGAATTCATCTTTTTAAAGGATTTAATAAATATTCGGAATTATGAAATATTGAGATTTTCTACATGTATGTAACCCCTTAAAATATGTTTTTATATGTAGCTCTTTTGTAGCAATAAAACCTATTTTTTCATTAGTGAAGACAAGATGGTGTATAAGATACTTATTTAATAATTTCAGAATTGAATTGAAAATTAACATAAAAGATAAAGATGGTTTTTTTTTCTTCATGAACTATTGATTTTAAAATTCAATTGATGATTGTTAAAAACATTTCAAAATAACTGATTAACGTATTTGTTTTTTTTTGCGCTAGTTAAGCTTTATCTTTTAAGAATTAAATAAAAAATGATTTTTTTTATATGTCAACGTTATCAAAATATGTTTACATGTATAGCTCTTTTGTAGCAATGATACCTATTTTTTCATTAGTGAAGACATGATGGTGTATATGATACCTATTTAATAATTTCAGATTTGAATTGAAAATTAACAAAAAAAGATAAAGATGTTTTTCAATTAATTTAATATTTTCGGAGATGTTCAATTCAAGTAGAATTGAAAATTTACATAAAAAAAAGATGTTTTTAAAATAATTTTATGTTATTTATTCATAGGAGTTGTTAAAATTGTGGCAAAAAATTTATTGTTTAAATTTTTTTAGCAAATAATATTCAAAGTAAAGCAATATAAACAAAAGTTGATTGTCAAAGTTGACAAATTTCCCAAATTTCTCGATACTGCAATATTGAATGATTCGTGCTCGGTCGTGAGTAAGCAAGTAGTTGATTGAAAATGCGAGCGAGTGAGTGTATGAGCAATAGCCTGTCCCATTTTGAGGTCACGTCTAGGAGCTTTAGGTGCTCACTTTTTAAATGATAGATTATGATGTCAGGAAAAATGTTTTCTTAGACAAGAAAAAATAATAAAATACCCCTCTTTGATTTACTGAAAAAAGTTTTTTGAACATTTTTAATAAAACTGTTTCAATCAGGTGTGTATTGTCTTCATACGATACATTTTTTTTTGACAATTGCATTGGACAATTAGTTTAAGATAATTAGAAAGAGAAATACTATTAAGCATATAGAGTTCTGTGAGAAAAAATATTATTAATTGTGGAACGAAACCCACGAAAAGTATGACCGAACTTGCAAGCGATTGAAACTGCAGCTAATACACGCAAATAACATTACAAAAGGGAGTATCTCCGAAATATCACTGTTTACACTAAATAAAATTCCAAATTAGGCTTCAGCGGCCAAAATTACAATTAGATAGCATACCCTAAATTTTAATACATATGCTTGCAACGTCGTGTAATTAGTAGGCCTTGCTTCTGAATTTTGAGAAATTTTGAAAAATGGCACTTTTTTTCTCACTAAAATTTTAACATCTCGACTCTAGAGTATCGAAATTGCATTTTCTCAGAGGAAAAAATGTTTGTAGTGAAATTTACTACAAGCTGTTTGCATTGGTTTTTTTTTTGGAAAAAAGGCTACCCTAACCTAAATGAGCGTTCCGAAAAAAGTTTCGAAAAAATGCGATTTTTTCGACATAAATCCGCCTGAGAGAAGCCAAAAATTTAAATTTTGATCCAATATTGATAGTGCACCTTAATCTATGGACAAAAACCTATCTTTTAAAGACAATACACACCTGACTGAAACAGTTTTTGTATTTGTTCCAAACGATTAAAAAAAAAATGTTCAAAAGAGTGAAAAAATGCCTTTTTTACCAACATTTGTTAAACTTTCGATTCTGTGTCAACAACTTTAGTTGAAGTGGTGCTACTAGAGCGTCCCATTTCCGTCACGGGGAAAGAAATCTGGGGATCTCCCGAAATGAAATATTTCCTGAAATTCAAGCGGAAGTATACATTTTTTACGTATTTGTTGGGCTACAAAAATTATGAAATGAAAATAAATTATTATTATTTTGGTAGGCTTTGAAAACGACAAACATGAATGAATCTTTAGTTTAAAACAACTTTTAGTGCAATGCTACCATAAATGAAACCATAAACAATCATTGTTAAGAAATGCAAACATATCAACTTTGAGTTGTGATTTCATGAAAAAGTGTTTCAAGAAAAGAAAAGGACGATAAGTTGCATTGTTAATGTTATTTCAATGCTTATCTAATTGGTTCATGAGCTGAAACCAGTAACACTTCTTCTGTAAAAGACACTCATTATGACAACTAAAGGAGCTGTTCCATACAATGTGATTGCAAATTATTAATCAGAACCAGAATCAGATTATTTTCGACATTTTTTTTGTTTTTGGAGTATGTACGTCTTTTACTCAAAATTTCAGTTTGGGTTGATAATAAATAAATGAATCAACAACGATGAGCTGAATTGAAGATATTTTTTTCATTTTGTCTTGCTTCAATGAAGATCTCAACTCAAATTATTCAAGCAGACAACTTGACTTCGACGACTCCAAAAACACCAAACTGTAACAATCTTCTCACATTTTCCCAATCTTTACGATTCCACGCCAAAAAGTTTGCGTGTCCCCTTCGTTGATTGCACCACTACCACCATCAGGTTCGTGCCACGTGTCTTCATCGTTAGGGGCTTTCCAGGAGCCAAAAATCGCGTGCGCTGCTCTACAGAACCACTTCCAGCAACAAACTGGTGTTGAACAAGAAGCGGGTTGAGTCCCAATGGCCTGTTTCACCAGAAAGCTAATTACTGTTCCAACCAGTCAGCTGGAAAAGGAGAGTTTTTCGAGAAGAGCTTTTTTTCCTGGAGGCCTTGAAGCGATCAATTTCGTCGCACTACTTTGGACTTTTTGATGTGGTGTTTGACGATAATGACTCGAATTTCCACGTGGGTGGCCACGTGCTGGGGCTGGTGATATTCAAAACTGCGTTTTCATTATTTTTAATATCATTGATATGGGACTTGGGGATGGCTTTTAAGGTATCATTTTGCTCTGGGTTGGTGACACTCTGAAGCCTGATGTGAATTTCCCTCGTGGGTTCTATTTTGAGGCTGGAAGATGATTTTTGATGACACGGGGGCTGACAAAAATTTCAACTTTAGTACATGAATTCCAAATTATGTAAATTTTTATTGATCTTGTTCAAATTTTGAGATAAATAAAAAGATGAGAATTTAAAAAAAAAATATTACTGCACAAAAGCAAACAAGCATACAAGAGCAAAACACTTTAAAGTTTGCTGCAGGAAAGTAAAAAAACGGCGGAAATCAACGCTGCTCTACCACCTCCTCATAATTAGCCACCGCCCGATGGAATCACCGTTGCCTTAGGGGAAGGACTCCCAGGTTCGTGAAATAACCCTGCGAGTGACGGCTGCTGAAGAGTGTGCAATCAATTGAATTACCTCCTTGCCTTCAAGGACCCTTGACACGATACTCACACCGGAGGAATACCGTCAAAGGAATATGATTTAATTAGTTTTTTTGCTTTGACTTTTTTAACTTTATTTTTAAATTTTCTTTTTAAAAACAAAATTAATGAAATTTCCTAAAAACCAACCAAAAAGTTCCAGAAAAAAACAAAATCACCCCATTTCACGGCAAGAACATGAAACACGACGCCGAGCGATTGTCGTCTGGGGCGGAAAATAAAATTTCCTTCAACGCCCAACCCCCAACTTGACGCTCCAATGAGGCGAACGCGAATGAAAAAAGAAACCTGGAAAGCTTTCACTAATATTCATGATTTAATGTATTCCATCCCCAGACACACAGTGCGACCACCACCGCGCAAACAATGGCCTGTCAACCACTATTCCGCCAGAGTGAAAGGGAAAAAGTGCATGCTAAATGAAGGGAAAAAAAGTTTGTAAGAAAAATAGAAAAAAAAATCCTGGAAAGGAAAATGCCACTTGTGACATTTATGGCATTTGGTTGGACGGAAAAAAAGAAAAAGTTAGCGAATAGTGGTGGAGAAAAGTTGAAGGGCCATGGCCGAGGTGAAAAACAATTAAGCTCAGTGTTCACCCCGGAAAAGTCAAGGGGAAAAACTTGAGCTGAAAAGAAACGTGAGGAAAGTCACAAATCACGCAACGGGATTGCTTTATGATGTTTGAAGCAGTTTTCTTTTAAACTGTCTAAGAAATCTGTTTTGGAATAGTAATTGAACACGTCCAGATAAGAATAAATTCTGTTGAACTAATTGATAAAATGATGAAATGATAAAATGATAAAATGATAAAATGATAAAATGATAAAATGATAAAATGATAAAATGATAAAATGATAAAATGATAAAATGATAAAATGATAAAATGATAAAATGATAAAATGATAAAATGATAAAATGATAAAATGATAAAATGATAAAATGATAAAATGATAAAATGATAAAATGATAAAATGATAAAATGATAAAATGATAAAATGATAAAATGATAAAATGATAAAATGATAAAATGATAAAATGATAAAATGATAAAATGATAAAATGATAAAATGATAAAATGATAAAATGATAAAATGATAAAATGATAAAATGATAAAATGATAAAATGATAAAATGATAAAATGATAAAATGATAAAATGATAAAATGATAAAATGATAAAATGATAAAATGATAAAATGATAAAATGATAAAATGATAAAATGATAAAATGATAAAATGATAAAATGATAAAATGATAAAATGATAAAATGATAGAATGATTATTTAAAAAAAAAAACAAATGTTTGATAAATTTAACAAGTTTTTCGATAAATTTAACAAATTTTTGACACGTTAAACTTTTTTTTTGACAATTTTAATTTATGTTTTGACCGACTGATTTTGTTTTGAAAAAATTCAACAGATTTAACAAATTTAACAAATTTAACAAATTTAACAAATTTAACAAATTTAACAAATTTAACAAATTTAACAAATTTAACAAATTTAACAAATTTATCAAATTTAACAAATTTAACAAATTTAACAAATTTAACAAATTTATCAAATTTAACAAATTTAACAAATTTAACAAATTTAACAAATTTAACAAATTTAACAAATTTAACAAATTTAACAAATTTAACAAATTTAACAAATTTAACAAATTTAACAAATTTAACAAATTTAACAAATTTAACAAATTTAACAAATTTAACAAATTTAACAAATTTAACAAATTTAACAAATTTAACAAATTTAACAAATTCAACAAATTCAACAAATTTAACAAATTCAACAAATTTAACAAATTTAACAAATTTAACAAATTTAACAAATTTAACAAATTTAACAAATTTAACAAATTTAACAAATTTAACAAATTTAACAAATTTAACAATTTTAACAAATTTAACAAATTTAACAAATTTAACAAATTTAACAAATTTAACAAATTTAACAAATTTAACAAATTTAACAAATTTAACAAATTTAACAAATTTAACAAATTTAACAAATTTAACAAATTTAACAAATTTAACAAATTTAACAAATTTAACAAATTTAACAAATTTAACAAATTTAACAAATTTAACAAATTTAACAAATTTAACAAATTTAACAAATTTAACAAATTTAACAAATTTAACAAATTTAACAAATTTAACAAATTTAACAAATTTAACAAATTTAACAAATTTAACAAATTTAACAAATTTAACAAATTTAACAAATTTAACAAATTTAACAAATTTAACAAATTTAACAAATTTAACAAATTTAACAAATTTAACAAATTTAACAAATTTAACAAATTTAACAAATTTAACAAATTTAACAAATTTAACAAACTTAACAAATTTAACAAATTTAACAAATTTAACAAATTTAACAAATTTAACAAATTTAACAAATTTAACAAATTTAACAAATTTAACAAATTTAACAAATTTAACAAATTTAACAAATTTAACAAATTTAACAAATTTAACAAATTTAACAAATTTAACAAATTTAACAAATTTAACAAATTTAACAAATTTAACAAATTTAACAAATTTAACAAATTTAACAAATTAAACAAATTTAACAAATTTAACAAATTTAACAAATTTAACAAATTTAACAAATTTAACAAATTTAACAAATTTAACAAATTTAACAAATTTAACAAATGTAACAAATTTAACAAATTTAACAAATTTAACAAATTTAACAAATTTAACAAATTTAACAAATTTAACAAATTTAACAAATTTAACAAATTTAACAAATTTAACAAATTTAACAAATTTAACAAATTTAACAAATTTAACAAATTTAACAAATTTAACAAATTTAACAAATTTAACAAATTTAACAAATTTAACAAATTTAACAAATTAAACAAATTTAACAAATTAAGCAAATTTAACAAATTTAACAAATTTAACAAATTTAACAAATTTAACAAATTTAACAAATTTAACAAATTTAACAAATTTAACAAATTTAACAAATTTAACAAATTTAACAAATTTAACAAATTTAACAAATTTAACAAATTTAACAAATTTAACAAATTTAACAAATTTAACAAATTTAACAAATTTAACAAATTTAACAAATTTAAAAAGAAAACAAAAAAAAATTAAAAATTCAAGAAATACAAAAAAGGTTTAGCCATTCTAAAAGTAAGAAATTTGAGAAATTCAATAAAAACTGGAAGCTTAGGGAATTGAAGAAACCAAAAAAAAAAGCAAATTTGCAAAAATCGAGAAAATATATTATGAAATTCAAGAAAATTATCTTTTTTGCTGGCCGAAACTACTTAAATAATAATAAACAAATAGGGTTGCAAAAATAAATAATGGTTTAAGAGTTACTAAACTTTTACGGATAAAACAAAATCTAACTATTTGACTAAAGGCTTTTTATTGGCAAATCAACATGTTTGAGTTGCAGTATAATTCAAATTATTCTTATCATAAGATAAAACTCTGCGCTTATCAAGGAGGAAGGAAACAGCTGTTCAGGATTAAGGCACCACTTAACTTCAACTTCTCAACTGTTCGCGTTTTCTATCGATTGAACAAAGCAACTGATCGAAAATTCTTCAATGTTACCGCCTGAAAAAAAAAATGTGTTTCTTTCAAATGATATTAAAATGAGTGTATTTGCTTCTTATAATTGAATAATTAAAATTTATATATTATTTTTAAAGTGCACCACACTAAACAAGTTTCCGGCGTGATACACTTCACCGCTATCAATCCTCCGTGAAGTGGTTGAATTTAATCAAGAGGACAACTGAGCGGACATTTCAGGAAGCAGTCGCGTCACCATCATTTAGATGGCCACTTTTTTTTGTTGTGTCGTCGCCAAAGAATTCGAGCGACGAACTGACGAACAAACGACAAACGCAGCTGTTGCCAAATTCCGCTCTGCTAAAAGACTAGCAGCTAGAACTAGGGTGTATCTAATTTGAGACATTTATTTCTCAAGATGACAGATTTTGAGGAAATTTGAGTGAATTATGAGCGATTTGATTGCCTGAAGTGGCTTCCAAAGGCTGCCTTAGACAGTCTTCAACTTGTGAGCAAATCTTTAATTCATTCTGTGTTCTTTGCAAAAACCAGTCCCAGACAGACGACACCAGCTAAAAAATGATCATTTATACAAATCTTTTGCTTCATCTAGCTGCAGCAGCAGCAGCACTAAACTTTGACGTCTTTCTCCATTTGTCAACTACTTTGTTCCTCGACAGCGCATCAGCAGAATAGACACAACTGAACTCTGCTTTGCTTCTACGAAGAAATAAAGATGTTCTTTGGAAAATTTTAACACTCTCTAAGTATTCCATTATTTTGCTCAAGACAGTGTAATTTTGAATTGTTAATCAAAAAATTAAATTTTTAATGGTAATTTATAAAACGTTTCGTCTGATTGTTTGATAAAAAAATGACATTCAAAAACATCAACACTATTCCAAAGAATTTCTTCAGAATTGAAAATCTACCTTTCAGTTGTTCATGAGCAGCTGCGAGCAAAAAGAAACAAGAAAAGTCGACACGATTTTTCCGCGCGAGTTTTCGCGTCTCTTGTTTGCATTCTACTTCACTTTTGTCGAGATTTTCCTTTCACGATTGCTTCTTACTTCCGGCTTTTTTCGCGTTTTTATCGCAGAATGCACTCTTTTTTTGCAATCTGAGATTTCGTTGAACGTTTTTTCAGCATTGTATCAATTCCATCAGATTCAATCATTTGAAGCTGTGCAAAATCCTTTTGCGAAAACAATCTCATTCTGGTGCAATGAAAACATTCCATCGACTGAGATGAATTCCAAAAAGAACGATGCCGATTTTGCCTAGTTCACCCAGAGAACCTCCAATTGCTAGGCAATTTCACCCGCCGGTTAATAGACTGGGAAAGAAGCCATAAAATCCAACTGGCCACCAACCTCCTCTCTCTCTCGTGGACCAACTCCGATGGATGATATCTAATCTAGCCCCTCCGACTGGAGCCCAGAGAACAAGAAGGACTTCCTCACAATGCGTGCGTAATATGAGATTGCAGCAGCAGCAGGCTGAAAATTGCTTCCCAGAACAAGCCAGAGAAACGTGGTGTGTTTCGTTCGACCATATCGGGACCAAGCACTGGAGAACATTCCGGGATCGGAGAGGGCGTGGGTTGTAATGGTTTTATAAAGGAGCTTCCGTTTTGGATTGTGGATGGAAATAAAAAAATACTGCTGAAAAAAATTTACTTTATGAAAAAAAAGCAATGCCAAATACCTTTCAAATTACATCACCATAAATTCAAACTTAATTTTTTTGGCAAACAAAGATTAATCATATGATATAATTCAAAAATTATTATTTTTATAGGTTTTCATCTGAAAAACAACTTTTAAGACCTTCACAAAGCGAGTTTAATTGATTGATTTTGATTTGATTGATTTTCGTGGTATTTTTTCCACTAAAAAGATGAAACATGAAACATTGTCCTAAGTAGTAATTTGGGTCCAAATCCATAGTCTATTTTTGATATCTCGTTTCGCATGGGCGGTATGAACCCTTAAATTTTTGATTCATTTCATTTATGATTCGAATGATTCGAAAAAATACGTGTTTTTCAATAAGTTGCATGAAAAAATGATAATTTTGAAATTTGTTGCCCAATTTAATTGAACACTCCAAAATCTGAAAAAAATATTTTAATAAAAAAATGCAAAAATAGTTTTAAAACCGCTTCCTTTTTTCGCTACGTAGCTGTTGAGCAGTTCTCTACGGAATCGGTCTTTCTTCTTTAATTTTTATTTTTGTATTTTTTAATCTGGCTGAAGCTTTTTTGGTGCCTTCGGTATGCCCAATGAAGCCATTTTGCATCATTAGTTCGTTCATATAATTTTCCATACAAATTTGGCAGCTTTCCATACAAAAATGATTTGTGAAAATTCAAAAATCGGTATCTTTTGAAGGAATTTTTTGATCAATATATGGACTATGGATATGGACTACAATGAAAGAAAAAATGATACACGTTAAAAAAAATTGGTGATTTTTAATTTCACTTTTTGTCACTTAAACTTGATTCGCAAAAAATACTACTTTTATTTTTCTTAAATTATTTTCAAAAATTTTAAATCAAGACTAACATTGCAAAAGGGCGTTCTATTGAATGTTGAAATGTTAGACTTGATTTTAAATTTTTGAAAATATTTTTTTCGAAAAGATCGGAAAATATTACAAATGTTTCATATTTTAACATGGTAAATCGGACCATAAGTTGCTGAGATATCGACATTAGAAAATGGTGGGTTGTTTGGGTGAGACTTAGAAAACATCAATTTTCCTGTTTTTTAACCTTTGCATGGCAATATCTCAGCAACTAAGGGTTGTATCAACAAAGTTTAAAAAAGCAAAATATAGAGAATTTTCTCAGCATCTCAAAAATATCTTTTTCAAAGGTGGGCAAACATGGGCACTAAAAAAAATTAAAAACTGCGACTATTTTCAAAAAAGTTACCTAAAAATGGCTATAACTTGAAAACGGTGCACTCTATCAAAAATTCACTAAAGAACTTTTTGTTTGCAAATTCAATTTTACATCGAAAAATGAAGTTTAAAATTTTTTGCGACCAATGTTTCGATTTTTTGAAAAAATCTGTATTGATTCAAAAAATCATAACTCGGTCAAAGATTTTTTGCCCATTCTGGAATTTTCTGAAAAGTTGGCATTTGATATCCTCTAAAACATATAAAAAAATAAAAATAGTGTTTTTTTTGCGAATCAAGTTTTGGTGACAAAAAGTGAAATTAAAAATCACCAATTTTTTTTTACCGTGTATCATTTTTTTTTTCATTGTAGTCCATACCATACCAGGATTAAAAAATACAAAAAAAATCGAATGACCGAAATCTCAGAGAATTGCTCTGTTTGAAAAACGTATGTGCTGCAATTGCTTTGTCATTTTTGCAATAACCCAGAAGGGTCATTTTTCACGTAAAATGAAAAAGTAAGTGTTTTTTTTATCTTAGCAGAAATTTTGTATTAAATGAAATATTGTCTAGAATTTCGAAAATTCTTTTACGAGATTTCCAGTTTCGTATATTTTTTTAAATGTAATAAAACTTTGTCCTATGTCAAAAACAGCAAATTTTCATCATTAGATTTTTCATCAAATTTAGAGGGCAGGTCATACAATATGATCATGTGAATGCTCCAAAAAGTGTGCTCTGATCGATTGCAAGCTTTTTTGTACAAAAATAGGTACACGTTAAAAAATACAGATTTTTTTATTTGACTTTTTATAATAACAAATTTTGTTCGCTAAATTGTTTTTTTTTTTTTTTTTTTTTAGGAAAATAAGTGACATTATTTTGATTTTTGGTAAATACCGAAAATATTGTCAAAGAATAATTTAAAAATCATTTTCGATACAAATTCGAAATTGCAATCAAATATAACTTATATAAATCAGGGGGAAAAAAAATATGTTTATCAAAATACTTGAAAATTTAAATGGAAATAGGAGTCTCAACTGAAAACAAACTAAAATGCCCTATTATGCATTGATAATCGTATTTAGCATGTTTGGGCTCGTTAAAAAAATTTGGAACTTTTATGGAATGCCATAGTACTTCACCGCAATAACTTTTTGTTCTTGCAAAAATAAAACTTTCGTCAATACTTAGAAATTTTTGAAACTTATGATTGCAAAACAACTGGCCAGATGTGTAATGTTTTTTTCATTCAAATGTTTAAACCGTAGCCTATAATTTCAATTTAAAATCTTCTCAGCTGATTGCACTCAAATAAAAGAAACTATTAAAAAAAATTGTCTTCGGGTTGGAATCGGCGACCTTTGGATTATGAGCCCAGTGCGTGGTTCGATTGATAGATTGATTAACAAAAAATATTTGTAATTCGCATTCGCATTCGCATGGAGATCTTAGCGGGTTGCAGACTGGATTTCGTCATGTTTGTGTGATGATTATCCAGCCCAGGTTGCTTAGAAATTGATTAAAAGGAATCAAAACCAACACAAAAAATTGTAATAATCTAAAGCAAAAGTTGAATAAAAAACGGGATTATTCTGTGTTCCATTTTTTCTTGAAGGTGAAAATCTTATCCCACAATATCAAATTCCTTGTCAACTTACAAATTTTTTTAACATTCAGATGCCCTCATAATTGAATTAAGATTTGTATGGAAAACTATTGTTTGAAATTTACTTGAATGCATTAACAATGTTTCATCCAAATGAAAAAGAACAAATAAAAGTTGATTTGCGAAAACATTGATTTTATTAAAAAAAACGTCAAAAAACGTTACTTCATCCACCTTTAGGTGGTTGGTGCCTTCCTCTCATTTATAGAGTGATTCAAACCACCCCAAAGTGTCCACATGGCTTATGGATCGCCCGTTACGTGATCGCAGAACCTAAAAGGTCCAAATAAAAATAAGTGATGAGTAAAAAAACAGACTACCTACAGACTTTTTGTCAAGTTTACACAGACACCGCCTTTGAGGAAAATGGCATCCCTCAACACGGCTTTTTCGTGGCGATCAGACCTGACCAGTTGAGGTTATGTGAATTCAGACCATTTTTAAACTGCTTGTAATTTAAGATAGGTAAGTCAGATCTTGAAAATTCTTATTCCACAAGAAAGGTCATTTCAGAACCTTTCTAAAAATATATAATATGAAAGGTTTTCATGCAAAAACCACCATTTTTAGCAAATGGTGAAATTTATATGCAGCAGTTTTTAAGCATAACTTTTGATGTGCTTTACTAAATCTTATAAATTTCAATAGGGACTTATAGGACCCCAAGACGAATCGAATGAGGCCAATACGGTCAAAATAGACTCAGTCAGTGACGAGATATTCGAGTGACATTGATTCGGTACACATGTCTACATACAGCCAAACACACAGACATTTGCTCAGCTGGTGATTCTGAGTCGATATGTACAAATGAAGGTAGGTCTAGGAGGTCTAAACTAAAAGTCCATTTTTCGAGTGATTTTATAGCCTTTCCTCAGTAAGGTGAGGAAGGCAAAAACGAAAAATGATCCTTCTGAGTTGTTGCAGATTTGAAAAGTACAGTAAATTTCGTATAAAATTATATGTTCCGCATTTTTTATTAAAGCTGAGTAATAAAAAATGACACAAACTATATTTTTATATTTTTTTTTCGAAGAAAAAAAGAGCTCAAATCGGGCGTCCAATTAACAAAAATTTCTTTTGAAACCCACATTTCAGGATGCAAATTATTGAATAACACGTCTTTCTTCGAATGTTCAAAAATGCAAGGGTTCGACCGCCTTTTTGTCACTAGATATCGAAAAATTTACTTCGGATTCGTGAACCATTATTATACCTCAGGACCACTAGCGTGCCCAGATCCTCAAGGAAGGTGGGGCAAAAATATTAGCGTTATGAAAATTTCGTCGTTTAAGGGACACCCCCTGTTCAATTTTAGAAAAAATTTCTGAGGATGGTGGGGCAACTGCCCCATGTTGCCCCACCCTGTGCACGCTAGTGCTCAGGACAAAGCTACACGAAAATCGAAAGATGTTAAAATCTTAGAAAAGTTTAGTTTTAAATAAGATTAAACTTCTTGAATTCGCTTTTGAAATACAACGAAATGTGTTCAAAAGCAAACTGCTCAAACTTTCAATACGAAATAATAGTTATTTTGTCCATCCTTACATACTCCCACCATTCTACATCCACACGTTAGCCACTGCTCGATGCCCTCCCAGGAAGTGCTTTTTGGCAAATTTTTACCGACCTTTTCCTCGCATTTTTTTGTGTTTGCTTAGGCCACGTATTCCGGAAGGGGAAAGGGCGAGAGTCTCCTCTCTTCCTCAGCAGATCCTGGGCGAAAGCTTCGTCCTGCCTTCCAGCCTGTCCTGTCTGGCCAGGGTGGCAAAACCGAAAGGATAAGATTTATCTTTGGTATGCACTTTGTAGAAAAGATGTAGACCATAAAGTGGAATAGAACATAAATTTTGTTAATGGATGTTTCGGTTCATCAACAACGATTCGGTGGGGGAGGTGGAGGACGGGGTGCAAGTTGAACTCTATCCCTGATGGCTCAGCTGACGGAACTGCGCTGTCCTGTGAGCTGGGCGCAATCCGATACGTTTCCTTCCAAAGGGAGCAAAGGTTTTTTTCTAGCTGGGTGCTGTGCAGATTGTTTTGCTTTTTTGAAATAGTGTGTCTTGCTGTTGAGAAGAAAGGTTCGTCCTCGAACGGGATGCTGGGCAGAGACACTAGTCGCAGTAGTTTACTGTGCCATTGGTAGAATTAAGAAACAAGAAACAAGAAACAAGAAACAAGAAACAAGAAACAAGAAACAAGAAACAAGAAACAAGAAACAAGAAACAAGAAACAAGAAACAAGAAACAAGAAACAAGAAACAAGAAACAAGAAACAAGAAACAAGAAACAAGAAACAAGAAACAAGAAAACAAGAAACAAGAAACAAGAAACAAGAAACAAGAAACAAGAAACAAGAAACAAGAAACAAGAAACAAGAAACAAGAAACAAGAAACAAGAAACAAGAAACAAGAAAACAAGAAACAAGAAACAAGAAACAAGAAACAAGAAACAAGAAACAAGAAACAAGAAAACAAGAAACAAGAAACAAGAAACAAGAAACAAGAAACAAGAAACAAGAACCAAGAAACAAGAAACAAGAAACAAGAAACAAGAAACAAGAAACAAGAAACAAGAAACAAGAAACAAGAAACAAGAAACAAGAAACAAGAAACAAGAAACAAGAAACAAGAAACAAGAAACAAGAAACAAGAAACAAGAAACAAGAAACAAGAAACAAGAAACAAGAAACAAGAAACAAGAAACAAGAAACAAGAAACAAGAAACAAGAAACAAGAAACAAGAAACAAGAAACAAGAAACAAGAAACAAGAAACAAGAAACAAGAAACAAGAAACAAGAAACAAGAAACAAGAAACAAGAAACAAGAAACAAGAAACAAGAAACAAGAAACAAGAAACAAGAAACAAGAAACAAGAAACAAGAAACAAGAAACAAGAAACAAGAAACAAGAAACAAGAAACAAGAAACAAGAAACAAGAAACAAGAAACAAGAAACAAGAAACAAGAAACAAGAAACAAGAAACAAGAAACAAGAAACAAGAAACAAGAAACAAGAAACAAGAAACAAGAAACAAGAAACAAGAAACAAGAAACAAGAAACAAGAAACAAGAAACAAGAAACAAGAAACAAGAAACAAGAAACAAGAAACAAGAAACAAGAAACAAGAAACAAGAAACAAGAAACAAGAAACAAGAAACAAGAAACAAGAAACAAGAAACAAGAAACAAGAAACAAGAAACAAGAAACAAGAAACAAGAAACAAGAAACAAGAAACAAGAAACAAGAAACAAGAAACAAGAAACAAGAAACAAGAAACAAGAAACAAGAAACAAGAAACAAGAAACAAGAAACAAGAAACAAGAAACAAGAAACAAGAAACAAGAAACAAGAAACAAGAAACAAGAAACAAGAAACAAGAAACAAGAAACAAGAAACAAGAAACAAGAAACAAGAAACAAGAAACAAGAAACAAGAAACAAGAAACAAGAAACAAGAAACAAGAAACAAGAAACAAGAAACAAGAAACAAGAAACAAGAAACAAGAAACAAGAAACAAGAAACAAGAAACAAGAAACAAGAAACAAGAAACAAGAAACAAGAAACAAGAAACAAGAAACAAGAAACAAGAAACAAGAAACAAGAAACAAGAAACAAGAAACAAGAAACAAGAAACAAGAAACAAGAAACAAGAAACAAGAAACAAGAAACAAGAAACAAGAAACAAGAAACAAGAAACAAGAAACAAGAAACAAGAAACAAGAAACAAGAAACAAGAAACAAGAAACAAGAAACAAGAAACAAGAAACAAGAAACAAGAAACAAGAAACAAGAAACAAGAAACAAGAAACAAGAAACAAGAAACAAGAAACAAGAAACAAGAAACAAGAAACAAGAAACAAGAAACAAGAAACAAGAAACAAGAAACAAGAAACAAGAAACAAGAAACAAGAAACAAGAAACAAGAAACAAGAAACAAGAAACAAGAAACAAGAAACAAGAAACAAGAAACAAGAAACAAGAAACAAGAAACAAGAAACAAGAAACAAGAAACAAGAAACAAGAAACAAGAAACAAGAAACAAGAAACAAGAAACAAGAAACAAGAAACAAGAAACAAGAAACAAGAAACAAGAAACAAGAAACAAGAAACAAGAAACAAGAAACAAGAAACAAGAAACAAGAAACAAGAAACAAGAAACAAGAAACAAGAAACAAGAAACAAGAAACAAGAAACAAGAAACAAGAAACAAGAAACAAGAAACAAGAAACAAGAAACAAGAAACAAGAAACAAGAAACAAGAAACAAGAAACAAGAAACAAGAAACAAGAAACAAGAAACAAGAAACAAGAAACAAGAAACAAGAAACAAGAAACAAGAAACAAGAAACAAGAAACAAGAAACAAGAAACAAGAAACAAGAAACAAGAAACAAGAAACAAGAAACAAGAAACAAGAAACAAGAAACAAGAAACAAGAAACAAGAAACAAGAAACAAGAAACAAGAAACAAGAAACAAGAAACAAGAAACAAGAAACAAGAAACAAGAAACAAGAAACAAGAAACAAGAAACAAGAAACAAGAAACAAGAAACAAGAAACAAGAAACAAGAAACAAGAAACAAGAAACAAGAAACAAGAAACAAGAAACAAGAAACAAGAAACAAGAAACAAGAAACAAGAAACAAGAAACAAGAAACAAGAAACAAGAAACAAGAAACAAGAAACAAGAAACAAGAAACAAGAAACAAGAAACAAGAAACAAGAAACAAGAAACAAGAAACAAGAAACAAGAAACAAGAAACAAGAAACAAGAAACCCCGTTGCACGGTACAACCCTCGCAAGAGCACATCGCCACCCTGTCGGCTATCTTGTGTTGCACTTTTGCAATCTGAGCCTTCGTCGAAATTTTACCGACGTAGACGTCGTTCTTGCATGCAATGCAGCCGTGTGCCGCCTGCCAGGCAGGTTTGCAGGTCCTAAAAATCCACACTGTGCGAGTAGCATGGGCATCAGTTGCAGCCTCCTCCAACCTGGGGAGGACGGAAGGAGCGTCTGAAAAAAGCTCTTACCGTGATTGGGCGGATACTAACTCTACTCCCGCATCGCTAACCCTGCTGAAAACGGGGTCGTTCATAAACAGCGTTAAAATTTAAATTCGATTCCTACACCCAAACGAAAAATATATCTCAAAATCTGCAACAGTGGATTTGCTGCAGAAAATGTTATATTTTATTACATTTTTTGCAGCAAGCCCATAGATCATTTTTGCCCGCGTGTAAACACGTCAGCGATCTGCAGTTCTCACCAACACATCGAATGCTGGCGCGTCCCCGAGCAACACTCTAGAGAGAACATTATGTTCGCGCTCTGTCCCTCACCATTCATCAAGCGTCCATGGCGCGGTGGTAGCGTGTCGGATCAGCAACCTAGAAGTTGATGGTTCAATCCTCGTTCTGTTAAGATTTTTTTTTCTGCAATACAATCAATCTGCCGTCGGTAATGTCGATAATTGTCGGTAACGGGCAAAAATGTCATACCCCAATATCGCAAAAAATGCATGAGGACAGTTTTCATGCAGATTCTGATATACTTTCATGCTGCCATGCATCAAAATCATGCGACCGCCGGTTGGGTGTATAAAAAAAATCCAAAATGTTACGTTGTTTATGGTTTGTCCTAAAGACGAGTTATTTTGCGTCCTCCTGATGGAATGTGTTGCTTGTTTTGAAAGGATACCCTCGGATATCTCCGGTGGTGTCTGGATTGTCTTTGATGGTGGACGGACTCTTGAGGTGAAAAAGAGGCGTCGTTTTTCCCTGACGTTGCATGTTCAACCCTTAAAATTGTGATGTGTTTTGGAATTTCAGTTAAGTTTGCACAGTACTTGAGAAAATTTTAGTTTTGCAGCGGATGCATGTTTCCGATAGTTTGAAGGGTTTTCCCCTCGATCAAACTGATTTGGTTTCGAACAATTCTAAACCAGGTTCGAAAAATAGCTTCATTTGTTATGTAACTTTGAGTTGTACTAACAATATTTCAATAATATTTTCAACGGTGTAAGTTCACATTAAAAAATCTAATTTCCATCATTTTTAACAGAAAAAATTGTTCACTATTGAGGTTTACCTTAGAAGCATGCTTAGACTTCTTGTTGTAGATTTTGATGCGTTCTTTTAAGTTTAATTTTGAACTATTATTAGACGCATTTTTTTCTTCAAAAGACTTATTCAAATTCAATGAACTCAATGTTCAAACAAATGCATTCATAAACACAAATAGTTGAAGCCCCTCAAAAAAACAAAAAAAAATCTCGATGTTTAGACATTTTGGTGTAAAGTCTTTTTAACCCCATTTATACTCCCCTCTTGCCAAATTAGCAATGGGCGTGAATTTGAATCTTTGGTTTATTGCCTCATAAAGGCATAGTACACTTGCGATACATTACACTTTTTTGGTTAATCATAGACTTGCACTGAAGACTGTGTGTCTCTATCTTTTTATATTGTTCTCCAATAATCTAAATCAAAAATGTTTTTTTATTGATTAATTTTAGTCATGTTGCAACTTGGGATTTCACCAACACTATATTTTTTTTTATTTTCTGGGAATTCATCGAATTCAAGCGAAAGAAATTTTTTTTTGGCACCAATCATTTGAAATGTATTTAAAAAAAATATTTTAAAAATAAAAAACAAAAAAACGAAAAGGGACAATTCGCTTTTATTCACGGTTCCTATTGAACTGATCACATTTTCTGAAAATGTCGTGTCAAGATTAATTTAAGGTAATCTTAATGTCTGAAACATTCAAAATTGAGAAAAACCGGTATAATGTAATGAAAATAAAATATTACAATTTTGAAAAGCTTTTAAATGAATTGTTGGTTGTTGCAAGGGTTGTGCAATAAAATAAGATATTTCGTTGGAAAGTTTTCTAGAAATCTTAGTTTGAAGTAATTTTTTACAGAGGGTCGTATGTGAAAAACTGGAAGCTATTTAAAATAACTTTTGTGCCTCAAATAATTTTAACCAAATTCGTTAATTGAGCTAAAAACTATGAAACATAAACCCAACCATAGATAAAATTCACTTAAAAAAAGGTACACATGTTTAAAATGCACGCTCGCAAAATATTAAAAAATGGTTGTGATTTCATAACAAAGTAAGTAAAAAATAAACACGAGATTTTCCAGGTGAATTTTACTTTTAACTATTTTGTTCAATAGCTGAACCAGTAGGATTCGGTGTTCAACAATTAGTCATAAAAGACAAAATTTCTGCATGTTTTTGTTTGATTTCAGCTTAATGTGCCAAAGTTATCACCACTGTTTAACCCTCAACTACCCAACCCCGCCTTTAGACGGGCATCGATTTAAAAAATCGCCAAAAATCCATTTTTCAACCAATTCATGTTCATTAAAAAGCATTGTATGGGTTGGAAGTTTTACTTGTTCTATGTGACTTCACCATTAATTTTAAAAAAAATTTTGGGGTCAACTTTGGCTGTGTTTTTATTAACATTTCCTATACTTTAAGTAAAAAGAAGTATGCAGTAATTTTTCTAGTGCCCTAGACTATGCCTCTACGCATTTATTTACAATTCAAATGATAATGGCGCCATTTTATAGCAGAAAATGCGAAAAACATGCACACAAATGAAAAAGTTAGGAGGTGGAAGAAAAGGCCAAATACTACCGAAAACAAACATAAACTAACAACAAGATAAATGCAAATTCAATTATTAAAAATGAAACAAGAAAAACATAAAACAAGAGAAGTAAAGTTTTTCGTAAAACAAACGTTGCTCAAAACGACTTCCTAAACACGGGATAATTAAAAATATTCGAAAAAAATTTTTAAAGCTTTTTCCATGCCTTTTTGCATTAAAACATAAAAATATGGCTTGTTATTTTTTTTTATTTTTTTTTCTAATCAAAATTTGAATAAAAACAATGTTTTGCCGAAAAATCAAAGGGAACAAATTTAACCGCAGAATTCCCACAAATTTGTTCTATCTAATTTTATCATCGCAATCAATCGCACTTCTGCGATTTGTCAAAAAAAATTATCAAGGCGAGTCGAGATTATTCGAAACTACAACTTGAAATGTAAACAAATTTTAAAAAAAGATCATGCACAGACTAACTTTTCTGCACTCATATCGAAAAGTAATACTTAAAGACTTTGTTTTAAGTTTTGAGTTGACCCAACACAAAAAAAAAGTTGCAAAATGATGACCCTAAACAGTTTCGAAAGATATAACTTTTAGAAACTTGTGCTAAAATGTTGAACTTTTCAGCACACATTGATTTAATGATCTTTTCGGCACTGTTATTTTTGGAGATGATCGAAAGCTAAAATAAACATTACCTTGAAATAATTCGTCAAAAACTAAACCTGTAATGGAGCTTATTTCTTCGAGTTAGTTTGATTTGAAATACAACTTGAATCTAAGCGAGTTTAGCATTTTTGAGTATAAAAGACTAAACCAATTTTTAATTTTGTAATCTCTAACGGGACCATTCATAAACCAAGTGGAAACTTTTTTGGCAATCTAAACCCCCCCCCCCTTCGTGGGCATTTGTATTTTTTGTATGGAGCGTGGACAATCGCCATGCTCCCCCCCTAAAGTGTTCACGTGGTTTATGGATGGTCCAAGCAGAAAATATTGATTTATTATTTAATTGAAATTTATTTATCTTTACTTCACTTAACATTACCTATTTTTCGCAAAACATTGCCACCATAACGAAGTTTGCCTGTGTGGATCAATCGGACCGCGCACTGGACTCACAATCCAGAGGTCGCCGGATCGAATCCCCAGGCGGACGCAAAATGTGTAAATATAGGTATTTGGTGCCTTCTCCCCGTGCCATATCACTTAGGAGACCCGGGAGGCGGAATCTTGTCGCAAAAAGAACGATACACGCCTGTGGATCCGTTGACGAAACCGCAAGGTTTAAGAGGGCCACATTATAAGGTATTACGTCGATTCCGTTTTTTTTTTTTCATAACGAAGAATGAACTTAGTCTGCGAAGCATGGCAACATTCTGCTACTGATGCTACTGGAATCTCGTTAAGCCTAATCAAAGAGTGATATTTACCAGAAAAGGTTCGATTCCATCGCTGCTTGCAACTGGTCGAGACCGTCTGTTGTCAAAACCCGTCAGGATTGACAAGAAATCGTTTTTTTTTTGTTTTAATTTAAAGTAAATTATTTATTTTAGCATTTAAATTAAACCAAACTTAATCGTATCCGAAAATCAAAGAAAAAAAAATTGTTATAAAACTTGACTTTACATTTTCAAATACCAGGAAATTCCAATGGTCGGTGGCCGCCACCACCATCATACTTTCGCGCCAAAGATCTGAAGGACGAAGTTAATGCAATTTATATTCAAATTAGGACGGTGATTTTAGGGAAAATCCAACTAACACACCAGGCTTTGAAAAGGACCAACATCAAAGGCCTGACCAGGCGTACCACGACGGTGGTGGTGAATAATTAGCTGAAATTACACTGCACACAAATGTTCAATCATGGTGTTTATTTAGTTGCTGGAAACAGAAGTATCTCATGATTTAACGAAAATGACAAATTTAAAACTAAAACTAAATTGCATAATTAAAAATAAAGATAAATCATCCAAGGGGTTGTCATATCCTGCATCGATTAGCTGTAACTGTAACTGCCCTCAAAAAACTTTAATCATTCTTCCAATCAGCTTTGCAACGATGATCCTCCAGCGTTCGCCCAGTTGATCCAATTAATACCCTTTAATTCCTGCTTTTCAGCGCACCACTTGAGAGGCCACCGGCCCGGAAGCAACGGCAAAATCTTTTGATTCTTCCCAAAGTTTCCACCCCTCCCAAGGGCTTCCGAGCAAAATCTTGAAAATCCCTCTTTGCTGAGCTGTTTGTTTTTCCTGCATAGAGCCACCACGACCGGTTTATCCTTGCTTTTTCCTTCCGAGAGGCTTGGTCAGGGTCTTTTATCTCTTAATCTAAATGAAAAGCAAATCCCCCGAACATGTCTGGAACTTTTGGTTACAACTTGCTCTCTCTCTCTTGGTCTGTGCCTGATCCGTAGCAGTCATTGACCCAAATTTTGGGATTCCTGTTCTGTGGTCAGGCTGTTTCGACCCAGCTATGGCCAATATAAAACTTGTAAATGTTCGATGAGATTAACGTAGTGTTTGTTGGATTTACGTGCTTCTGGTTTTTGCTCAGCATCTTTGGTTAGTCTATGCATATTGAATTGCATGTCTTTGATCTGAAGTTAGATTCAGACGGAAATTGAGATCAAATGTTGCTTTGAAAAAATCATTTCCAAAAAATCCTTTCGTTAGAAATAATATGTGGGATTTTTACATATCTCTCAACCATATTCAGAAAATCTGTATCATGTTCTTCATTTAACATCGCAAGCCCATCGTCAAACATTTAAATCACTCACCCATCCCCCCAAAACACATTTCTATCCATTTCTACACCGTTTCACTATTATAGCACCCACTAATGAAAGGCTCAACATATATTTGAGCTGCGGATTGGCCATTGTCTCGCAAAGAGACTGTTGACTTGGTGTGCCACGTTATTCAGCGGCGTGTTTCCAAACCGTCACGATCCGCGGATTTCCCCTAACCCCTTTTTGAGTTTGAAGCAAAATCGTAAACTATATGTTCTATACGGTGGTTCGGGGTGAAACAGATTTGATGTATTCTACAAAAAGAAAATTACATCTTTATATTTTAATTAATAAAAAAAAGATCTCACAGCCGAAAATATTTTTATATGCATTTTCAGAATGATTTACGTAACGTATCCAACAAATAATTGAACTTTAAGAACCACGCGTCTCCAGCAAAATGTACAGTGTACTGATTTCGATGGAAAAGCATAGTACACAGCTAAAAAAGTAGTAATCCAGCTGCGTGTAAAAGGCCTGGGTGTAAAATAAATATTGCATTATTTTATGCAATTTTATGTGATTTTACACCCTGAAATATGTAGCCCATCAGTATGGGAAACCTACTTGACCGAAATATCAAGCTCATATATGCGTTTATCCTTACAGCTTTTCATCGGTCTGATGGCCGAGTGGGCTAAGGCGCCAGTCCTTACTGTTGGTGCTGGGTTTGAATCCCGTCGGTTGCAACTTTTTTTTTGTGTTTGCAAAAATTGTACATGCAGTGTGTAATATTAAATGTTTATTTTGACGAAGGTGATGTGCATGCTTTTGCATGCGATTTTACCATCGGATTTTTTGCTGTGTACTTTGAGTTCGATTTATTCTTTTTGGTTAAAAACCATGTTCATGGATATTCACCATGTTACGTTAAACATTATGAAAATGCAAAGAAAACATTTTCAGCTATGAGCTCTTTGGTCCCGAGACATTCAAATCAACAAAGTTTTCATTTGATCTGTAAGTGTGTTCCGCTATGTTTTCAAAATGTTTTAGTAATTTTCATCGCAAGATTTGTCACTATTGGGGTTAACTTGAAAGCAGGCTTCTAACGGGCTGGTACTCAACAATTTTGCTGAACTATTAACCCTCTACTGCCCAAATTTTTTTTTCGAAAATTTTTATTTTTCCCGTGTTTAGGAGGTCATTTTGAGCAACTTTTGTTCTACGAAAAACTTTACTTCTCTTGTTTTATGTTTTTCTTGTTTCATTTTTTGTATTTTAATTTGCATTTATCTTGTTTAGTTTATGTTTGTTTTTGGTAGTATTTGGCCTACTCTACCACCTCCTATCCTTACATTTTGCCTATCTAATTTTTTCATGTTTTTTCATGAACTTTTTCAATTTTTTGCATGTTTTTCACATTTTTTGCTATAAAATGGAACCATTATCATTTAAATTGTAAATAAATGCGTAGAGGCATAGTCTGAGGCACTAGAAAAATTACTGCATACATCTTTTTACTTAAAATATAGGAAATGTTAGTAAAAAACACAGCCAAAGTTGACCCCTAAAAAAATACATTTTTAAAAACATTGGCAAAGTCACATAAAACAAGTCAAACTTCCAACCCTAAAATTTTCCAAAATTTTAAAAGTTCCTCTTTCCAATGCTTTTTGAAGATCAAAAATTGGTTGAAAAATGGATTTTTGGCGATTTTTTAAATCGAAGCCCGTCTAGAGGCGGGGTTGGGTTGTAGAGGGTTAAGAAAATGTTCACATACCAAGAAAAGTATAAACTAACCATACCGAGAAAATAAAAATACAATAAAAATGAACTTAACAAAAGCATAAATATGCGCATGTGTGAGATCTCTATTGAATTTATATCAAATGAAATGATGATGGCATTGAAAATCATTCAACATAGTTTTCAAACTCACATTCACGTCCGTTTTCTCAAATTGCTGAAAATGCATATGAGACATTTATGCGAACATGGTAAGTTCGGAAATTGCAAAAAAAAAAAAAACACAGCAAAAAAAGCCAATTTTTGAACCAGCCTATTTCAGATAGGGGCCTTCTTAATCGCAAAAAAAAAGGACTAATTAAATATATTTTTTTATCTCCCATGCCAAATTTGAGCCGTTCGGACCACTTTTGATCTGGTTTCTGCTGGTTTAACGTGAAATCGCTTCAAAGCTACACCCTGAAGCGGTTTGGTTTTCGAACTAAAGGAGGTGATGATGATGATGTATAGTAAATTTCGAATGTAACAACACAAATGTTTGAAAATACTCATAGTTTTCACAAAACTACGTATTTTCAAAAAATACTCCAAATTTCAGTTTTGTGAAAGTTTTGAGAGCTTTCAAAATTTTGGGTCATTACTTTTGAAATTTACGAAAAACCCGATCATTTGGTTCCCATATTGTAAAAAGCTGGAAATTTTAGTTTTTTTTTTCAAAAATACGCGGTTTTGAGATTATTTTTAAGTATTTTGAAAAAAATGTGTTTTTACTTTCGAAATGTATAAAAAAAAATCCCTATCATTTGATATCCATATTGTAAAAAACTTATTATTTAAGTATTTTTGGAACATACGTAGTTTTGTGAAATATCGCAATAAAAACGTTTTTAGTTTTTTTTTTCTAAAATACGATTTTTTTTCTGAAAATTTTGACCGGTTCTAAAAAATTTGTTATTACTTTCAAAAGGTTTGGAAAAATTTTGATCATTTGATTTCCATATGGCAAAAACAATAATTTTGAGTATTTTTTTCGAGAAACATTGAATTGTCAAAAAAACAAATAATTTTGAGTATTTTTTCAAGAAACATTGAATTTTCAAAGTACATTGAATTTTTGTGAACATGTTCATGTAATTATAAGCTTGTGATGATACACTACACAGAAAAAAAAAGTTGAATTTTGGAATGTTGAAAATTTGGTAGGTTGAATATCACCTCTTTTTTTTTGGGTAATATTATATAAAAAATGTGTAAAAATGTGAACCTGATGAATATTCATCAAAAACTGATGAAAATTCATAATTTTCTGGGGTAAAATTAATCATTTTTTTCGACACAAAATTTGTCACCATTTCCTGATGAATAGGGCTAGTGATTTTTCGCGATTTCACGGAAGCCGCGTAATCCGTGAAATTCGCCCCTGGCCGTGAAATTTGGGAAATACCGTGAAATGCCGCGAAATTTGAAATATTCAATTGATAAATCGCTACTCAGTGCATTTAAGCTTTATTTTTTTAATTCAAACATTTTAAAAGATTTTTAACAAGCATTTTAAAAGCAGTTTACAAATAAAAAAGTTTTTCATATCAGATCTACAACTATTTTTTGAAGATAATGAACACATTACAATATTCAACAAAATGCAGATACTTTCTTTATTCAACAAAATTCCAAAAAGATTTTAAAAGAACATTACTCAACACTTCTTTGAAATAAAACGCAAAAAATTGCTTCTTTTATTTTTTGTAAAATTTATTTTAATTAATCAACGATATTAAACAACGATGAACAAATTGCATTTAAATATTTTGAATATAAATTA
This sequence comes from Culex pipiens pallens, assembly GCF_016801865.2. Lineage (NCBI taxonomy): Eukaryota > Metazoa > Arthropoda > Insecta > Diptera > Culicidae > Culex > Culex pipiens. The sequence continues at coordinate 89,386,158 of NC_068938.1, forward strand.
TGTGTTTTAATTCAATTGATTAGTAAAATAATACATATTGAAATCATATTTGTTAACCATTTTGCAATGTATTATATTTTTTCTTGAATTATCAATAAATGTAAAAACTGCTTTTAATGAAGTTTTGCCTGAACTTTATTAAAATACTAAAATTTCCTTATCGATGAAATTAAGGAAAGCAAAAAAAAATCTTTATTGCACTTATTTTAATGATTCTAGTTTTCATGAATTAGAGGTTCAGGACGTGCTTCGTTTTGGAGGTATTTAAGCAAATTAATTTTATAAAATCTCAATAAAATTAAAACAGCTGAATCATAAATTCTTGAAATTTTTTATTAGGTCCTATAAACAAATCTTAACATTGAGTGTATCCCTTTCACACCTTATGTCAATGTTAATTAGAGTATGCGAGATACACTCAATGTTTACATTTGTTTATAGGACCTTATAAAAAAAAATCTATAATTCAACTGACGGAAACCCTCCATAATATCCCAAGATTAATCCAATACTCCTTTTTCAAATAAATAAATTGTGACAGGGGGTTTTATGTTGTATCTAGACCTACTGCTTACTTTTAAGACACTTTTCTGTTAATAATTTTGCTAAAAGTATACATTTTAACGTTTATTTTGAGCAAGTTTGAGAGTACCGTGAAATTGCCGTGAAATTTCAATGTTTTGTAATTAGCATGCCGCGTAATTTCGATTTTTTGCCGTGAAAAATCACTAGCCCTACTGATGAATATTACCATCATTTTTTTATTCTGTGTACCTTCCCTTGACTAAGCAATCGAATCCAGCAGAGAATCTCTAGTTGTGTTGGTCCGAGCCGGAATTTGAACACCGATCTACCGCTTACGAGGTGGATGCGTTACTACTAGGCTACGTGGCTCGGTCAATTAAACAGATGCGTGTTAGAAAATTACAGCCCATTTTTTAAATCTTCAAAATAATTCATAAATTAAACATGAAATTTGATATAAACAGTTTCAAATAATTTCATATTCTTATTTCAAAGTTATTGAAGATTTTATATTTCTCTAAAACACAAATTTCAAGCAAAAAGTGCATTCAAATGTTTTCACATGCCCCCATAAGGCCGTTGCAAATATTTTCAAAGTTTATTTGCCCCCCCCCCCCCCCCCCAAAAAAACTTCAAAATTTCCATGAAAATAGAAGTCTAATCATCTGAAAACAATTTAAAATGCATATTTCTGCATTGATAATCATTTTTTGCATGTTTGGGCTTGTTTAAAAATGTTTGGATTTTTTTTATGAAATTCCGATGTACAGTACCGAAAAAAAATTATTTTTCGCAAAAAATAAAATTTTCGCCAAGACCTAGATATTTTTGAAACTTATGATGGCAAAACAACTGGACAGGTGTATAAATTTAAAACACTTTTTTTTTATTAAAATGTTGATACCAAGGCTCGTAATTTAAATTTTTATACTTTTTTTTTATTTTTATCTCCTCCTCCCCCACCCTCAGAGTCAGAGGGACACAAACTTCAAAAAATATTTGCAGCGGCCCACCGTGTTAAACCTTCTGAAACCTAGTTTGGCAAGACATTGATTTTGATAAATACTTCAATTCATCAGCAAAAGCACTAAAATATACACAGCAAAAAATCCGATGGTAAAATCGCATGCAAAAGCATGCACATCACCTTCGTCAAAATAAACACTTAATATTACACACTGCATGTAATTTTTTTGCAAACACAAAAAAAAAAGTTGCAACCGACGGGATTCAAACCCAGCACCAACAGTGAGGACTGGCGCCTTAGCCCACTCGGCCATCAGACCGATGAAAAACTGTAAGGATAAACACATATATGAGCTTGACATTTCGGTGGAGTAGGTTTCCCATACTGATGGGGTACATATTTCAGGGTGTAAAATCACATAAATTTGCATAAAATAATGCAATATTTATTTTACACCCAGGCCTTTTACACGCAGCTGGATTACTACTCTTTTAGCTGCGTATCAAAAGACATAAACAATTTTTACAAATTTATCCATGGATGAAATAATCTCAAAGTAACCCTTTACAACAATTTTAACCCGTTTTTCCAGACGAGCACCCGTCTTCAACCAAACGCTTCAGGATTGCTCCGTTTTCCGCCCTGCCTGTCACATCCTACGAGCATCGATTTGTAAACAAATCTCGTACAAAAGTCATCAATCTTTCGATGTCAGCACCGCCACCACCCTCACCGCGCGTTCTCCCTCACCAAACTAACGCAAATCCGTACGATACTACACCACACAGGTCTCGGAACGGGAGGAAAAGCGTTTTCCCGGAATTCAAAAAAGCAGGGCAAAAGGTGGAGGTTCTTGCTCTCTTTGCCGACCTGTACCAGGGTCTTTGTGGCTGGCGGGAAAGCTACACCATGTTTCGCAGCACTCATCCCCTCTTCTTGTTCCTCGAGGTTTTATGGAAAATATGCGTGCGAGGATCAATTGTCCCAATTTTGAGCGTATTTTGCGGTTTTCTCGCTTGAAATCAGCTCAAAGGATTTCCGCGTGTACTACACGGGGCATGGCTTTGCGATACGCGATGTGCCTTCTGATTGACAGTCACGAGAAGTCAGACAGGCTCAACGATTGAGGGGGATTCAAGGGAATGGTCTGACAGCTGTATCGTGAAAGTTCTAGTAGGTATAAGATGATAAAATGATTTTATATTGTTGAAAAAATTGTGCAAAATTTTAATTTTATAAAAATCTAGCTATAGCAATTTATTTTCAAAATTATTTATATAAAACCAAATTATTATCCAAATGTACTTAACAAGTTTAAAAATCATTATTTTTGGTTATCGGTTATCCGAAGTTTCGATCATACAAAGTACAATTATCCTATGGTTTGTATGGAACTTCGGTTAATCGAATCATAATAAAAAAGTAATATTAGATATTTTTTTACTTTTAACATTAAATTCTAGTTCTGCGATCAAAAAAAATATAAAAATTGAAATTTTCAAGCAAGAATTTCAAATTAAAAAAATCTAAAATGAGATAACGAAAAATTGGAGAGCTGTTTGTGTGACACTTAAAAACATTAAATTAATTGTTTGTTGGTAACATATTTTTTGTTCATGTCTTTGCTCCAATCATTACCTGAATGCATTGGACCATAGCTTATCAAAAAATCGCATCTTAATTTCAATCAAATTTCCAGTATCAGTTATAATCCCGAGGCCAACACAATATTTCAGCGTTTTTTAATTGAAAATATTATTTCTTCCTCATTTCCCTACAGTAAAAATTGAAATAAAATCACATAAATCGATGCTGCGAAAAATAACTTACGACGATTTGCAACATAAAAATGCTACCATCCCCTCCGGTGTCATCTCTCTGTGTCTTTCTCCGACCAGATGAGTTCGATTTCGATTTAAATCCTGTGCGCAAAGTGTTCTCCATTTGTGCACGTGATTTCCCCCAACCCCCAATTTTCTCAGCCAAAAAGAGAGAAAAAAAACACGCCCACACACATAAAGCCGTCGCCGATGGGCCAAATTTATTTTCACGACACCTGGATTCATTTATTTTACACGTAACCATCTCGCATTTCCGGCAGGCATCAAATTACACTTAAATACACAGCTTCCGTACCTTTCGGTGGCAGCGCGGGTGAAGGAAATTCATCCCCGTCTATCCCCCTCGCGGGAACGTGGGAAATTTATCGTCAAGTAATCGATTTGAATCGGATGCTGCAATTTAAGGTGTCGTTTCGTTTTTCGAATTTTTGCACACTTTTATTTTCACGCCTTCGTAAACAGTTTATTTTTGGCTGGCGGGATTACACCTGGGGGGCTTGAATGTATTCTGTTGTTTTTTTTTTCGTTTACGATGTAGGGATTTGGCAAAGTGTTGGGATTGAAAAATACATTGCGAAAAATAGACAAGGTAGCACACGAGCGACGATATTTTGGAAAAAAATATTGATTTCCTTTTTTTCAATTACGTTAAAGAAAGAATGATTTTTAACTTTCTGAAACTTTTTTCGAGCCAAAACACTTTTAATTAATCCTTAAAGTTCAAAGTGGTTTCAATTAATTCAATTATTTTTTACATTTTTAGCCTTCCTCACCTCATTGAGGAAAGCTATAAAATCACTCGAAAAATGAACTTCTTTATTCGACCTCGTAGACCCATCTTCACGTATACCTATCGACTCAGAGGGGTAAATAACACGGGAATACCAAATTTTGGTATTACTTGGGCAAATAACAGGGACCAAAATGTGCCCTTGGTTGCCCAGTAATAGTTGGTAAAATACCAAGAAAACATACCAAAGTCTTGTATGTGGAAGGGCACAACAATACCAAACCATGTTATTCCAAAGGTAAAATAATACCACAAAATAAAACCATTTCAATACCAAGTAGAGGTCTTCTGGATTTTTGAACATTGCATGAATTTTTTTTTTTTTTTTTATTTGAATACCAAAACTTGGTATTGCCAAGGTTTTATTTTTAGGTATTCCCGCGCCCTTGGAAAATCAGATTTTGATATTCTTGTGGTCTTCCACATACATGATTTTGATATGATTTCATGGTATTTTGCCATCTTTTACTGGGCAACCAAGAGCACATTTTGGTCGCTGGTATTTGCACAAGTAATACCAAAATTTGGTATTTTCATACCATTTTTAGTGCAACAGTTGCAGTTAGTGAAAACGGAAATTATCCATATGCAACAGCCAAATTTACTCACCTGATGATTCCATGTTGTTTTTAGTGATATTATTCACCACATCGAATGCATTTGTATTTGATGAACGGCCTGTGCTTGAAGTTCTTGAAGATTCTGAAAAATAACAAGATTGAAAAATAAGTGTTATTAAAATGAAACTGGATTGAATTGGTTATCCCGACTTAGAGAAATTTCAACGATTTAAAAAAAATCTTAGTGGGTACATAAAAAAAATGAAAATCAGCTTTAACATTTTTGGGTTTCAAGTCATTTTAGCGCAAAATTATTTATCTCGTCAAAATTTATTAAAAAAAATCCCATAGTTTCAGAGAAATTTGATGAAACACTTCAATACCAAAAAAAAACCAAAATGTGGCATCCTGACTTAGAAAATTTTCCACAATTTCAAGTCATTTCTTTAGGGGGTATATCAAAAATGTTTAAAATCAAGTTTGAAATTTCCGGTTTTCAATGAAAGCATTCGCTTTGAGACATCATTTTAGCGCAAAATTAATTATTTTGTCAAAATTGGTCAAAATTTTCCCATAGTTTAAGAGGAATTTGATAAAATACTGTAATACCAAAAGAATACCAAAATGTGGTGTTCAACCATTGACAAATTCTGCAATTTTGCAATATCAAAACAATACCTTAAATTGGTATGATAGCACATTTTGCTCTTGCATCATCTTTGAGACAAATTTTAAAGGGTCCAGGAATAACCAAAATTTGGTATTGATACCAGAGAAAGGTATTACAGTCGACTCTCTGGTTGTCAATATCTAAGGGACCGTCGAGGAAGAGAAACATCAGTTTACAGAACGATGCAAAATGAAGACACGATTGAAAATATTTTTTTCTTGATACCCAGCTATGGGAGAGAACCATGGCAACGTCCATCAAACAAAAACAAACAAATGTCAAACACCCTTCAAAGCTTCGTTTCGCCAAGAAAAATGTCTATGCAAGCCATGAGAAACTGAAATTTTTGACAACCGGAAGAGATTTTTGAAGCCAATAGAATAGAATCCAAGGGACCGTCGAGGAAGAGATCCTTCAAGCAAGGGAAAATATCGAGGAATGAAGATAATTGAAGTATGTAGATTGAAGGGACTGAAGAATTCATCGATAGATGGAGAATTATTGATATCGAGAAGATCGACAGCCAGAGAGTCGACTGTATTACGCATTTCCCTTGTTATTTACCCATGCTCGGGATTGGTGTTAGGGACAAAAAATTCCCCTTTTAAAGACAAAGTTTCACGCAAATCGAAAAAGGATTTTAACGATTTCGTGTGAGCTGGTGGTGATTTACCCTATAGTTATCGGTATTGTTTTTTGTTTTTTTGTTTTTGTTTTTGTTTTTGTTTTTGTTTTTGTTCGGGCCAGGCTTGGCCCAACAAAAACGAAGGAGTTGGCACCACCCGATTCTTCGGTGTGCCGGAGCAGAAAGCGACGGTGGACACTTTCGGCGGACTGTGAACTGTTGGACGTAATCGTGGGCGAAGAAAGTAAACACTACAGTTACTTAACTAACTAACTTTAATCAAACTAAAATTGGTTTCGCAAAGACATTTCGCGCCAACTGGTAAAAACTGACTCTCCACGGAACTTGCTCTCTCGCGCGCGCGCCTTTTCTCTCTCTTTTCTCGTTCATCGCAGCAACCGCTGCGCGCAGGGTGATTCGGTTCGCACAAACTGTCAAAATTGGCGTTGACCAGTGTTGCCGACTTTGCTTACACGTTGGGGCTCCAACAGTTTTTGTTTTTGTTTTTGTTTTTTGTTTTTGTTTTTGTTTTTGTTTTTGTTTTTGTTTTTGTTTTTGTTTTTGTTTTTGTTTTTGTTTTTGTTTTTGTTTTTGTTTTTGTTTTTGTTTTTGTTTTTGTTTTTGTTTTTGTTTTTGTTTTTGTTTTTGTTTTTGTTTTTGTTTTTGTTTTTGTTTTTGTTTTTGTTTTTGTTTTTGTTTTTGTTTTTGTTTTTGTTTTTGTTTTTGTTTTTGTTTTTGTTTTTGTTTTTGTTTTTGTTTTTGTTTTTGTTTTTGTTTTTGTTTTTGTTTTTGTTTTTGTTTTTGTTTTTGTTTTTGTTTTTGTTTTTGTTTTTGTTTTTGTTTTTGTTTTTGTTTTTGTTTTGTTTTTGTTTTTGTTTTTGTTTTTGTTTTTGTTTTTGTTTTTGTTTTTGTTTTTGTTTTTGTTTTTGTTTTTGTTTTTGTTTTTGTTTTTGTTTTTGTTTTTGTTTTTGTTTTTGTTTTTGTTTTGTTTTTGTTTTTGTTTTTGTTTTTGTTTTTGTTTTTGTTTTTGTTTTTGTTTTTGTTTTTGTTTTTGTTTTTGTTTTTGTTTTTGTTTTTGTTTTTGTTTTTGTTTTTGTTTTTGTTTTTGTTTTTGTTTTTGTTTTTGTTTTTGTTTTTGTTTTTGTTTTTGTTTTTGTTTTTGTTTTTGTTTTTGTTTTTGTTTTTGTTTTTGTTTTTGTTTTTGTTTTTGTTTTTGTTTTTGTTTTTGTTTTTGTTTTTGTTTTTGTTTTTGTTTTTGTTTTTGTTTTTGTTTTTGTTTTTGTTTTTGTTTTTGTTTTTGTTTTTGTTTTTGTTTTTGTTTTTGTTTTTGTTTTTGTTTTTGTTTTTGTTTTTGTTTTTGTTTTTGTTTTGTTTTTGTTTTTGTTTTTGTTTTTGTTTTTGTTTTTTTTTTTGTTTTTGTTTTTTTTTTTGTTTTTGTTTTTGTTTTTGTTTTTGTTTTTGTTTTTGTGTTTGTTTTTGTTTTTGTTTTTGTTTTTGTTTTTGTTTTTGTTTTTGTTTTTGTTTTTGTTTTTGTTTTTGTTTTTGTTTTTGTTTTTGTTTTTGTTTTTGTTTTTGTTTTTGTTTTTGTTTTTGTTTTTGTTTTTGTTTTTGTTTTTGTTTTTGTTTTTGTTTTTGTTTTTGTTTTTGTTTTTGTTTTTGTTTTTGTTTTTGTTTTTGTTTTTGTTTTTGTTTTTGTTTTTGTTTTTGTTTTTGTTTTTGTTTTTGTTTTTGTTTTTGTTTTTGTTTTTGTTTTTGTTTTTGTTTTTGTTTTTGTTTTTGTTTTTGTTTTTGTTTTTGTTTTTGTTTTTGTTTTTGTTTTTGTTTTTGTTTTTGTTTTTGTTTTTGTTTTTGTTTTTGTTTTTGTTTTTGTTTTTGTTTTTGTTTTTGTTTTTGTTTTTGTTTTTGTTTTTGTTTTTGTTTTTGTTTTTGTTTTTGTTTTTGTTTTTGTTTTTGTTTTTGTTTTTGTTTTTGTTTTTGTTTTTGTTTTTGTTTTTGTTTTTGTTTTTGTTTTTGTTTTTGTTTTTGTTTTTGTTTTTGTTTTTGTTTTTGTTTTTGTTTTTGTTTTTGTTTTTGTTTTTGTTTTTGTTTTTGTTTTTGTTTTTGTTTTTGTTTTTGTTTTTGTTTTTGTTTTTGTTTTTGTTTTTGTTTCTGTTTTTGTTTTTGTTTTTGTTTTTGTTTTTGTTTTTGTTTTGAGACTTTATTTATATATCATATTTTTACGTGATTATTAATGACATATGCCCTTATTTGAATAACAATTATAAATGTTAAAAATCATGAACTTAATAGGTTGCTATCATTCTTTTTTAAAACAATTGAAAATTTTTGAAGATTTCAGTATTTAAAGATTTAAACAAACCAACTTAACATTAATTCTCAATGAGTTTCATTATGTATTATCATTGAAATTATTACTTTGAAAAAGCAGCAACAACAAATATTTCAGGAGAATGATTCTGATTGATTTGAATGGAGAAATGAACTATGAGAAAGGGAGAGATTTGGAATTTGCAAATCATATTTTCATACTAATTTTGGTAAAGACAAGTAGTTATACTCTAGAAAAAACTAGTTTTTTGTTATAATTGCTAAAGTTTAGTGGTATAGAAATTTTCCCATGTAGATGATTGAGCGAGTTGTGGCGCTATAACCACGGCAAGTAGTGTCCAGGGCATTTGTGGAAACACGATGTCCCATCCCAGAGGGTCCCGGAGCACCAAAACTTCTTAGCATGGTGCTCCCAAGGATTTATTGCTATAACAAACAGGAACGTGAGCGGGGGATCCCTACGTTTCTTCCTCCCCTGTAGATTCAGAAATGTGTTGTTGTTTGAACATTCGTGCTCAAACTCAATCCAATTCAACGAATCATCTTTGCGGTTAACTTTACGCAGTTGGCCTGGCCGCTTTAACTTTTGTGATGTTTCAAAGCAATTTATTGCATTGGGGCACTGCAATTGTTAATAATGACAAGAGGATGCTAGGCGTTAATCAACCTAAGGCATTTTCCAGGATGCCCTCGAAAGACTGGCTGCGCTAGGGTTAGATTAGATTAGATTAGATTAGATTAGATAAAAATTTTCCCATGTAGATGAAATTCTGTAGTTTGAAAGAAGATTTTTTGTTCTATTCAAATTGACATAAAACTTAGAAAATAATATCTACATCTAGTATGAAGCAAGCCACAACATAATCTGTCCGCTCCAACCAGTTCTTTGTGAGATTGAAATTAATGGAATATTAAATTGTTCCGAGGTTCATTCATGACTATCTCCTGCCAGCACCTTTTTCTGTCCGCACCGAAGGTGTCCGGGGAGCGCAAGCACATTTATCACATTTTCCTCCAAGACCGGACCGGCAGCGCAAAAACCAGCTAATTATGTGTAGTGTTGAACGTTGAACGTAATCGCTTCATGAAAGCTCCGGCACGCCGGCGGAAAATAGATATAAACGGATGGGATTTGAATTTATTATAACCTTCTCTTTTTTTTTCTTCACACAAGCAATAACCGGTTAATGGAAAGTGAATGGCGGTGTCTGCATGAGGTGGCAAGGTTTTAAAAATCATGCTGCTTTTTCAGCCATTCCGCAACATTTGCATTTGCACTGCACCCTCTGCAGGCGATTTGCATAATGTGGGGGTGGCGAAATGTATTCAATTAATGATGCAAATCTTATTTTTATGCCAAGTTGGGGAAAGAAACTAAAAAAGTTGGCGCTTCTTTTCGCAAGCAAGTTTGCTGTCTGAGCTTTCAGCTTTTGCATAAATGCAGGGGGTAAAGCAAAACAAAACAACTGAAAGCGGCCAAGTTTATACAACATCAACTATCAAGTTCTGCATAAAACGGGATTTGATTCGATTTCGGACGCAAACTTTGCTAAGCTGATTTTCAATTTTCTCACTATTCTGACAAACTTTAGATAATGCCGAGCAGTAGGACAACAGAAAAAAAAGGTTGCAGAAAACTTTTGCTTGCACAAAAAAAGAAGTTTAACACTAAAAGCTCACTATCGTTGAGCGTATGGCCCATGATGATAGGCTTGCTCTTTGTGGTGAAGGGATTTCTTTCAAGGCAACTAGTTTTTTTGAACTCATAAGAACTTGAACTTTTGAAAGCTGTTTTACAACAACTTAGAGCAGATTTTTTTTTTGAATTTTATTAATGGTTTTATGTAATTAAATTTCATGTCTAAGGTAAGAAAGTGGTCTGCAATGTAACTCCAACTCCAAAGGCCTAAAAAACAAAAAAAAATCATTTTGCAACAAAAGTATGAAAAAAAAAAACTCACACAATTGCAACACCGAAACTTGAAGTAGTTCTCCTCTCAAGTGTGTGTGAGCGACTTGTTCGCCACCGACCTCGAGTGTCGAGTAGGGTCCCGTTGTTTCGGTGTGGTGTGCACAGGAAACTGCAATCTTGAGAAAACTTTTCTGCTCGCACAATCAGGTAACAAGTTTCAAGTGAATGCACCAGGGAGGGGCGACGGGGGAGACTTGTACGTTTTTGTGGTTTATGAAATAAAATGAGGCTCAAGGATAAGAAAGTTTCGTCTTATTGTACCGACTAGGGAATGCGGGGTGGGAAATAGTGGGAGGGAAAATATTGTTAACTACCATTTCACTCTCTTTTGCCAACAATTACGATTACCGGGGCCATTGTGTCACTCTTTCACTTGTTGGGCGTTATTGTGAAATGGCTTCAACTTTTGCCGAGTTGCGTTTGAGGCGCCTGAAGTTTTACGGATTCGCAACACGATAAGGCCTGAATTAATGTGAACAATTTTTTGTTCACTGAGATAGTTTTTGTTGCTTATTTTTTATATTTTGTTATTGTTAATTTAAGGAAGCTTTTTGTTATCTCGAAAAGCAGTGTAAGAAAGAAAGCAAAGGCTACAAAATTTGAGCTCAGCATAGCTGTCAGGCGATAAAATGTACTTAGTTTGGGTGGGTGTCTCAGCTAAAATGTTATTTGACTTAAACTTATGTAGAAACAAAAAATAAATTATAATAGTTCGGATTGAATTACACTTTTTTTTAATAGAAAGGTGTTTTTTCTTTGTTTTGATTTGCATAGAAAACAAACTATTTTTTCATAATATATTGCCAAGCATTAATTGTTTGTAATTTTAAATATAAATTACAGTCTAGACTCGATTATCTGAAGCCTCGATTAACCAAAGTTTCGATTATTCGAAGGTTTGTATGGGACTTCGGATAATCGAATCATGACCAACCATTTTTTTTTTTTCATTTTTTTTATTATCTTACTTTCAACATCATATTTGAGTTCGGCGACCCCATTTTAGTCAAATTTGAATATTGGATTGCCTGTTAAATTAAAAAATGTATTTTTTCAATATTTCATCACCGCCATTTCGGTCGCCATCTTGGATTTAAAAATTCAGAATCATTATAGAGTAGTTTTCGAGGCATACTTAAGCTCGACAATCAAAAATTGGACATCGAACAAAAATATTTTTTTCGTGATTCGATTATCCAAAGATTCGATTATCCGAAGTGACATTCTTCCGAGGCCTTCGTATAATCGAGTCTAGACTGTATTTCCAGAGTTTTGTTTTTTTTTTAAAAGTTCCTATAACCTATTGTCAGGGTTGCGAATGAGCGAGCGCTCACGGAAAGCGTGCTCGCTCCAGCTGGAGCGTGAGTTTTTATCAGGTAGCTCGTGCTCGCTCACGCTCACCGGAGCGTTTTGCGCTCACGTGAGCTGGTGAGCCAAAGTAGGTAGTTGTTTTTCCCTGTTGAAGCATCTGCCTGTTTGAAACGAAGTTTCTAGAACTATCTCAGCACAGGCAGCAAAAACAAACAAGAAAGTGGTCAAACAAACAAAAGTAAGCAATAAAATGGATTTAGTCGGCGAACCGAAATATACGTTCTATTTAAATTCAGAAATAACTAGCCAAGGGGCAGAATGATTTACTCTTGAGTGTGCTAACAAAGAGCTAACTCATTTTTAATGTTAAAAAATCATTGACGTGAAGAGATGCACTGATATGTACAAAAAATTGAATTAATTGACAAATGTTTATTTTAAGTTTTTAGAATCCGGAGTTTTGACTCAAGGCGGTTTTAAAAACACAAAAAAATTAGTTTTATTGGACCTTTAAAAAAAACAGCAGTAAGCTTTATAAAAGTTATAATCATCCCTCATATTCGGAACATTTTAGAGAATGTCCATATTCAAAAAATCATTTATTGAATCTGTAATTGAATATTTTCAGAGGCTTGGTAGCGGAAGTGTTAGATATAATTTACTTGACGGAAGAGGAGCCACCCTTTATGTGCTAAAACATAACAATGACAATTTATATTATTTCATTCAAATGGGTTATTTCAAACACTAGAAATTTTGAGGCTTTTTTGTAAAAAGAGAACTGTTTCAACAAATCTTGAGTTTTTTTTAAAGGTCCAATATTGTCTTCCATATGTTTATAGGACCTATTCAAAAAAAAAACTCTGGAATTTTACCCTATTTTAAGAAAGAGAAAGAGAAATTTTATAAAAATGATCAGCCGTTTCCAAGCACTGAACGATTTATTAAATGGAATGACTTTTGTTTAATGGTTGCTCATTCTGATCCGCACGCTGGAATGGTAGCCAACAAACTGTTTAGGTACATAAAACAGTTTAATTTTATATTTTAATCAACCAAGCATATAACATTGAATCGAACTTACCCCAGCATAAATCTTCTTGAATTATTTCATTGTTTTGTAAGTTTTTCTAAGGTTTACAGTCCTTTTTGTTCACGCGCTCATACCCTTCCCTTGTTTCCACTGACATGCTGCGCCTTAAGTACAAAATCTAACTAGGATTGAAAAACAAAAAAAAAATGTCTCAAAAAGTTAAACGATTCACGATACTTCAAAAAAAATGAGCGCGAGCGTGGGGCAAACGCGAGCTGAAAAAATCGGAGCAAACGTGAGCGCGGGCAAACGTGAGCTAGCTCGCGCAGCGCTCCTCCTCACGAATGAGCGAAAAGTGAGCGCTCACGAGCGCGTGAGCGCGTGAGGAACGCAACACTGCCTATTGTCTTTCATTTGTTTATAGGACCTAATAAAAAAAAAAGTCGAGATTTTTAAACTTATCAACAACAAACCCCTAACATAAATGTTGTCAACTTGTGAACATGCTTCATTTTAAGTAAGGCAAGACCTTTCAAATGAAACTCGTTAAATTTTGTACTGGTTTAATGTTAAATTGATGTAAGTTACAGAAAATCAATAATTTGGATAAATAAAGACATTTTCACATTACTTTATAATTTATAAGGGGAATTAAATCACCCCTTTTCCGTTCTAGAATATATTTCCAATGCGTTAGGAATGACTTTAAGAACTATTTAAATCACAAATTCAAACTAGCCTACCATGGTTGAATGTTTTAACATCCAACTCAAGCAATTACAGTATGTAAATAGTAGTTTATGCAACAAGTTGCAAAAAGAGGATTTTTTCAGCACGAGTCGTACATTTATCCAACGAGGTTCACCGAGTTGGATAAATACGACGAGTGCTGAAAAAATCAAGTTTTGCAACGAGTTCCATACAACATTTTTTGCAATTTCGAAAAACACCCATTGAGTGAAATTTTATGTCGAATTTTCATGTATTTTGTCAATAAATCGTTTAAATAAAAAAATGTTGAAAAGTGTTACTTTTCGAAACAAGTGCTGAAAAGTTCAACTTTTCAGCACCCATTTCAGTGCTGAAAAGTAGAACTTTTCAGCATTTATTTTGAAAAGTGTTGCTATTCGATTCTGTTATTTTTGGTACAGAAAAGTAGGCTATTTCGTCGTTCAAGAATGACAGGAAAAGTAAGTAGTTTCACGACGGAATTGCAAAAAAAGTATTTACACCCCTTGGGCACTATGCACATTTTGTGATGAAACATGTAAACAATTTAAAGTTTGACAGAAACCTAGTACTACGTTTTGTTCAGAAACTCATGCCGAACATTTTGCTACAAAAAGCTCATGAAAAGATGATTTCTATAAAAAGTTATATAACAAATACTATTACAAAAATAAAAAAAGGTGCAAAAAAGTTTGTACACCTTTCGAAAAATTAACATAAATAAAGTTATTTGTTGACAAATCACCATAAATCCAGTCTCCCAACTCCAAATAGGCATCCTTGACTGATTAAAAAAATAATTTGGATTGAATATAAAGTTTACTAACTACTTAGTATAAAAGTTTATATAACTCTGGAAATTCTATATAAAACTTATCTAAACTTTCAATTCAACTAAATGTCAATATATTGCCATAGAATTGCTAAATAAACATTTTGGAGTGGGTATGACACCGTTTTGGGGGTCTTTGTATCGATAGAAAAGATTTTTCGTTGGAATTTCGCACCAACCCGGAATTACGTCGTCGGAAAATCCGCCGACATCCGAACCGGTCCACGATTTACAAGTCAACCTATATGGCATCGGAAAGGGCATACAATTTCCGATCTTTTGATACCCAGACATCTTGGTTTTCTATAAAACCCATGTCAACATTAAATTGTTTAGATGTTTCATCACAATATGTGCTGTGCATAGTAGTGTAATTACTTTTTTTACATACTGTAATTCTATGTCTTGTGATAAACCTCAACCTTTTTTATTTTTCGTAAAACAGTTTTCCAGAAAAAGTAAATCTAGATCCAAAGAAAAAATAAACAAAATTAATATTTTTTTCAGTCGACATTTCTAAACGTTATGCTTGATTCTAAAATTTTATATTATTTATGAGATCAAAAAAATTCATAAAAGTTTAATTTTTTTAGATGAATTTCGAACACATAGTTTCCGTGATATCGTCAGTTAAAAATTACAGGCTGAGGCTGTACCTCAATAACTTATTGTCAAACTTTCAAAGTCTCAGAGAAATAACTGTCGGAAAATTTCTGAATTAAAAATAATAAGGGAGTCTTTCCTTTATGAAAAGCTTTAAGAAAAGATTTAGAAAATAACATGTTACAATTAAGCACAAAATTCATCATTAAACAAAAAAATTTGCATGGTACTTATCAACTTATCTATTTAATTTGTTATTATAAAAAAATGCATAGAAACATCCAAATTGAAATAAGATATGAATTGGATCGCAAAATTTTAAAATGCTGTCCGTTTTCTGATTCTAACTTATTAAAATAAAAATTATGCTTTTATTTAATTTTAAATATTTTCATTAACATAATTTATCGTTGTTTAACTTTAAAAAGACATTATTTTTTTAAAATATTTTTATTATTGTAAAATTTTCTATTTAGTTATTTAAAGGAATCAGATTCAGATGTTGTTAAACTTTTTTTTTTTATATAAAATAACCTCGTTATTTTTAAAATGAATTTTAAATTTCCATGACCACTTCAGAAGGTTTAAATGAAGCAGTTTTTTTTGTTTTATTTATCTTCCAAAATTCAAATATTAATCTTTCAAATAAAGAAAAAGATAATTTTTAAAATTTTGTAGTTCCTCAATATTAAATATGAGCAATTCTCTACCAAAACCGGAAATGGATTTTATTTGTATTTTTTGATTAGGCTCAAACTTTGTGGGGGCCTTCCCTATGACCAAATAAGCTATTTTGTGTCATTGGTTCACCCATACAAGTCTCCATACAATTTTGGCTACTGTCCATACAAAAATGGTATGTAAATATTCAAACAGCTGTAACTTTTGAGTGAATTTTCTGATCGGCAAAGTTGTAGGTATTGTTGAGGACTATTGAGAAAAAAATAGGTACATTGATCAGAAAAAAATAGGTACATTGATCAGAAAATTCACTCAAAAGTTACACTGCCCATGTTCGCATAAATGTCCCATATGCAGAAAAAGCAAGCTGAGAAAAACGCATTTGAAGTTTGTCTCATACAAGTGTTAAGTTTTCGCGAAAAAAATGGAATTCCTTCTGATTTCTAGAACAAAATACTGGATGTTATAGGCTCTTTCGAAAGAGCACACAATTTTGAACCAAACTGCATCAATGCCCCGCCCGTGTGGATCAATCGGACCGCGCACTGGACTCACAATCCAGAGGTCGCCGGTTCGAATCCCGCGGCGGGCGCTCTAAAATTCTTTGTGTAAATATGGGTATTCGGCGCCGTCGCTCCGTGCCATACTTTCATACACTTAGGAGCCCAGGGCGGCGAAGTCCTTGTAGATAAAAAGGAAGACACTAGTGGTTGGTACTAGCAATGGTGGCCGACAGCTATAAAGTCAACTTCGTTTTCTTCGCATCAATAACTCGAAATCGATAAAAATGCATATGGGACATTTATGCGATCAGGGGCAGTACAGCTGTTTGAATATTTACATACCATTTCAAAAAATACAAAAAATAAAAATGGTCGAAATCGGCCGATTTCGTAGAGAGTTGCTCATATGTGCATTTTTTTTTATAAAATTCCCAACCAAGTATGAATATTCATATTGGTGAGATGTCAGACAGAATATTCAATGATTGAGTTCAGTTTACCTCTAAAAATTAGACAAACAAAAAAAAAAGAAAAATGGAGCACACTTTGATGCTCACTGCATACATCAAATCTAAAATTTGATCAAAACAATCATTGATTCATTTTTTAACAATTCGATTGATAATCAGCCTGCTTTGTATGAGTTTGAACAAACAAATGAATTGAATAATAGTAGTTTATGCAACAAGTTGCAAAAAGAGGATTTTTTCAGCACGAGTCGTACATTTATCCAACGAGGTTCACCGAGTTGGATAAATACGACGAGTGATGAAAAAATCAAGTTTTGCAACGAGTTCCATACAACATTTTTTGCAATTCCGCAAAACACCCTTTAAACAGAATTATAGGTCAAATGTCAATGCATTTAGTCAATGAATCGTTTAAATCAAAAAAATGTTGAAAAGTATTACTTTTCCAAACAAGTGCTGAAAAGTTCAACTTTTCAGCATCCATTTCAGTGCTGAAAAGTAGAACTTTTCAGCATTGTTTTGAAAAGGGTTACTATTCGATTCTGTTATTTTTGGCAGCGAAAAGTAGGCTGTTTCGTCGTTAGAGAATGACAGGAAAAGTAAGTAGTTTCACGACGGAATTGCAAAAAAAATAATTTTTGAGTTTTGAAAATCCGCGAAATCCACGAAAACCGCCAAGATCGCGATACGGTAACCACCCAGCAAATGTCATTTCAGAGTACAATTGGCTCCATATACACGAAAATGGCTTGTATAAACCTACGATAACATGTCTACAAAAGTTCATTGAAACGGTACAAAAGTACCAGAACAATTCCTGATTTGAGCTGGAATTGCTCCATTATATATTTTTTAAGTTATAAATTAGGCCGTTACAAATATGTTTTCAAATTTTATGTTACCCCCCCCCCCCTCTCCATTCAAAATTGGTCCAAAAAATCAGGGGGCAAACAAATAATTTTTTCAAAAAACTTCAAAGTTTCCATGAAAATAGAAGTCTAAACAACTAAAAATAATTTAAAATGCATTTTTCTACATTTATAATCATATTTAGAATATTTGGGTTTGTTTTTTTTTTATGAAATTTCAATGTACAGCACCGCAATAAAAAAAATTCGCTACAAATAAAATTTTCGCCAATACTTAGATATTTAGGAAAATAATGAATGCAAAACAACTGGACAGCTGTATAATGCATTTTGAAACCATGGCTCCTTGTTTCAGTTTTTATACCTTTTTATTTTTTGCCTACCCCCACCCCCCTCCCCCCCCGACTTTGGTGAGAGTTGAAGGACATAAACTTCAAAAAATATTTGCAACGGCTTTAGTGACTTTACGTTTTTACGTGTTTTAGTCATCGCAACTATTCGATTGTCGGAGACCAGAGTCTCTTCCGTGTTTTCTACATTTTATGACAAAAAATAGTTAAACTATAAAGTGGAACAGCATGTATTCCCATCGCACTCCTAATGTTGGCATATCAGCATTTTGAAGATCAATAACAGCCTAAAAATGATAATACAAATTCATTTAAGGGTGCACAACAGCCAAGGAAATTGAAGATCAAATTCAGTCACCATTCAATGACATCTTTACTTACAACACTCTTTTTGTTAACCCTTCTTATTTATCGTAGCTGGCAACACTGAATAACCTCCACACATGTTGCCTTCCCGGGTTGGCAGTTTCCATACTTTTGCCATTACCACAAACTGTGCGCTCCCAGTTCCCGGTTTCAATAAATTAAATTATTGCACAAACGTGAAAAATATGCACAGAGTTGGTGGCGGCGGCGGTTGCTCGGTTACCTTCTGGCCTTCTACCGGGCTGACACGGGGCTGGTTCGAAGACAAGTGCAAGCCACGACTGACCGTCCGGGGATGGCACCCGGAATGGCCACCGGTCCTCCGTGGAAACAATCGCCACACTGTGGTCACTTTGGAGGGGTGTTCAAGATTGTTTAAATATACTTTTAGAAAATATTGTTATTTGATAGATGTTGAAAATGCAGAGTTAAAAAAATGAATTGATTAAAAATTTAACATTCCTAAAAAAACCTCTTTTTTCGTAGTCACTCCCGAAAAAGGCCACCGAAAAAGATAAGCTTAACGACGCTTATATAAATTGGTTTCGAACGAAACGACTCTGTGTGGACTCTCCGATGGCCGCCAGGAATCTCCGGCACTTGCACCAGCGGAACCGAGAGCGGTCAGTGGTTGGCGTTTGGTTTTTGGAGCGAAGAACATGCCGGTAGGATGGCCCGGAACGCGCGAGGACAACGGTCACGGTTTGGAAATTGATTGCACAAAAAAAGAAAAGAAAAAAAACCCGGAAAAAACTGGGAGACAAAATCCAAACCGAACCGACGATAGCCAAATTCCGCATTTCCATGTGGCCTCCGTCGCGGTCACCGGTCATTGTGTTGTCACGTGTTCGCGCCACCTGCCGGGGACATTTTCCTTGGCGGTGGATTATCGTGAGTTCGGGTGGGTTTCCTTTTTGTTTTATTAATTCTTGACTGAAAACTGATTAAAATAAAACTGAATATTGGACAATAAAATCGCAAAAAATACAGACCAACTGGACAGGAAACAAAAAAAAACAGAAGTCAGAAGTCAGCAGTCAGTAGTCAGTAGTCAGTAGTCAGTAGTCAGTAGTCGTCAGTAGTCAGTAGTTAGTAGTCAATAGTTAGTAGTCAGTAGAGCAGTTCTCTACGGAATCGGTCTTTTTTCTTTAATTTTTTTTTTGTATTTTTTAATCCAGCTGAAACTTTTTTAGTGCCTTTGGTATGCCCAAAGAAGCCATTTTGCATCATTAATTTTCCATACAAATTTGGCAGCTGTCCACACAAAAATGATATGTGAAAATTCAAAAATCTGTATCTTTTGAAGCAATTTTTTGATCGATTTGGTGTCTTCGGCAAAGTTGTAGGTATGGATATGGACCACACTGAAAAAAAATGATACACGGTAAAAAAAATTTGGTGATTTTTTATTTAACTTTTTGTTACTAAAACTTGATTTGCAAAAAAACACTATTTTTATTTTTTTTTTTATATGTTTTAGAGGACATCAAATGCCAACTTTTCAGAAATTTCCAGAATGGGCAAAAAATCTTTGACCGAGTTATGATTTTTTGAATCAATACATTTTTTTTCAAAAAATCGAAATATTGGTCGCAAAAATTTTTCAACTTCATTTTTTGATGTAAAATTGAATTTGCAATCAAAAAGTACTTTAGTGAAATTTTGATAAAGTGCAAAAATCAAAAATTTTAAATCAGGACTAACATTTCAAAAGGACCAAACATTCAATATTACGCCCTTTTGAAATGTTAGTCTTGATTTAAATTTTTTGAAAATATTTTTTTTCGAAAAGATCGGAAAATTTCACGAATGTTTCATATTTTAACATTGTAAATCGGACCATTAGTTGCTGAGATATCGACATTAGAAAATGGTGGGTTGTTTGGGTGAGACTTAGAAAACATCAATTTTCTTGTTTTTAAACCATTGCATGGCAATATCTCAGCAACTAAGGGTCGTATCAACAAAGTCCGAAAAAGCAAAATATAGAGAATTTTCTCAGCTTTTCAAAAATATTTTTTTCAAAAGTGGGCAAACATGGGCACTATTTTAAAAAAATCAATAACTGTGACTATTTTGAAAAAAGTTAAATAAAAATGGCTATAACTTGAAAACGGTGCACTTTATCAAAATTTCACTAAAGTACTTTTTGATTGCAATTTCAATTTTACATCAAAAAATGAAATTGAAAATTTTTCGCGACCAATATTTCGATTTTTTGAAAAAAATTGTATTGATTCAAAAAATCATAACTCGGTCAAAGATTTTTTGCCCATTCTGGAAATTTCTGAAAAGTTGGCATTTGATGTCCTTTAAAACATATCAAAAAATAAAAATAATTAAAAATAGTGTTTTTTTGCAAATCAAGTTTTAGTGATAAAAAATTCAATAAAAAATCACCAATTTTTTTTACCGTGTATCATTTTTTTTTCAGTGTAGTCCATATCCATACCTACAACTTTGCCGAAGACACCAAATCGATCAAAAAATTCCTTCAAAAGATACAGATTTTTGAATTTTCACATATCATTTTTGTATGGACAGCTGCCAAATTTGTATGGAAAATTATATGGACAAACTAATGATGCAAAATGGCTTCTTCGGGCATACCGAAGGCACCATAAAAGTTTCAGTCGGATTGAAAAATACAGAAAAAATCGAATGACCGAAATCTCAGAGAATTGCTCAGTAGTCAGTAGTCAATAGTTATTAGTCAGTAGTCAGAAGTCAGTAGTCAGTAGTCAGTAGTCAATTGTCAAAGTCAGAAGTCACAAATCCGAAGTCAGAAGTTAGAAGTCAGAAGTCAGATATCAGAAAACAGAAAAAGAAAAGTAAATCTAAAAAAAGCAAAAACAAATTCGCTTGATCCCGCAAGGGGGCCAACGCTATTTGCAGTGTTCAGCAATTTATTCACCTCCAGCGGCGACGGACGAGCGTCACTTCTCCGGCTTACGGAGGGACGGAGGGTTGATAAGGATGCACTTTGGCCGGGATGCTGCAGAGGCATCCTCGCGCAAAACTTTTGCAAACAGCGGCTGCGGCAAAAGGCCAGCGCAACGGGAGAAAGCAGGAAGCAGAACTAATAAACTAATTTGATTTTATAATTTTCAAAGCAGACAAACTTTGGCGCCATTAAATGATGGCCTTTTAGTGGCCTTCTCGGAGGGATGGAGCTTTCGTTGTCCATTGGGTTGCATGATGTTGTAGTGACAGGAACGAAAATATGAAGTGATTTAAAGTATTACTTTAATTTTTCATAAAAAGTTGGAAAATTGCAAATAGGGTAATTCTCAATCAACTCACAAGGAACCAGAAAAAGTTGTCCCGACTCCCATTCGAATTTTGGTAAATTTCTTTCCGAAGGAAAGTTTTGGTCCCCCATCATGAATTCATATTGAACTTTGAATCACACCATTAAGCGCGAAGCGAATTGTTAGCTAATTACAAACATATCCAACTTCATAAACAATCTGTCAATCCCAGCAGATCGTCACCGTCCAGAACGAAGAATTGAAAACCTAAATTCTCCGGGGTGTTATTTACGTCAACTGATTGCCTCTTGTCATCATACTTTGACACAGAGTGGCGTGGCAACAATGTTGCCGATTCTGAACCAACAACTGAAAATAGTGTAAGCTTGAAGCTTTTTTTTCATGTTCTACACACTTAATTCTATTTATTTCTAAACCACAGAATCTCTGTATAGACTTCGATAAGCCTTTTCCAATAGTTGCTCACAACATTCTTCGATCCTTCGGCCATCGAAACCACACTCCAGAAAAGATCGCCAATATCGTGCCCATTTGGACGTCATCGGTCTCCAAGCCAGACAAGAAGCCACAATCTTCTCTCACTTTCTAGACGGACCAGACGTTTGGACCAGCGGCCCGGTGGAAGAACGTTTTGCGAGGGCTGTAATATTTATTAGCCCATCTATTTACCTAAGACTAATTAATTATTTTCGCTCTTTCAGTTTGTCTAAGGGTTTCTCTTTTTTTTTGCGAGCCTCCCGATGGTGATGGGTCCATTCGTCCTTCCGTTCGGTGCAGCCCGAAACAAAAGGTGTCTCCGGCCGTGGGACACGCCGTCGTCGTCCTCGCTGGATGGAAGGGGATGCTGGTTGTACAGGGTGGGTGTGCTAGGAAGAATTAATTTGAAAAATCTGTTATCAATCTCGATCATTCACTGTTTATTTTTAGCAAAAACTTCAAAATTTTGTCCTAAAATCATGCTCAATTCATATTTTAGACAATTAAGGCCGTTGCAAATATTTTTCAAAGTTTATGTTCGAAAAACCAGGGAGCAAAAAAATATTTTTTCAAAAAAACTTCAAAATTTTTAAGGAAGTAGAAATCTAACCAACTGAAAACAATTAGAAATGCATTTTCCTGCGTATAAAATCATATTTACCATGTCTGGGATCGATCCAAAAATAATTCAATTCTTGTGGAATTCCAATGTACAGCAATTGAAAAAGTTTTTTTTTTTCGATGAAAAAAAAATCTCTTTAATACTTGGATATTTTGAAAACTAATAATTGCAAAACAACTGGGCAGGTGTAAAATGCACTTTAAAACAATTTTTTTGTCAACCACACCACCTCCCTCCCTCTCGACCCCTTTCAGAGTCGAGGGACATAAACTTCAAAAAATATTTGCAACGGCATAATAAAGTGTCCCGCCCGTGTGGATCAATCGGACCGCGCACTGGACTCACAATCCAGAGGTCGCCGGTTCGAATCCCGCAGCGGGCGCTCTAAAATTCTTTGTGTAAATATGGGTATTCGGCGCCGTCGCTCCGTGCCATACTTTCATACACTTAGGAGTCCAGGGCGGCGAAGTCCTTGTAGATAAAAAGGAAGACACTAGTGGTTGGTACTAGCAATGGTGGCCGACAGCTATAAAGTCAACTTCGTTTTTTTTTTTAATAAAGTGTTTGAAATGTTTCAAAAATATCCTGAAATTCCCCGCGAAATCCCGTGAAGTTCAAGGATTTTTGCAATAAAATAGCAAATTTAGCAAATATTTTTTCCACAAAGGTTTTAAGAGTTAATTCAATACATTTTCAACGTTATATTAAAAGGAACTCTAACATCGAATAGAATATGTATAAATATAACGTTGAATCAATAAATTGAAGTGAAAACAATTGATTCAAATTAAAAAATCTTTTAAATATTTCTGGAATCGCCAAAATGACCTCAAAATCAGAAAAATCAAATTGCAATTAAATTAATGTAAATTTAATTTAACTGAATGCAATTGTATTTTCCTGCATTTATTGACACTTTTAGCACGATTGGGTTTGTTAAAAATCATTTAGGACATACAGTTTGTAAAAAAAGTATACACCCCTTGGGCACTTTGCACATTTTGTGATGGAACATGTAAACAATTTAAAGTTTGACAGAAACCTAGTACTACGTTTTGTTCAGAAACTCATGCCAAACATTTTGCTACAAAAAGCTCATGAAAAGATGATTTCTATAAAAAGTTTTATAACAAATACTATTACAAAAATCAAAAAAGGTGCAAAAAAAGTTTGTACACCTTCCGAAAAATTAACATAAATAATGTTTTTTATAGACAAATCACCATGAATCCAGTCTCCCAACTCCTAATAGGCATCCTTGACTGATTAAAAAAATAATTTGGATTGAATATAAAGTTTAATAACTACTTAGTATAACAGTTTATATAACTCTGGAAATTCTATATAAAACTTATCTAAACTGAATTTTGCAAACTTTTAATTTAACTAAATGTCAATATATTACCATAGAATTGCTAAATAAACATTTTGGAGTGGGTATAACACCGTTTTGGGGGTATTAGTATCGATAGAATAGATTTTTCGTTGGAATTTCGTACCAACCCGGAATTACGTCGTCGGGAAATCGGCCATCTAGGTTTTCTTTAAAACCTTAGTTTTTAAATACGTGGGCAAAAATTAAGTTTGATCCACGAGAACAAAAATTACGAAATTCCATACATTTTTGTGGGTTTTATAGAAAACCTGGATGTATGGGTATCAAAAGATCGAAAATTTTATGCCCTTTCCGATTCCACATAGGTTGACTTGTGAATCGTGGACCGGTTCGGATGCCGGCGGATTTTCCTACGACGTAATTCCGGGTTGGTACGAAATTCCAACGAAAAATCTATTCTATCGATACAAATACCCCCAAAACGGTGTTATACCCACTCCAAAATGTTTATTTAGCAATTCTATGGTAATATATTGACATTTAGTTAAATTAAAAGTTTGCAAAATTAAGTTTAGTTAAGTTTTATATAGAATTTCCAGAGTTAAATAAACTTTTACACTAAGTAGTTATTAAACATTATATTAAATCCAAATTATTTTTTTAATCAGTCAAGGATGCCTTTTTGCGGTTGGGAGACTGGATTCATGATGATTTGTCAATAAATAACTTTATTTATGTGAATTTTTCGGAAGGTGTACAAACTATTTTTGCACCTTTTTTAATTTTTGTAATAGTATTTGTTATATAACTTTTTATAGAAATCATCTTTTCATGAGCTTTTTGAGGCAAAATGTTTGGCATGAGTTTCAGAACAAAACGTAGTACTAGGTTTCTGTCGAACTTTAAATTGTTTACATGTTCCATCACAAAATGTGCAAAGTGCCCAAGGGGTGTAAATACTTTTTTTACATACTGTAAGTGCAATTTACATGTACGTACATTGTACAATGACAATTTGAATACCTTTTCATTTTAAAGGTAGAATTCCAATAGAAAATTGAAGATTAAAACCAGGTTTATTCAAAATAAAATGACTTGGGCTTTGGTAAATTCTATTTCTAGTTTTTGTCCTATCTCCTTTCAAAATTACTTAATAAATCACGAGACAAAAAAAATTGCAAAAAAAAAATCATTGGGATAACTTGTACAATCAATTGTACCGTCATCTGGGGCGAATCGGGACTACAGTCTGAATAGGGACAGCAGGTTTTAGAGCACTTAAAAGCTTGAAATTTGGAAATCGATGCTTTATTTTTGTTGATCTGTGTCTGTTCTATCCGAAAACAATCCAAAACATCCAAATATAATGCAGTAACAAGGGTAAAACAGCTGTCCCAATTCGCCCCATGTGTCCCGTTTCGCCCCAGATGACGGTAACCTGTTTTCATACCAGATTTTAAAAATGCAGTACAATCGGTTTGTCATAACTATTTTTGAAAAAAAAATAAGTTAGGTGAAACTCATTTTTTTTAAACGTATCAGAATATTTTCAAATATTTTGTAAGAATTACAAAACAATGAATGAAATTCAATCAATCAATCGCAGATAAGGGACCATCCATCCGGAGGCTGATCAAAAAATCGTAAAAAGTCAGTTTTTCACATAAAATTTCCTGAGGAATTGATTGCGCATGATTAAAAACAGTTTCCGATCTTGCAAATTTAATTTTACATAAAACATCGGTGGTGTGTCGATTCTCCCTGAAATTTTATGTGAAAACTGACTTTTTATGATTTTTTGTTCAGCCTCCTTTTGCGTGGCAGGTCTAATTTGCGATTTGTACTCTTTTTCGCCCACTTTACAGTGATCAAAAAGGTCTTAAATAGAAGCTAGAAATGGGTGGACACCCTGTAGATGTGCCACCCTGTCTTCCAACCATGTCGAAATTTCTTGGAATAAGTAGCTTAACAACTTTTCCTAAGACACCAACGCTTTAAAAGGTCACCAGTAGAAGTTAGGGCTTGGTTAACACCCTGTAGGTGTGTCACCCTGCATGTCAATAATTTTAAATAAAAGCCACATTCATATACAACAACTTTTCCTAAGACACCATTCTGCTAGGTTGCTTCCTTATTACGTTAAAAAATAAGATTTCGAAATATCTACCAAAGTACTGGCAGTGTTGGCAAGAAATAAAATTTTCAGCACTTATTTTGAAATGCCTCTTTTAAAAACTCTGTATCTTTTTCCAGAAGCAAGATAGGACCATACTTTTTTCGGGAAAGTTTTAGAGGACATTCAGGGCTATACTACGGTGTTAGTTTTTAAATTGAGTGAAAAATGAAAATTATAAAAATCAAAATGTAAAAAAGAGGTTTTCCCATACAAATTTCCATACAAATTTTAATCGCTTTGCGGAAAGCCGGGTCAAATCCAATCGCTCCCAAATTTTAGGGGGTTGTTTGGGGGCCCGAATGGGACCGGAAAATGCCTGTTCTGTAAAATCGATCATGTCGAGCCACCCTAATATACAATTTATTTACCAGAATCACATCAAACCCACCGGGCAGCCATCGCCGTTTGGTCAAGCAACGGAAACGCACAGAACCGGAAGGAGCCATTGTTTCATCACATTTCCTGGAAGTGAAAAAGACAAAAAAAGAAAAACGCGACAAGGAACGGAACAGTCCCAAGAAAAAAAACGAAACATAATTTTTCTTCGTGTCTTTTTTTATTTTATTTTTTCCTTCAAGATTCTGCATCCGCCAAGAGGTCCATTTGAAGAGTAGCAGCAGCCGCTGAGATGGGGTGGGAAAAAAAAGAAACAGATTCCTCTTCTAAATGAGCTAAATCAACATCAACGTGCGACAGGACACGTGGCGCTCTACCAGGAGGAAGGAAAAAAACAGGGATAAAATTGCAATGTTTGCGCTGTTCGTGTTGGTTTTGCTTTTGAAAGATTTTTTTTTTCTGTTTATTTTTATTTCGTGCAATGGAAACCGGGAATATTAATGAGCCCGCGATAATGATTACATTGGACGGAAGTGACAAGTCCAAACAGTGGTCATTAATTTGAAGCGCGCCAATCAGTCAGCGTTGATGAGGACGCGTCAGTGGATCTTTGTTGGATGATTTGTCAGCTATTCATCTGTAGAATGTGATGTTATAATTTAGAATAAAAATATCTTGGACACTGATATTCAAATTATTGGTCTTCTGAAGATTTACTTAAGTTAAACTGTTATTCTTTTTCTACTATTTTGAGCATAACAATGAGCAAATACGCATTGAAATTATTCTCGTGACCTTGCCTTCCGAGCTGCAATGTTACGGGAACATTTTTAGCGTCATGAAGTTAACAAACCTATCCGTCGGCGTGCCTTCCGAGAGATGTTGCTATGATAAGAGCAAAATAAAATGTTGGTATGTGGAGCGTCGTATAATTTACTGTTTCCTAACTTTACGTAACAATATTGAGTAAGCTTAAAACAAATATTCAATTTGAAAAATTAAAGACGTGCTGATTTCTGCATAAATCCCAATATCGTTTTGCACATTACCACCACGCGTCCAGGAAAACAGTTTTCCCACAAACGCGCGCACACACACTCTTACATAATCTGACTTCAATTTGCGCTGATGAGGCACTTTGAGCCCGGAACACAATAAATCACAAATGCCTCACTGACAACTGCTCTTTTGCTCCGCAATACTGCAGCCGCAGACAACATCTGCTGTGTGAAACAAAAGAAATCCTCTTTCCGCCAAGCCAAGATCTTCATTCTTCGCTTTTATGGTCAAACACACACACACACACACAAACCGCACAAAGACACCGGCGGAGTTTGTCTTCATTATCGTTGTTAATGCTTGGTCAAGCAATTTCCGGATCTTCCCGCAGATCAACGACGACGCCACAACGGCCACGGAAGGGCACACACTGTTCAAACAGCTCAATGCTGGCCAGCTGTTGTTGTTTCCGGCAAAGTGGACGGAGGCCGACCAGCAGCAGTTCTCACAAAATCACACAAACTCACACTCACACACATGTGTGTTTTCCAAATGACCGGTTCATAATAGAAATGATAAGTACTATCTTTATGGGAAATAAAGCCGACCGTCGACGACCACCAGGAGAGGTTGGGTGTGTGTGTGTGTTTTTGTGTGAACAACTGTTTCTATGATAAGATGTAAAATGCTTTTCATGTGGATGTGTGATAGAGAAAACTTTGTTTTAATTTTTAAATAGAGTTATCTAAGCCCGCTCTCACGCACACTAGCACGCCATTTGTTTTGCTGGCTGGTACAAAATTTAACCTAAATCTTTTTCGTGTACGTACACGCAATACTTGCGCACGTAGATAACTCTATTATAGCTTATTTTAAATTCATATTTTTGTTGTACTTGTACTTTTGAAAGATATAATCGATTGATAGAAGATAGAAAAAATACATTATTTTTAATGTAAAAAAGTCATTTCATTAAGGCTGTCATGAATATAATTTGAAATTTTTCGTCTCTTTTCTGAAGAAAACGGGGGTTGTAACAAAAAAATCTATAACTTTGCCAAATTTCATATAAAATATTTCCTAAAAGTATATATTTTCGAATGGATTTTGTCACAGGTTGGTGAGAGCAACCATTTTTTTAAATATATTTTCAGGGTATTAAAATATACATTTTCATTTGATAGCAAAATAATTTTGAAGACATTTGGTTTGATAATTGCTGAGATATAGCTTTTTGAAGTTAGCAGTTTCGAAAAACGAGTGCCACGATATCTCAACACTGCTTTGACCAAATCGGCTCGTTAAACCAGTCTCGTGTGCATGACGAAGCCCGATTTTCATAAACTTGATTTAAAAAAAGATAAAAATACTTTTAATTTTTGATTTGAATAAAAAAAATCGTAAGTTTTTGATTTTTGTATTTTTAAAGCAAAATTTTATATAATCGGGATTCGTCATGCACACGTGATACGTCTTGAGAGTCTTCACCTCAAATTTCAGCCAATTTGGTCCATTCCATCTCGAGATATCGTGGAACTCGTAAATCAACTAGGTGTTTCGAGAAAAACGTCGAAAAACGTCGAACTGTCCGAAGTTAGGGACCGCTCATAAACCACGTGAACACTTTATTGAAATCTCAGACCCCTTCTCCCCCCCTCGTGGACAATTTTCATTCAAAACTTTTTTTGTATGGAGCGTGGACAATCGCTGAACACCCCCCCCCCCTCTGAAGTATTCACATGGTTTATGGATGGTCCCTTCCAGAGAATTGCAGGGAAAAAATAAAAATTCTAAGTAATACGTATTTGGGAGATTCGACTTCTATTGATACAGTAAAATACATGCTAATTTTGTATGACAGTAGTTTTCGACGATTTCGCAAGTTCCGTTGCTATTTTTTATTTTATTTTTTATTTGGATGAAACATTGCCAACGAATTCCCTTCACAGTAAAAAAAAATCATAATAATATTATATCTGGGCAGGGGTACATCTTTTATGTAAGAAAAAATGTGTAATTTTACCTCTGAAAATGTGTAATTTTACCACTTTTCTGGTGTAATGTCAAGTTTTCAGTCTAAATTGAGGTTAAATTAATTCATTAAAGAGGTAATATTCATCCTTTCAAAATCACACCTTCCAATTGTACACAATTTTTTAATGTGTATGTCAACAAAGTAATTTTGCATCATTTGTTTTGTGTCTTCGGTAAAAATTTAGGTTATGATCAGAAAACTGGTAAACGGAAAAAAATCCTTTTTTCATTTTACTAAAAGTTGAATTCCTTGAAATATTATTTTCGATCATAACATAAGAACTTAAAAGACAACTTTTGCACAGTAAAAAATAATGTAAATTTGGAAGGTGTAATATTGGAAGGTTGAATATTACCTCTTTTATGATGTAATTTTACCTCAGTTTAGACTGAAAAAGTGACATTACACCAGAAAAGTGGTAAAATTACACATTTTTTTTCTGATATATTCTGATATATATTCCCAGATGTAATATTACCATGATTTTTTTTACTGTTTGGTTCATAGATCGTGAAGGTGCAAAATCTGGTTAAATAGATATAAATGCCTATTTGAAAAAAATGCTTTTAAGAAAAATCGAAAATTTGGACAAAAAAAAAGATTTATAATCATTTTTTGGAAAAGTATTTTAACAATAGTTTTTCATAAAATTGTACCGTTTTCAAGTAATAACTAATATTAAGGTAGGGTAGGGTAGTCATCAATGAGACACTTTTGGTTTTCAACTTTCAACGATTTTTCTAATTTTTTCATTAGCATGTTTTAATGAGCTTTTAAATGCATTATCTTTCTTTTAATGTGTTCTAACATTGACCAAAATATGAGATCGATCCGACATCTACAACCAGAGTTATTCAACTGTCTCATTGTAGACGCACTTGGCAGGAACAATGAGACAGCTGGGGAACAATGAGACACTCTACGAAAATCAACATTTTTCTAGCAAAACATCATGTTTTTGTATTGTTCCATTGCAGGTGACTTGCCTTGAACATTTTAGAGCAATTTTGCCAACATCAAACTTTTAATAACAAAAGTTACACTAAAAAGTATTTAAATTTTGTAAAATCCTTTTTTTTTTGTACCAAATAACTTTGTATTTTTAGTTAAATGAAGTTTAAACTCTATAAATATGCAAAAATCACTTTTAATTCATGTTTTGAAAGATTCCATCGATTTTGAAAAGTTTATTGAAGAAAAATCAAAGTGTCTCATTGTTACCCATGGGCTGAAATGAGTGGGGAACAATGAGACAGCCCTGGATTCTGGGTATATTCTAAATTTTGGCCAAATCTAATGAAAGGACATTGTAGCCCAACTTAATCCCTATGGAACGTCGAAAGAAATTTGAAGAAATATTAGTTTTGGTGTAAATGACAGCCTACGAGCGAAAAAGCATTATTTGTCCATAATTTACTTTTACACCCCATAATCAAACATTTATGAATTACTTTTCAAGAGAGCGTCCATAACCAAAGCCACTATAATGGCAGACGTGTATCCAGTAGACACACCTTTCCCCCAAATATGAGCCTGATTGGTTGAAACTACGACTTGTGAGAGCCATTTTATCATTGTTCCCCGTGTCTCATTGATGACTACTCTACCCTATAAATCTTGATTTTTTTTTTGGTATTTTGAGTTTTAAAAAAAAACGTCTTGAAAGAACATCAACTTAAAAAAAAAGTTTGACACAAAATTTTCTCTTTCGAACTTAGAAAATTGGGCACTTTTTTCTGAGATACTGCCTCACAAAGAGTACGAATTGATAAAAACTAATGTCTCTAAAAAAAAATCAAAATCAAACCATCCACATTAACGACCCCCGGGTCTTTTGTGGTCTCTGTTGCAAGTTTCTGCTCGAACCTAGGAGTCCGAAGGCTTGAATAAGGAGAGCACCCAAACCTCTTTCTACTCCAAGGAACCTTCCACCCCAGTGTTTGGACTGACGACCTTTGGATTGCGAGTCCAACCGCCGCCAGCGATTCCACCGGAGTAGGCTTGGTTTGGTGTGTTGTTTGTACTTATGGCATGGAGACGACTCGTACACCTCGAATGACTTAACGGCCTAACAACCAAGGCCGGGACCGACATTTTACTTCCTCATCCGATGGAAGGTTGGAGCAGATGGGAATCGAACCCAGAATCATCCGCTTACAAAGCGGACAGCGTAACCATGCGGCCACGCACTGCCTGAATATCTCTAAGTTTATCCTAATTAATGTTAAAAATTGAAACTTTTGTAAAATTGTCTAATCTGTTAAAGACAAATTATTTTAAATTCAAGCTTAAGTTTTCAAAAAGGTCTTAAAGTAGATAATTTCCTTATTTCATATTTTAGACCAAAACCATATTTAAAAAAAAAAATCGCAAAAGTTTATAGTTTGTTTGAATTTGAATACTACAAAGTATGTTAGGGGTAAGTAGGAAGTAGGTAAAAGTAGAAAATACTTTCTACTTAAACAAATACCAAAAATCAAGATCGACTCGGAGCCTTTTGCACCCTTCAACAAAGTATTAGGGATCACCTTTTTTACCAAAAAAGTCTTTTTCATCATTTTAGACACAACAAAAAAAAATCAAAAATCATGCGAAATATATTTCTAAAATAGTTCGGAAAGAGTAAAAATCAGTACATGCCAGGATTAACGATGTAAATGTGCTGTAATCCTCAAAATCCCAACCAGATTCCGCAACACAAACCTCAACCCAGTTATCCACTGAAGCAACGCGTCCACCAACCCGTTCATAATCGAGTAACTCGCGCAAACCCGCTGTAGCGCAGCATTACCGATTGTCGTGAGCCACTGGGCCGGTCTCCAACTGCTCCAACATCTTGCTCAGCCATCCGTGTGACAAAGAGCCCCACCAAAACCCTTCGAGAGATCATCCACGGATGGATGCCACGTAGACGACGACCAAGACTTCAGCCATCCGGACAATCTTCGTTATTGTTTTCATCATTTCATCAAACTGAAAGCTTTTTTTTTTGTGAGCAGCCTGCAACACTCTTCGGAATGATTTTCCCATTTTCCTGCTGCTCGGCAGCACTTTCCCCGGCTCCCGGTTCCGGACTCGCGTAAAACGTTGTGGACCAATAATCGGAATTGCATTGTTGCTGGTTCCGTTGTTGTGGAGCATTTTTCCGAGAGTGCAGTCCGGAATGAACATTTTCTGCTCATGTTGCAGCCGGTGATGGTTGCGATGATTTTTTTTTGCATTGGGAAAAGATTCTTCTAGAATCAGGGTTGCGAAAACTTAAGCAAGAATCGAAGAATCAAGAATCGAAGAATCGAAGAATCGAAGAATCGAAGAATCGAAGAGTCGAATAATAGAAAAATCGAAGAATCTTACAATCGAGGAATCGAGGAATTGAAGAATTGAGGAAGCAAAAAAATCGAAGAATCGAAGAATCGAAGAATCAAAGAATCGAAGAATCGAAGAATCAAAGAATCGAAGAATCGAAGAATCGAAGAATCGAAGAATCGAAGAATCGAAGAATCGAAGAATCGAAGAATCGAAGAATCGAGGAATCGAAGAATCGAAGAATCGAAGAATCGAAGAATCGAAGAGTCGAAGAGTCGAATAATGGAAAAATCGAAGAATCTCACAATCGAAGAATCGAAGAATCGAAGAATCGAAGAATCGAAGAATCGAAGAATCGAAGAATCGAAGAATCGAAGAATCGAAGAATCGAAGAATCGAAGAATCGAAGAATCGAAGAATCGAAGAATCGAAGAATCGAAGAATCGTAAAATCGTAAAATCCAAAAATCGAAAAATCGAAGAATTGAAAAATCGAAGAATCGAAGAATCGAAGAATCGAAGAATCGAAGAATCGAAGAATCGAAAAATCGAAGAATCGAAGAATCGAAGAATCGAAGAATCGAAGAATCGAAGAATCGAAGAATCGAAGAATCGAAGAATCGAAGAATCGAAGAATCGAAGAATCGAAGAATCGAAGGATCGAAGAATCGAAGAATCGAAGAATCGAAGAATCGAAGAATCGAAGAATCGAAGAATCGAAGTATCGAAGTATCGAAGAATCGAAGAATCACAAAATCGAAGAATCGAAGAATCGAATAATCGAAGAATCGAAGAATCGATGAATCGAAGAATCGAAGAATCGAAGAATCGAAGAATCGAAGAATCGAAGAATCGAAGAATCGAAGAATCGAAGAATCGAAGAATCGAAGAATCGAAGAATCGAAAAATCGAAGAATCGAAGAATCGAAGAATCGAAGAATCGAAGAATCGAAGAATCGAAGAATCGAAGAATCGAAGAATCGAAGAATCGAAGAATCGAAGAATCGAAGAATCGAAGAATCGAAGAATCGAAGAATCGAAGAATCGAAGAATCGAAGAATCGAAGAATCGAAAAATCGAAGAATCGAAAAATCGAAGAATCGAAGAATCGAAGAATCGAAGAATCGAAGAATCGAAGAATCGAAAAATCGAAGAATCGAAGAATCGAAGAATCGAAGAATCGATGAATCGAGGAATCGAGGAATCGAAGGATCGAAAAATCTAAGAATCGAGGAATTGAAGAATCTAGGAAAATTGATTATTTGGTCAACCCTGCAATATAATAAACGATATGTGACAACTGATTGTAAGAGAGTGCACCACGTGATGCTGTGCCGTGCTGGGATTTGAAAGCACATTTTCTCGACTGGATGGACACATCTTTCACAGTGCATTGCTCACCTGTTCTGGGAGGGCAAATGGTTTGGAACAATCGGATAAAAATCGATTTCTGGGCTAGGAGGAGCCGTTCTAGAATTTCAATTTTTGACTCTTTCAGACAACGACTTCATCAACGCCCGTGTGGAAGGCATTTCGCAAGCAAAAGTATTCAAATAATTTCCCAAATTGGGCACATTTTCCCACCCACAAAGTGGGGAACCATGTTTGTCTCTCGTTGGAAAACTTGCTCCTCTGTGGAAAGGCTATGAAGCTGTTTGCGCCACCTCAGCCCTCTCAACTCATTAATCTAATTGTCTTTCCTGGAGGCAAACTGCTGGTTGGAACCTGTTTGCCACCGTAAGTAGAGACACTCCCAAACCCATGCGAACATTCATTGTCAGTCGGTTGTCTTTTGGGAGGTTCAACGTGGTGGGATTTTCCTAGTTGATCCAAATGAGAAAAAATCAGTCAGAAATTAAAAAAATGTGAATTAAATTAATCAAATTTGATAACGTTTGAAAAAACTCAAATAAGTTCTAAAAAATCCGGACTTTCAAATTTTCTAACACACACCTACAAACATCCCCCGTTGAGCAGAGATATCGTCGGAGCACTGAGCAAATATTTGCATTGCGGTGTACACAGTCTGCGACATCATCCTCCCTAGCTGGGCTGTAAGCTAGAGTGCGATTTCATTAGATTACATAAATGTGTGGTGGAACATTTTCTGCCACTTTTCCAGCCCCGGCAAGACTAATAAAAAGGGAGGGAAGCCTTCGAGGAAAGTTTTCCCTGGCGCTGGATGCTAGATGATACGAACGAGATCTCTATCAAAGGGAAAATTATTTTAAGTTACATATTTTGCGGAGCCATGTCGTGTTTTTGGTCTATTGGTGATGTTATCATTGAGGTTTTTTTTTGGGTTTGTTTGGCTAAGTATTTATTGTTGTTAGTACTCAGAAAGTTTTGTTATTGCTTAGATTCTTTTATTCTTACATTTTTAGGTTTTCAGATGATTGCATCTTTGCAATTCCGCATTTTGATTTTTTTTTCGAACGCAAGAAAACCTGTGAATGTAAGGTAAATTAATGTATTCCGAGCAGGCAACCAGCTTTCCTTCCGGTTAGTCAATTTTCCTTTTAGCAACGATGTGTGTCGAGCAGGTTGTTCACACACTTGTTCACAACTATCTTAACTGATGCCAAGCCAGAAGAAGAGAGAACAGGAATGGACTGCAACATACTCGAAGGAGCTTAGCATGGGTGTTCTGGGAAAGGATGTGAAGGGTAGTTGCAGAATTTATGGATTCTTTTAGTTTTGAAAAAAAAATCTATTGCGTTTACAATGGTTTAACTAATAAAAAGATTATTCATAGACAACAGGAGCTAGCAAATTTCATCTCGAAAAATGTACAAAAATGGTTCATACCAAGTGCATTTACCTTACCATGAGTTATTTTTGAGAAAA
Organism: Culex pipiens pallens; assembly: GCF_016801865.2. Classification (NCBI taxonomy): domain Eukaryota; kingdom Metazoa; phylum Arthropoda; class Insecta; order Diptera; family Culicidae; genus Culex; species Culex pipiens. The sequence goes on from NC_068938.1 coordinate 89,421,588, forward strand.
ATACATTAGGATTGCCCAACGAAAGCACAGCATAATAAAATGAGTCCTACTTTAGCAATACACTGTGCATGTGCAGTTTTCAAGTAAGAAATGTAGCTAGAACATGTCCGTCAGTCTGAAGGACTAACGTTTTTTGTCAAGGTTGTTTTAATTGGCTTGAAGAAGTCGATTGATTATTTTTACAGTAAAATATCTTTCTACGCAAAATTTGGTTGCAGCGTCTAAAATATTTGAATAAAAAGAGTTCGCAACATTTTTAATTTTTTGTGTTAAAGGTTATTCATAATTTTTAACCAGACCTCTTTGCATTGAGATTTCTGGTACTCACGTTTTAGTATTTTGGAAACTATGGGAACTTTCAGTGTGATGTTCAATTCATACCCTGAGGTTTTGCATACAACATTATTTACGACAAAGTTTGACTATTTTAAAAGCCAGAATAAAGTTTAATGAAAAATTCTTTAAAAATAATTTTGTTAATTTTTATTTACAATCATACAAGTGTTATTAAGGATTTCCAAAGACATCAAAGAACTTATAGGGTTACGGCCTAGGTTTCTACGATCTGTACCGGTAAATTAAAATTAAAAACGTTACTTAATCCATCTTTAGGTGGTTTGTCCCTTGCTCGCATTCATAAAATTTCACTACACGGCCTCAAAATGACGGGTTTTTCTTAAAAACACCCTTTTTACAATCTACCGAAGTTTAGCTAAAATCGTTTTTTTAGCATAACTTTTGAAGTACTTTTCTAAACATAATAACAATAACTAGGGTCTTGTAGGACCCCAAGACGGATCGAATGAGACCAAAACGATTCAAATCAGTTCAGTCAGTCCAGAGATAATCGAGTGCATTTTTTTCGGTGCACGGACTTACAGACATACAAACGCACAGACATTTGTTCAGAATTTGATTCTGAGTCGACAGGTATAGGTGAAGGTGGGTCTACAAGGTCGAATGAAGAAGTTAATTTTTCGAGTGATTTTATAGACTTTCCTCATCGAGGTGAGGAAGCCAAACATGTAATTTGGAATTTAAGATAGATTCAGTGACATACGCTGGATATGCTGCAGCATTTCTGCGATATTCTTGGATAGTCCCGAAGTTACAAAATGAATATAAATCTGTTCATCAGGGCTGACTAACTGAAGCTAAATGAATCTATAGTAATGGTTACTACAGCCATGCAGATCTTCGTTGATAAGTTAGATATCCAGGCCACAATTTGCGGAAGTTCTTGGATAACCCAGAGATCATTCCACCCTGAAGCTATACGAATAGAAATCCTGTGAGCTTATCCGGTAACTCTGTGTTGTTGAATTTGTTTCCAAAATTGTCAAAAAAAGAATCCAATTTTGAACGACAATGTTGTAGATTTTAGATACATTTATAACAAATGATAAATTTTGTTCTGAAGATTCTAGATAAATTTCTATGCTTACAAATTCAACAACACAGAGTTACCGGATCAGGCAATAGGATTTCTATCCGTGAACCTGAAGCAATACCGATGGCATAAGTTCTTGGATAACCCAGAAGATCCTAACATGGTCAGAGTATCACAATGAGATCACATTGGCTACATTAGGCTACATTTTTTTAGAAAAACTGATTTAAATTTATTGCGAATCAAGCAATTCTCTACAAAATCTAAAGAGTTCAAATTAAATACATACGAAATGGTATAGAATTATATTGACCGAGTTATGAAAGTGTTCAAAGTACCTCAAAAAGAACTTTCCATAAAAAAGTTTAAAAAGTTAGTTAACTATAATTTGGAAAATGTTGATGAATAGAATTACTATTATCTTCTTAAAATGTCATGTTTCCTCAATGAACATGATTTAGAATCGGAAATCGGTATGCATTTTTGGATTTTTCGGACAATTTTCCTCTAGGAGAAGGTAATAAATATCATGTGTTTTTTAAACAAAATAAAAAAAAATCCAAATTTAAAGACATTTTCACAAGAACAGATTTCATACAAAATGTGAAATCTTTTGATTCCTGTTTCGAATTATGTTTAAAATGCAGTATAAATCGAAAATTTTATAAACCAAACTAGATTTATCGAATTTTAGGCAAAATTCTGACTTTTTGACAATTTTACCTCAAATTTATTTGTGGGTAATTCTCTACCAACTCCGCGAAATCGGGAAAAGTTGCCCCGACCCCTCTTCGATTGAGCATGAGCATGAGCATGAGCATGGTTGACTGCCAATGAGCTGCTACTCCGTTATTGACAGATCAGCTGAAGTTAAACAATGAATCAAAAATGATCAGTGGGAGCCAACCATCCGTTCACTGTTTAACCTCTGAAGATCCCTATTTTATTAGCCAATACCGGCGCCCTCCCAAGAAGCCTGCAGTTCAACGAAAGGGAGGAATGTTAGGCACACAGTTTTTCGCTATATACTTGTTGATACCGCTTGAGACCGTTGAATCCACAGCATCTCCTTCAAGCATCACGTGATTAATTTTTTTTTTGGGTTAGTAGGATAAGGTATTGGCTTTTCGATGCCTCCCGAGCTACGGCGCTATGGGGAGGACTTTCATAACAGACCCGTCGGCGAGCCTTCCGAGCAACGATGCTATGGGAAGGTCTTTCTGGTTAACACACAAAGTCACTCACACACAATTATTTCACTCCACTATTAATTAATCCAAAATGTCAGTGCGTCTTTCGATCATTATATAGAAATGGCTTTTTCACCATAAAAAAATAAAAAAATTATTCAAAAAATTATACTCAATTTACCTGACGCCGTGCCTTCCGATCAACGATGATATAGGAAGGGCTTTGAAAATCACAAAACAATTAATTAAGATCACCAAAAAAAAAATCACAAAAAACACCAATTACTTAACGAAAATTACGCTCAAGACACAAATAATTCAGTAAGTCATGCTATTATTCGATTACCACAATCACTCACCCCATACGAATAGCGACACAAAAGCACACAAAAAAATTAACCTGAATAATCACGACTTCGCGTCCCCACTTCCAGCTTTTATTTTTGAACATGCGAAAAAAGAGGAATTTTTAAATAATTTGCAGCCTGAAATGGTGATGAGATAGAAATTTGGTGTCAAAGGGACTATTATGTAAAATTAGATGCCCAATTTGCTGGCGTACTCAGAATTCCGAAAAAAAAAAGTTTTTTCATCAAAAAACAGTAAAAAAAATTTAAAAACTGTGCCATTTTCCATTACGCAATTGATTTTTTTAAAACATGTCATTTTATGGAAAATTTAATGTACTTTTCAAATCTAAATTGACCCAGAAGGGTCATTTTTTCATTTAGATTTTTTTTTAAATTTCGTCTTTTTTCTAACTTTGTAGGGTTTTTTTAGAGTGTAATAATGTGAAACAAAGTTGTAAAACAGACAATTACAATTTTTTTGATATATGAACATAAGGGGTTCGTTTGTAACCATCACGAGTTATTGCGTCACCAAAGAAATCAAACTTAGAATTTTTAACATAACTATTTTTATAAACGTTATTGAAAAAACTTTTTTTTTTCAAAAATAGTGCATGGACTTTGTGTGGCCAACCCCAATACATTTAAATACGTTTAAAAAAAAATAATCTTGAAAAAAAAAACCTAACCAGTTGGAAACTATTCCAAAAATAAATTGAAATCCTATCAATGTCACTCCGGTTTACGATACATTTATTGGCACTATTTTTAAAATAAAAAAAAATGTTTAAGTTAAAATCTGGGTGCTGAAAAGACAGAATGCATAACGTGATTACTGAATGATCCACACTAGAAAAGCTACACCACAGCTGTACACATAAACAAAGTATACAGCAATGTTCAAGCTCAAGCGTGACATAATTTTTGAATGCTGATGTGATTTGTTTTAAACTATTTTGGGCGTATAAAAATTATAAATTTTGTCTGTAAAAAAATCAAGTGTTTTGCAATATTCGCGTATACCAAAAGTTAGGAGGTCGAAGAAAGTTTATTTTGGCTTCCATGTGACGAAGAAATGCATTGGAAGTGGGTGATTTTGTGCGATTCAACAGAACTGAATTAAACTGAATGAGAGTTCCAGGATATACTGTGTTCATCTTCAATCTGTAATAATAAAGAACATGTTTTTTACTAGAAGGAGGCCACAATGCTAACCTTTCGAATGGAATCTTGCCTTCAAAAAGACTTTGTGAATTTTAAAATCTTGAACCTTCTTAAATTGATCAAGATAAAATCCGAACGGGGTCGGGGTCGCTAAGCACGATTGTCTCTCACCCCAGTTGGCCCCGGTGGCATTTTTCTAGACGAAATTTTCCTTATCACGCTTTCCGTCGGACGGGGAAGTAAAAGTGGGCCCCGGTCTAACCTTGAGGTTATGTCGTTAGCTAAGTCCAGCCGTAGGAGTCGTCTCCCTGGGTCCTGCCTCGGTGGGGTCACTGGTCGGCAGTTGGACTCTCAATCCAAAGGTCACCGGTTCGAATCCCCTGGTGGATGGGAGCTGAGGGTTAAAAAGAGGTTTGGATTGTCTCGCCGTTTCAAGTCTTCGGACACCTAGTTTCGAATTAGAATCTCGCATTAGTGAATGCTAAGGTTTTGATTTGATTTGATTTTTAAAATTTGGACATTCAATCTTTATACAAACGTATGAATTTTGATAATAAGGTTGGCATCTTCGGAAAAAGGAAGTTTGATTTATAAAGACATTCCTTCATTCCGAAAATGTATTCTTGTCAAACAAACCTGCCCATTTCGATCAACTACCAGCCTCAACGATGTTAGTACTTTACGATTAATCTGGTTGTTGTTCAATAGGAGCTTCCATTCATAGCATAGTAAGTTGTTCCGGTCATCAACAAGTTACGCAGCAAATCCTTCCATGATCAAAACTTCCTGATAGATTCTTCATCCTCTTCCGTGACTTCCCAGCAAAGCGGCTTCATTCGGTTGCAACCGCCCAGCAGCGCCCAGAAAACTCCCCATATGATTAGGTTTGCTTACGTTGCTTCAATTTTTAATGGTTATCTGGTGGTGTTGTGCGAGACAGAGCATGGACGGAACTCGTGCTGAATTTTCCAGGTTTTTCCAAAGCTTTCAACTTGTTCGTCTAATGGAAACATATTTTCCCTGGGAAAGCTCTGCCGGTCCAGGTTCAGGCCCTGGAGTGGCTCGAAGCAATTTACTTATTATTTTTGTTGATTACTGGAAACTGACCACGTGCTCGGAAGTTGGATAGGAACCCCCCCGGTTCGGATGGTCAGTAACTACGACGACCAAGCACGGGTTGCGAGTTGGGGTTGGCGGGACCCCGTTATGGCTGGTCGAGTATTAATTACGGTCTCTAGCTGGACTCTAATTGGACCGCCGTCTCGTCTCTGCATGTTGAATTCGTTTATTCTAGGTTGTGTGCTTTGCTAGAGTTTGGACAACTTTTTTGGAAGGAAAATTGGGCGGGTGTGGGCCTAGTAAGTTAGTTGCTGTGGGTCGGTCCACCACACTAGCAGCATGGAAAGGATAGATGAAATTAGCTGATTGGATTTGATGTCCTCGATCGTAGTTTTAACATTTCAGGAAAATGCGACGGTTGAATAAGATTTCAATTTTTTACTCAAAATAACTGTGCATCTTGTAACAATTCCGAAATATTATGCAATCTGTTTGTCCTCAGCTGCCACGTGCCAGCCCCAGAAGTAAATTTCAACAGCAGTTTGTAACAATCTGCAGCATTCCATCCAGTCAACCAGTCCTTTGCTACGGTCTTCAAGCAACACTACTGTCTGGTCCGAACTCACTTCTTCCGTCCATAAAACGCTACAATATTTTCCGACGCTGCAGAACAAGGTTTGGAGGCAGAGGGGTAAATATCAAAAACAGTCGACCATAAATATTGCTCATTGCCCGGAAAAACTTATTTTCTCATCCTGATAATTCTATTCAAAACACAGTAATAATGTACAAAACTGCCTTCACCAGGGTCGTGTGCCAGAGCTGTCTAGCATACTTTTTGCACCCTTTGTACTGCTTCCTCAGGGACGAGAGGGCGAAGTCCCGAGTCACGGCCAAGAATCGCTTTTATCTTCTGCTGCTGCTGCTGCTGGCGTTGTCGTAAATCTGAAACACTATACAGTAGCAAGTTGGCGCTAGTTGGCAGCAGCAGCAGCAGAGTCAAGTCAAGAGTTCCTGTCCGAATAAAAGCAGCTCAGACTCTGATGTCCCTTTTTGCGTAGACCGGTGTGGTGTGGAGGAGAAGCTTATCCTGGAAAAGACATAAAACGCGAACCGGCGCTCGCGCGCCCCAAAGTAACTGTAACTGGGAGGGCAATGGAGAGAAAATGATGCCACCGGCAAGTGTCCGCCAAGTGCTTTGCTGTTGTAAGGAAAGGTTGACTTGCAGGGGACCAGGGCTGTTAGAATTTAAAAAAGCTTCATGGAATAGAATAACAATTATGTTTTTACATTCAAAGAAACTCCTAAGAAAAGGTTATTCAATTCTATCAAATCATTTGATATTTTGCATCATTACTTGTTTGCATCATTACATGTGCATTTTAAAAACATTTTTGAAAGTTGTCTTTGTGTTTTATTCTTAAAATCAAGTTTTACATTTTTCAACTTTTATCAAATGTGAGTTCCGGCCCGCCACTGCTTCAGAAAAATGAGATATGGCCCGCAGGGCCGAAAGGTTGGGCACCCCTGCCATAAACCTTTCAAAAGAAACTATTCACCTTGGATTTTCACCGAAAACTCATTTCAAACATTTTTTGAAAACTGAATTGAAATATTCCTAGATCACACAGCTCTCAGGTATGTGTCTAGAACATTTTTGGATACTTTGTTACTCTATTGTCACAAAGCAATTTTTCTCATGTGTGTTTAAGAATTTAAAATTATAAATCCATGCGAGCCAAAGTTCTACACTGAGTCCACAAGACATCATATGAGTGATGTATGAATTGGTCGAATAAACACACCACATTTGTTTGTGTTTGCCGCGCGCTGGAAGTTTCAATTAATTTTCCCAAAAAGGACGCCCATCTTTGCTAAGTTAGTGTGTTTAATCACACAAACACATACACACACCACCACATACTACTAGCGAAAGATACATTTTACGGCTAAAGTACGAATAGACTTTCGGTTTGAAGTTGGTGGGCATGTTTTTGTAACCAAACCGTCCCACACATACATTCAAATAAACACACACACACACGCACAAACAACTTCCTAGAAACCAACTCTCAAACCAACACACCCAGAAGAGCAAAGCAAACTTTGCTGTGATGTGGCGTAGTATTAATTACAAAGTTGTTGCCTCCAAAGTTGATGTGCCAAATCGGACCGAAACTGGGAGAGCAAATCGAGTTCAATTACTTTGCTCGGCAATCGAACTGGGAAACTCGAACTGGCTGGACCTCAGGGGATTTGCTCTGATCGGTGAGCAATTTTCTTAATTGCAGCTACTCTGGGTTTGATTGATCCAGCTTGGTTTGGGAAATATTTATCCACCAATTAAGACTGATTGATCACTTACCAAACTGCAATTATAAGCTGGTAGTAATTAGTTTCCTTTACTCGTTAATTTGCGATCAATCAGATTATGATTTTATGATAAGTTATCTGTAAATCAAATTTTACAACGGAAAATTAAAAATAAAATGTGTTGTCACTCGTTAGATGTGATTCATAGATTATTCGTAAAAGAATTCATAGAGAAAGATGGAGAGAACCAAACCAATCAAGAACAACTTTTTCAAATCAAAGTTAAAAACTTTAAGCTCATAAAGTCAATCCATGACCACAACCAGTTTCATTCTAACCGTATCATTCATACCCATCTTCCATTGAACTGGTCCACTAGAATGAACCCCTCCCCTCACCACCCTAACTCCTCCTTCCCGGAAGGATGGCACTAATTGCATAGTCATGTCCCCATAGTTGGCTTAATTGATTCGAACGTAATCGGATCTCCCACACTAGCTATCGGGCCATCCGGGGTGTGTTGAAAGTTTTCCACCCCCACCAATCTCTCCCCTCACTTGGGTGCAACATCCTTCGGCCTGTCTGTCTGGGGAGAATTATTTACTATTTTTGTTCCCCACTAAGTACGGGTTCATTGATTGATGGTGTGCCTTTAATTATACAGGTGCAGCTTTCACCTTAATGACAGCTGTTGACTGGGCGACCGTGAATGAGTGAACCAATTTGTCGCATCAAATATTGACGGGAGCTGAGCTGGTGCATGGTAGAAACGTGCCAAATCCGGGGGATTTTGATGTTGGGTGCAAAAAATAAGTATCAAATATGAAGATTGATGCTTTGTATTTTTTACATAAAATATACTGGAACTTGGAACTTGAAATGTACACCCAGAACTGGGCATCGGTATACGAGATGATAAAGAGCATACCGAGAGTACTTTACTCGTGGGTTCATTTTCCAAAAAAAATATCCTTCAAACAAAAAAAAAATCGAGATTTGAACTCGAGACCTACGACATATTGAACTGCGCTTTTGCCGTATCAGCCACCAAGGTTCGGTGATTAAGTGGCGGTCATTTGTTCATATAAGCCACTCAATGGAATGAATTGTTTTGTTGTAGCGCGAGAGGCCTTTACTTTCACCAAATAGTACTTTCCTCTCGTTTTTTTTCGAAAGGACTATTCGCATGGACTTAACTTTGGGTGTATGTGCTTAGGAATAAGTCACTTCTATTTTCCTCTTTAAACATGTTTCTGCGTCTTTATATTGCTTCCACACACTTAAAAAAAGTACAAAAGGTTGAAAAATTGATGGCTGAATATAACCTATTTTGCGTAATGTTAACATAAAATATTAAAAAAAAGTTAAATTTATCAAAATTGATAACCAATGTCTCCAGTTCCTTATGCAAAATATGATTTTTTTTACCAGAATCCTGAAATGATAAATTTGCAAAAAAGTGTGTGATTCATTCTTGAAATGTTGCTTGTAATAAAATGTTTAATTTTACATCAGTAGCCAGCGAAATTTTTGTCAGCTGCTGTAGAGTTTTAATATTTACTTAAAATGTTAGGTTAAAATAACACACCATATTTTAAATCTTCCAAAAATTAGACTTTTTTCTGTTCATTTCAAACTTTTTTTTCAAAAGGTATAAACATAATTTTAGTCACGTTTTTGGTACACTTTAAAAAAAAAACCCTAAGCGGATTTTATTTGTATTTTTTTATTTAGTTTAAGTAGCCATTTTGTGCCATTGGTTCACCCATACAAGTCTACGTACAATTTTGGCTGCTGTCGTTCAAAAATGGTGCGCAAATATTTGAAAACCTGAAGCTTTTTTTTATAATGAGGTCCATTCAGAAAAAATATGCTCGCGGAAAAAAATATGATCTTCTCATTTTTTCAAGAACTCATTTTTCCAAAAATCCGTTTTTTTTATTTGCGATGTATTTTTAAATGTTTTAGGGCCAAAAAATCAATAAAACACTAATTTGAAATATTAGTCTTGAAAAATTTCAAAAATATTGGTTTTGGAAAGATCGGAAAATTTTACGTATGTTTCATTTCTTAACATTGAAAAAAAGGGGGTTGTTTGGGTGAATCTTAGAAAACTTCAATTTTCCTGTTTCTTTTTCTTCAAGCCGCTGTATATTAGGAACCATAGGTCCTATCTTCAATGCATTTTAGACAATTTTATACAAAACTCTCTGAACTTTTTGGAAAAAAAAATATTTTCAGAAATTTCACTCATGGTCATAGAGACCATGAGCGAAATTTCTGAAAATATTTTTTTTTCCAAAAAGTTCAGAAAGTTTTGTATAAAATTGTCTAAAATGCATGGTCATAGAGACCATGAGTGAAATTTCTGAAAATATTTTTTTTCCAAAAAGTTCAGAAAGTTTTGTATAAAATTGTCTAAAATGCATTGAAGATAGGACCTATGGTTCCTAATATACAGCGGCTTGAAGAAAAAGAAACAGGAAAATTGAAGTTTTCTAAGATTCACCCAAACAACCCCCTTTTTTTCAATGTTAAGAAATGAAACATACGTAAATTTTTTTTTTAATTATCAAAAAACTGCAAATATTTCATTGAAATCTAAATTTCGGTGGCTACCTCTTAAAAACGGGGTTCAAATTCAATCAAATCAAAATCGAATCTGTAAAGTACTTTTCATTTGCAAATTCCATTTTGCATAAAAAAATGAAGTCAAAACAATTTTACGAATAAAATTTAGATGTTTCCAACTATCACTATTTTTTCAAAATTTCATAACTCAGCTGCAAACTTTTTGACCATACTTCTTCATTGCTCAAAAGTTGCGAGTTTTGGTCCTATGAAACATATCAAAAATTGTCGACAATACAAAATAATACGGATTTTTGGAAATATTATTTTTCCTTGTAATTTTTTTCTGAACAGTTCTGATTTTTTTTTTCAAGGTCACTATCGATCAGAAAAAAGTTACAGATTTCCCAATATTTACGTACCATTTTTGTATGGACAGCTGTCAAAATTGTATGGAGACTTGCGTAAGTGAACCAATGACACAAAATGGCTTCTTTGGTCACGAAGGCTTCCAAAAAGTTTGAGCCAAATCAAAATTTACAAAAAATTAAAAATAGTCGAAATCGGCTGATTTCGTAGACAATTGTTGAAATATAAAAACTGCTTCAAAAATATTGTTTGTAATTTTTTTAATAAATAAATTATAATAACAAATGTTTACGGTAGTTTAACTTGTAAATGCGTCAAACGCGTTCTGACCCGAAATCCCTTTGGCCAGTTGTCGCACTTACATCAATTTTTAGGGAGTGACGAGATAGCACCACAAGATTGGAACTACTTTCATATGAAAAGTGACAAAAATGCACGGAGTTTTTTTGGTTTTTATTGAATATCTCAGGATTGAAATCGAATGTTGGGGATCTGTGAAGATCAAAAGGTGAGGCATTGTGAGCTGTCAATCATATAAAAACGATTATAAGAAGAAAAAAAAGGTAATGCATTAGAAATTCTCACTACACCAGCAGAAATTTTTTTTTTTCATGGATCACTGGCCGCATCCTACATATTACTGTCGGGGACAAAATTACATCCATTTTCCATTACGAGGTTTTATAAATACCGAGAGAGATGCAGCCATAAAGTCACACAAACACTCCCACACACACCCTCTCTGGTCGGCAATTCGTATCAATTATTAAGATGCTTTATTTCTGCTAATTAATGATTTATACCGGCACAACACACAACAGCTGGCACCACCCACACACTTCCCCCTTTTCCTCCAGAAGCGTATGATTGTGAAAGCGCAGCATAATGTGCAAATACGTCAACCGTAATGTACACGAAAGGCAGCTAAGGTGGGTGGCGTGGAAGTGCCCATTTTCGAATGATTGTTTTCATAATTTCCTGCAGCAGCAGCGCATCATATTTTTGGGGGACACCCTCACCACTCTAGCCTTTACGGATGCACCAATAATGCAATTTTCGAATCAAATTCTCCATGTGAGCACACACACACACACAAACACAGACAGACGGTGTACACAAATGAATGATTAATGTATTAACGCGGCCCTGCGTCAGGGTTTAACTCAGCCACCCTGCGTTGATCTTTATTTATTTATTTGTTTTATTTGGGTTGCGATTGCAGCGCGGGAAAAATTGTAAGGGAAATGTAAATGTTGATGCACCAAGAGAAATTAATTATATATACTTTTGATATTTTAAATGATTTATATAAACATAAACAATTTTGTAACTGTCAGCTCTACATTTTTTAAACAATGAATGAATCAATTCTGCTAAATTACAAAAAAAATTAGATTTCAAACGAAAAAACATATCCCTTAAAATTAATTGAATAACGCAAAATGGCACAGGATTAAAACTTTACGACAACAAATCATGAGGACCGATTTGACAAAAAAAAGTCCGTCACAAGAAATGCGAAATATGGACAATGGATACGAGATCAGGGACTAAATGAAAATGCTCAAAAATCTGTACCTTGAGAAAGGAATTTCAGATCGATTTGTTTTCTCTGGCAAAGTTGTAGGTATAGGAAAGTAGGGTAGAGTGGTCATCAATGAGACATGGTTTACAATGATAAAATGGCGCTAAACTTATCAAAATCTATGGAAATCCTTCAAAATATCAATTGAAATTGTTTTTTTTTTTGCGTTCATTGGGTTTTAAATTAATTGAAGCAAAGATAACAAGTTATTTTTTTCATAAACATAGTTTTTTTCATAAATTTAAATACGTTTCTGCATAACTTTTGTTAATTGAAGTTACAAGTTTGCAAAATTATCGTTAAATGTTGACGAATGTCGGATCTTTCTCAAATTTTGGACAATGTTAGAACACTTCAAAAGAATGAAAATGCATAAAATACTCATATTTTTTATTTCAACTTTTAACAAAAAAAAAAAAAAAACGTGTAGTCTGGTTTTCAAGGAACTTTTAAAAGTAAGGTTTGAATAAAAGTTATAAAAAATAATATTGTTTTATGAACAAACAGATAATTAAACGAATGTTCCCTTTAAGACATTGGAAATTGGTCCGTAATTTGTTGGGATATCGGTTATTTGGGTTGAACTCAACAAGAATCATTTTTCAACCCTAATTTTCCTTCAGAAAGCCTTTATCTCATTAAAAAATGGTCAATTTTTAATGTAAAATTGTAGAAAATTATCTAATGCTTACAATAAAATTGCATGAAATGTAAAAAATTGCGCTTGTTAAAAAAAGTTTAAAATATATGATTATTTTTTTTTTTTTTGCTGAGATAAAGCCATTCATTAAGAAAAATGATAAGGAAAAATGAGAATTTCAGAGTGTAGCCCAAATAACATAAAAAATGTGCTTATCGATTGCAGATTTGATTTAACATTGAAAAAATAATTCAATCGACCATGATTTTGAGGTTTTGTAAAAAATCTCATTTTTGCTTTTCTCACTTCAATTAAGAAAAGCTTATATTTGACCTCCTAAAAACAATGTTAACTGAAATCCGAAAGATTATTAAATGGATGGTTTTTGTAAGAAAATCCGACATGCTATACATTTTTGGAAATGTTATTAAAAGACTTTTCCAACGAGCCTGATGAATTGAGGATCTGGCAACTTTATCAAAAGATATGCGAAGTGAAGTAAATTAGACAGAACGTTGAAAGATTTAAGATGAATTTACTAAATGGGTCATTCTCCGCCAACTCACACAGCAGTTGCCCCGACCCCTCTTCTATTTGCTTGAAACTTTGCTCTACGGGGTTATTTTGGTTCCTGATCATGAATCTGAGGCCCATTTTTCTATATTTCGTGACGGTGGGGCGGTATGACCCCTTTCATTTTTCTGGTTTTTTGCTAAGACACGTTTTTGAATGATTTGTACCTCGCAACCGTGGAGAGATAGAAATTTGGTGGCAAAGGGGCTTTTGTGTAAAATTAGACGCCCGATTTGATGGCATACTCAAAATTCCGCCCCACCGTCACGAGATATCAAAAAATAGACCTCTGATTCGTGATCAGGGACCAAAATTACCCTTATAGCAAAGTTTCACGAAAATCGAAAAGGGGTCGGGGCAACTTTTTCCGATTTCGTGTGAGTTGGTGGAGAATTACCCAAATATAAATTTAAATATGAGAAAGACGCCAACCACCTAAAGGTGGATTTAGTAATGTTTTCAAACATAACTTTCACAAACCAATTTTCATCACTGTTTTCCATAGCACAAAAGATGGCATCTCTTAATATAATTTTTATTGTGTGTTTTTCCTAATTTGTATTTTTGTCTTAAAAATGAAAGAAAACATTGGGTTTACATTTTTGAGAGTGCAACTCAACATAAAAGATTTTCTTGTATTACCTACAACTTTGGCAAGGATACCAACTCGATCTGAAAATAACTTCTCAAGATACAGATTTTTTAACATCAACATAACATTTTTCTATTACCAATCATTGACCACCCATCGGATTTGTATGGAAAATTGCAAGGACTAATGATTTATGAAGAAAAAAGGTTTAATTGTGCATACTAAACTTATTTGTGTTCTATCATTCAAAATAATATTCGTCGTTTACTGAAGACTCAGAAAATTGCACTGAACCGTAAACGGGATTATATTGCCTGATTTTTTTTTCTTCCAACTCCCCTTTCTACTCTTTTCTTCGACATTAACTAAAATCTTCTTAAACAGCTTTATTGGTTCTGAAATTAAAATAAATGAAAATAGGAAAAAAACTCAAATCGACGTCATTTATCACTTTGTTCGAAATTGATCAGTTATCTATGTAAAAAATTAATTAAGTTTAATGTTTGGTGATTCGTTTATGATTGATTTTTGATGATTTTTTTTTATGATTTTTCATGTGAATTCAATTTCAATTATGTTTTTGTTAATTTGGTTAAATTATTAATAAGCATCATCTCTGCGTGTTGTTTTCCACAAATAATGCTTTTAAAAACGCCAAGCACGGGCACACTGGCACGCGAGTGACAGGTAGCTACAATACAAAATCCGTTCCCCGTCGCAACCCTGTCGGTATTGCGCGATCCGATGCGATTTCCCAGATGTGTAATAAAACATGAGTTATGGATTCGGGCCCGTTTATGTGCAAAACTTCCATCGATGCTGCTGCCGCTACTGGTTTGGTCAACGAATTATTGTTTTATGCTTTTCCAATGCATTCGCCAAATTAATCAGAGAATTTATCATACTTGCATTGATTGAGGAAGGCTTGAATTGAAAAAATCACTCCCCGGGGAGCCATAAAAAGGCTGGGAAAAGTTTTCAGCTTTCAGATAAGACATTTTTCACAGAATTAACCGTAAATGAGTGGGATTATTCATTGAATTTTAACTCTTTCGTGGCATGAAAAAGAGTGTTTTCAAATGACCAACACTAGCTATCAGTGCTGGACCACACACTCATGTTCAAAAATGAAAAATAATTCAAAGAATAAAAGTTCCCGCCACCTGGTCAAACCCACTGCTAGCGAAATGTCCAAGTTCTAGCTCGTGGCATCTTTGCGATGCGTCATAAAAAGTCGTAATTTATAGCGGTCGAAAATTTATCCCTTATTTATGCATGAGATTTTTCCCCAAGTATAAGTGGCCGTGGCACGCGTGAATGTAACCAGCAATTTTTTAACGATGCGTTTTTCCCACTTTCCCTCTGACAGCGGAGCCCAGTCCACTAAATTGAAAGGTTTTTTTTTTTCAAAACTTTACCGAAGGATTTACCTGCGGCTAGACAGTAGCAGTTCGCTCATATTTCACGATTCGGGAGGTTGTATCACTGATGAACAAAAAGATGGAAATATTTTTGTTTAGTTTATTTTGGCTGAATCTTAGAAATTTTAAAGAAAAACACCCTTATATTTTTACATATTCTGAAAGTTTGTTAAATTTGCCATAAGAATCAGCTTTGGGTTTAGGATTTGACGTTTTGATTTCTGTTTTACGAGCCATCATATTCGACGTTACCATGATGGAGAATTTTGTTATTTTTTTTTATTTTTTTTTAAAAAGATGCAGAATCACATCCTCTCTGTTAATAAACAATAATTGAAGTTTCTCAATGCTATGTCTTTGTGAAAAATTGATTTTATTCAGTCTACCCAGTTGCATTTCTCAAGAAAATTATTGTTTATGTCAAGATATGATCAGCTTTGGAAAATGATTTCTAACGACTGAAGATATTTCGGTTTGCTTTAAAATATTACATTTTCCACTGCTCGGTGATATCATTTTTTTATTTATTTCACTAATTGCAAATGCTGCACTCAAAAATGGCATAGAAATATCAAATTTTGGTATTACTTGTGCAAATACCAGCGATCAAAATATGCCCTTAGTTGCCCAGTAATACATGGTAAAATACCATGAAATCATACCAAAGTCTTGTATGTGGAAGGGCACAACCATACCAAACCAAGAATAAAATAAAACTACAAAATAAAACCATTTCAATAACAAGTTGAGGTCTTATTAATTTTTGAACATTGCTTGAATACCAAAACTTGGTTTTGCTATGGTTTTATTTTTAGGTATTCCCGCGTCTTTGGAAAATCAGATTTTGGGATTCCTGTGGTCTTCCACTTACATGATTTTGGTATGATTTAATGGTATTTCACCATGTATTACTGGGAAACTAAGAGCATATTTTGGTCGCTGGTATTTGCACAAGTAATACCAAAATTTGATATTTCCATGCCATTTTTGAGTGCAGCATTTGCAATTAGTGAAAAAGCGGAAATAATATCATAATGCTATGCAACAGCCAAATCTACTCACCTGCTGATTCCATGTTGTTCTTGGTGATATTCTTCACCACATCGAATACATTTGGCACTGATGAACTTGATGTTCTTAAAGGTTCTGAAAAATAATAAGATTGAAAAATAAATGTTATTAAAATGAAATTGAATTCAAATTCACCAACATTCAATAATCTGTTGATAGACTCGTAAATCAAAGTTTTTTGTTTTCCCGACTCAGAGAAATTTCAACGATTTTACAAATTTTCTTAGTTGTTATATCAAAATAAAAAAAACTCAGCTTTAAGAGCGAGTTTTTCACCAATGTGCTCCGATTTGGATGAAACAAATTTCCCGGAAAATCCCGGGAACTCCCAGGAAATTTGAAATCAATCAAAAATTATTGTGATCCTGCTTCTGAATAATACTTTGCAACGAAGCTTATACAGCTTAAACAGCTTCTTTAATAGTCAAAATGACTGTGAGGATCAATAAATGGCTTGATTGCTTGTAAAAATCATACAAAATCATGCAGAAATTATGTAGCTAGTTAAAAATAAGATAATCATTGAATTTAACTCTAAAGTCGCACTTCTCATGCTTTTTTCCTTGAATTACTATTTCATGAAATCAGTTTAAGAGTTTTCAAATATATGAAGCGAGTTTTTTAAATACGTGCATTCTTTGGGCACCTCTGATAGTTTGAAGTTGTTTAAAAAGATTTTTTATGGTTTCAATTATATTAAGGTTACTTGGTACTCAGCCTAATAAATGATTCAAAATAAATGATACTTGATTTTTATAGTAACCCTCTTACGCCCTTGGTAGCTCTTTCGCTTTATAAATTTTTAACTTCAAGCTGTTATTTCTTTTGGTAAAATTAATTATATCGATTCAATTTACATCAAATTTTGAACAGAAAACAAAAACGTTTAAAAATCTCAATCTTGATCTTTGCCGGATGGGTTTAATTTTTTTTTTTTTTCATATGATATAACAACAATTTTCGTTAAAAAAGGTTTTCAAGAAATAAATTTAATTTCATTCCATAATAGCGTATTTTTTGTTGCCCAACAAAAAAGCAAAAATTATTCCTTATTAAGAATGCTTCAGAAATAAATACTATCTAAAATAAACCTTTCCATGAAATTTATAGATGAGCAAAGAGTTCAATAGATTATAATTAATAAAATCAAGTTAGATTCTCTCATTATTTTTTATAGATTTTAAGAACAAAATGTTAGGAAAATGTATACTTTCAGAGGAAATTCGGGAATTCCCGGGAAATTTACAAATTTCCCGGGAAACGAGAAACATACATTTCCGGGAATTCTCGGAATTTTTTCCCGAGACGGGAAATTGGACGCTCTAGAAGTGGGGTAAAACGGGCATTGAAGTTTGAGATCCTAAAAAACATGAAAAATCTTGAAATTACTCGCATTTCCGTAAAACTTGATCAATTCCAATTCTCTTAGGTGCGTTTGAATGGTCTTTTGTAACACATCAAAATGTGCCATAGACACACTTTTTCATATAGCTTTTGCAAATTAAAAATTGATATTTTTAAAACCCCAATATCTTTTTGCAACAACCTCCAACACCCATACTCCCATAGGTCAAAAGTTAGGTTATTTCATGGGCTATAAGCCTACTGAAATAACTTTTTGGCCAATCGCAGTTTTTCTCATAGTTTTACGATTTTTCCATAACAAACTTTTTACAACGTTGGTTTTTGCCCTGCTGGCCAACAAGACGGCACTTTTTGGTCTCAATATGTACATATTCGGAATGAATTACAATTATTTTTAGCATTTTATCGGATTAGGGGTAAAACAGGTATTCGCCCACTTCAGCGATTCTCAGCGGGGTACCGGGCCTACTTGATTTACATGGCAGGGGGTACCAGCCTAGAAGAAGGTTGAGAATCGCTGGCCTACTTGATACAGCATTTGGCGTGTTGATCACAAGGTAAACTGAATCTAACCTTTTTTCAAAATGATTTTTTAATTACTTCTAAATCAAATTTATCACTCCAACCTTAATCTAATGTGAAAGTTTTTCTACTCATAAATAATAAAATGTTATAAAAATTTTAAAGATTTGTTCTCATAAATTTTACGTTATTTTAACAGTATTTGTTATTGAAATGGCATGAATTTTGTTATTACCGTTTGCCCGGGACTGTGTGAAATTTGTGCAATTTGGTTATTTTTGTGAAATCTCGTTTTTTTTCAAAATGCAATAAAATTCAACAAATATTTTATCCAAAGCTTTTTTTGAGTTGAGAGCGTGATACTTAAAAGAGAACATAAATTTAAACAAAATTGTTACTAAATTTACCCTGAATAACTTTATAAAGTAAATATGAATCGCAGTTAAATAGTAGTTAAGAAATGAGCATTCAGAGATCGCCATTTGGGACATGGATTGTATTTTTTCAGCTTTTCTTCAAAGACTTACTAATCTAAATCATATTTTCACTCCCTGATTTTATGATCTATTGTGTTTTGGTTGAGCGTTTGATTTATATTTTTTTAGAATAGCAATAGAATTGAGAAGATGGAAACTTAATTTATTGTAGAAATAATTTAATATTCAAAAAATCTGGCATTTTCTGACTAAGATTTTTCTTGAGTACTGTGAAATTTTCATTAAATTGGATGGTTTTGTTAAATGGACCCTAACATTATTTATAGAATTATGTTTTTATCAAATTATAAAAAAATGTTAACGACTATATTTTAACATCTTGTTTTTCAAGTGAATCTTTTGAAGGGAGATCTTATGATAAGTGTGTGTTTACATATTTCACTCTGAATGTTCGATTTTGTTCTATTTGGTAGATAATTTCATGTTATACAAAGGAACGTAACTAAAAAGATTAAAGAAAATTAGAAAAATGGTATAATCTGTGTAGAAGATTTATAGTTGATTGAAAAAAATATATAGTGAATGTAAAATAGAACTTTTAATCATTTAAACAAGCGACTTTCAAAGTAATGTAAACATTTTTCACGTTCCGTAAAATATTCGTGAAATTTGGTGTTTTGGAATTATGGATTCCGTAAAAATTGCAATTTATTCTCTCAAATACTCCTCATGGGTGGACCACGGGCAACCGAGTCATGACCAGATTTTCACCGAAAATCTGTTAAAATCTTTGCTTTTTAAATGCAATATGCCAAAATTACTCGACCTTCCTCGTCAATCCATTCCCGGGGTCCCGGAACATGGTTCCTTTGGCCAATTTTTACTGTCTTATCTTGGAGGGGATGTTTTTTTTAAATCGTCGGAATAAAAGTGATAATAATTGAGTTCCTCGTGGTCCACCACCAAACCCCTTTAATTCGATTTTAAGGACTTTTTTACATAATAAAAATCTTGGCAGGACTTGGGAAACCAGCCGCGTTCCGAGATGTGGACGTAATCGCCTTCTCCCAAATTTATCCCACTGTGGATTGGGAGGATAAAGTTTCATTAAGATCAGAAAATAAAAAGTAAAATCGATTTTCTGATTTCAACAGAATTACTCTATTTTCATGATTTGTTTTTTTTTCCTACAATATTTTTTCCTTTAAATTTTACATATTAATATTTCTAACATCTCAAATGAAAAATTCATGAAATATTTTCGACCGAAATTGTTATTCAGCTCCAAAAAAGCCTCAAACTGTTCTAAAATATGGAAAACGATGTAACCAGAGCTGCACCCAACAAGCCGAACGACCATCGACCAAGCTCGAGAGCCGTCTTTTCGATGATTTATGTTTGCGGGAATGGAGAATGCTTTGCCTGCCATGTTTTCCCCTTGTAAATTTTAATGAACGAGCTCTGAAGAGGTGTGCAATCCAAATTCAACTGGTGCATTTTCACTTGAGGGAACTTCGAAACATTTTGAAAACGGTACATTTTTGCATCGTTTTTTTTTACTTTTTGCAGTTTGGAAAGCTAATTTTGACTGCCATTGCTGGATGAAAACCAACATGGTTTTTGGTTGAAGTATCCATTAATTGGATGTTCCTAGGTTCATACTGTTACAATCGATCAGATTCAATTCAAGCTTGAAAAAATCGTTGAAAACTTGTTGCTTTTTATTTTTTTTAATCATCTGAAGCTGGAAATCTATACAAGAATTGCCACATTCAAGGTTGCTTGATTGAAAAAAAAAACAAATTTTTTCATTGCACCGATAAATTATTGGGGTAATTCTCTACCAACTCACACGAAATCGGGAAAAGTTGCCCCGACCCCTCTTCGATTTGCGTGAAACTTTGTCCTAAGGGGTAACTTTTGTCCCTGATCACGAATCCGAGGTCCGTTTTTTGATATCTCGTGACGGAGGGGCGGTACGACCCCTTCCATTTTTGAACATGCGAAAAAAGAGGTGTTTTTCAATAATTTGCAGCCTGAAACGGTGATGAGATAGAAATTTGGTGTCAAAGGGACTTTTATGTAAAATTAGACGCCCGATTTGATGGCGTACTCAGAATTCCGAAAAAACGTATTTTTCATCGAAAAAAACACTAAAAAAGTTTTAAAAATTCTCCCATTTTCCGTTACTCGACTGTAAAAAATTTTGGAACATGTCATTTTATGGGAAATTTAATGTACTTTTCGAATCTACATTGTCCCAGAAGGGTCATTTTTTCATTTAGAACAAAATTTTTCATTTTAAAATTTCGTGTTTTTTCTAACTTTGCAGGGTTATTTTTTAGAGTGTAACAATGTTCTACAAAGTTGTAGAACAGACAATTACAAAAATTTTGATATATAGACATAAGGGGTTTGCTTATAAACATCACAAGTTATCGCGATTTTACGAAAAAAAGTTTTGAAAAAGTTACTTTTTGCGTTTCTCTTTGTTTCGTCGTCCGTGTCTGTCGCGGGTGACCATGAACGGCCATGATCGATGACGACCAACTTTTTTGAAACTTTTTTTTCGTAAAATCGTGATAACTTGTGATGTTTATAAGCAAACCCCTTATGTCTATATATCAAAATTTTTGTAATTGTCTGCTCTACAACTTTGTAGAACACTGTTACACTCTAAAAAATAACCCTGCAAAGTTAGAAAAAACACGAAATTTTAAAATGAAAAATTTTGTTCTAAATGAAAAAATGACCCTTCTGGGACAATGTAGATTCGAAAAGTACATTAAATTTCCCATAAAATGACATGTTCCAAAATTTTATACAGTCGAGTAACGGAAAATGGGAGAATTTTTAAAACTTTTTTAGTGTTTTTTTCGATGAAAAATACGTTTTTTCGGAATTCTGAGTACGCCATCAAATCGGGCGTCTAATTTTACATAAAAGTCTCTTTGACACCAAATTTCTATCTCATCACCGTTTCAGGCTGCAAATTATTGAAAAACACCTCTTTTTTCGCATGTGCAAAAATGGAAGGGGTCGTACCGCCCCTCCGTCACGAGATATCAAAAAATGGACCTCGGATTCGTGATCAGGGACAAAAGTTACCCCTTAGGACAAAGTTTCACGCAAATCGAAGAGGGGTCGGGGCAACTGCTGTGTGAGTTGGCGGAGAATTACCCATTGATTATTTCAAACATGAAAGCAATCAACCGGAAGTTGCCATTTCCGCAACCGCAAACAACTAAATTTTCCTTCCGGTGAATCCGTTTTCCCCAGCTATCAAACTGATGAATATGCCCCCGAAAATAAACTGTCACACGGCGAGAGACAGCCAGTGTCGGGCAAAGATTTTCCAGTTTCGATAAATTTCCAACTGCGACAGTCACTACACAAACACACACACACACACACCCATCCAAACAAACTGCAGAAAATATAATCACCGCCGGGCTAGCAGTTTGAAAGCGTACTCAATTATTAAAACTCAATTTCTGTCCCCGAATGGCTGGGGTTGGGGTCCCCGAAAAATGCAACCAGGACATACGTCGCACCGCTGAGGAGGAAGTTGGAAAGATTTGAAGCTTTTGGAAAAGTTGAAAAATTAATAAGGAACTAAAATATTTAACAGTTTTTTTAAAATGTGACAATTAGCAGCTTAATAGCTTCGATTAAAAAAAGATTATCATTAACATGAAACCATAAAATAACTCCCAAACTTGGGAATGCTTTAACAAAATTCGTCTTCCTGTGCAGCTTTTTTCCGGCAAACCCCAGGACATCCCCAGGATCAGCCCTGTGACGTCAACAACAACAACAACAACAACAACAACGATGGCGGTGAATATTTGATCGTCGATCCACAATTCGTTTTTTCCCTCCGTTCCTCAATGGCCAGCCCAAATGGTTCTGAATGGATTTAGCGTTTTCGGAAAAGTTCCCTCTCCCCCTCCTTCCCGGAAAAATTCCCTGAGGACTTCTTTTCGGATGACGACTGCAGCAGCAGCAGTATGCAATTATTGTTCCCAGCATCTCCTGCTGGGTTCGAGAATCTTCACGTGACCTTTCCTGCTGGTTGCCCTTCACTGCCCGTTTCCAGTGGTCATATACTGGTTGAATTTATGTCGTTTTGAGGCAAAAGTTTATTGAGCAGACTCAATTGGTTGTCTTTGCTTTCCGACTTGGAGTGTGGACGGTTGAATATAATTGTGGATGATTTTTGGACAATCTTTACCGAATTAGCAAAAAGGTTTCAAATTAATATTTGTTATGGTATTAGTATTAAACAACATAACTATTTTTTTTTTTTGTTTTTTTCTTTCTATAATCTCCAGTATTTTGGATAACTCATCTAACGATAGGTCCCATTATTGATCTGAACATCAAAATAAGTGGTTATAACTTTTGAAAGGGGTGCCAGTTTTCCAATTGATCTTTCGATAACTCATCTAACGATACGTCGCATGATTGATCATTATTGACATTATTTTAATCAAATTATCTGAGATCTGGCCTAAAAAATGTGTGTAATGAACATTTCAGTGCTGACAACTTTTGACAGAGTTGTCAGATCTTCAATCTGATTGAGAAGTTCATTTACCAGGTGATTTTATAGCCTTTCCTTAGTGAGGAAGGAAAAAATCAGCCATTCGACGAGATTGGGACACACTATCGTAGAAGGATAGTCTGGAACTTTACAAAAGAGCAATTGCTTGAGAT
This sequence comes from Culex pipiens pallens, assembly GCF_016801865.2. Lineage (NCBI taxonomy): Eukaryota > Metazoa > Arthropoda > Insecta > Diptera > Culicidae > Culex > Culex pipiens. The sequence goes on from NC_068938.1 coordinate 89,444,919, forward strand.
TACGGTCATTCGTTTTTTGCCTTCCTCACTGAGGTAAGGCTATAATCCTGCTCTAAAATGGAACTTTTTATTTAAAGCTCGAAAACCCACCTTGATGTATACATAACGACTCAGAATCGAAAACTGAACAAATGTCTGTGTGTATGTGTGTGTGTATGTGTGTGTGTATGTGTGTGTGTATGTGTGTGTGTATGTGTGTGTGTATGTGTGTGTGTATGTGACCAATAATGTCACGCAGTTTTCTCAGCACTGGCTGAACCGATTATGACCAAACTAGTCGCATTCGACTTGGTTTAGGGTCCCATACGGTGCTATTGAATTGTTTGAAGTTTCGATAAGTAATTCAAAAGTTATGTATAAAAATATGTTTTCGCATATTTTCGGAAGTTGAATAAATGACAGTAAACTGAACCAAACATCATCATGTTATACATCGTTAGTTAGGTAATTGAAAGACCTTTCCAACGAGTCCAAAACATTGATAATCTGGCAACCCTGTCTCGAGTTATAACCACTTAAGTGATAATTATGTACTTTTTTGTAACCGGATCTCACTTAAATGTATGTAAACAATGTCCGGATCCCTCATTCGACGCATCGTTGGTTAGGTAATTGAAAGACCTTTCCAATGAGTCTAAAACATTGACGATCTGGCAACCCTGTCTCGAGTTCTGACCACTTAAGTGATATTTATGTACTTTTTTGTAGCCGGATCTCACTTAAATGTATGTAAACAATGTCCGGATCCATCATCCGACCCATCGTTGGTTAGGTAATCGAAAGACCTTTCCAACGAGTCTAAAACATTGACGATCTGGCAACCCTGTCTCGAGTTCTGACCACTTAAGTGATATTTATGTACTTTTTTGTAGCCGGATCTCACTTAAATGTATGTAAACAATGTCCGGATCCATCATCCGACCCATCGTTGGTTAGGTAATCGAAAGACCTTTCCAACGAGTCTAAAACATTGACGATCTGGCAACCCTGTCTCGAGTTCTGACCACTTAAGTGATATTTATGTACTTTTTTGTAGCCGGATCTCACTTAAATGTATGTAAACAATGTCCGGATCCATCATCCGACCCATCGTTGGTTAGGTAATCGAAAGACCTTTCCAACGAGTCTAAAACATTGACGATCTGGCAACCCTGTCTCGAGTTCTGACCACTTAAGTGATATTTATGTACTTATTTGTAGCCGGATCTCACTTAAATGTATGTAAACAATATCCGGATCCATCATTCGACGCATCGTTGGTTAGGTAATTGAAAGACCTTTCCAATGAGTCTAAAACATTGACGATCTGGCAACCCTGTCTCGAGTTCTGACCACTTAAGTGATATTTATGTACTTTTTTGTAGCCGGATCTCACTTAAATGTATGTAAACAATGTCCGGATCCATCATCCGACCCATCGTTGGTTAGGTAATCGAAAGACCTTTCCAACGAGTCTAAAACATTGACGATCTGGCAACCCTGTCTCGAGTTCTGACCACTTAAGTGATATTTATGTACTTTTTTGTAGCCGGATCTCACTTAAATGTATGTAAACAATGTCCGGATCCATCATCCGACCCATCGTTGGTTAGGTAATCGAAAGACCTTTCCAACGAGTCTAAAACATTGAAGATCTGGCAACCCTGTCTCAAGCTATGACCACTTAAGATGCCACTTATGAGCCCTTGCGGGCGCTCTAAAATTCTTTGTGTAAATATGTGTATTCGGCGCCGTCGCTTCGTGCAATACTTTCATACACTTAGGAGCCCAGGGCGGCGAAGTCCTTGTAGATTAAAAGGAAGACACTAGTGGTTGGTACTAGCAATGGTGGCCGACAGCTATAAAGTCAACTTCGTTTTTATGAGCCCTTGAGTAATATGTGTGTTTTTTTAATTCCGGAACTTCCGAAATCAGACGAAATTTGTGTCCAAACCCATCATATCACATATCACCCATTGTTGGAAAAGAGTGAGGAAGGCACCAACCACATAGGTGGATTAAGTTAGTTTTTTTTGTATTTTTTAATCCGACTGAAACTTTTTTGGTGCCTTCGGTATGCCCAAAGAAGCCATTTTGCATCATTAGTTTGTCCATATAATTTTCCATACAAATTTGGCAGCACAAAAATGATACATGGAAATTCAAAAACAATATCTTTTGAAGGAATTTTTTGATAGATTTGGTGTCTTCAGCAAAGTTGTAGGTATGAATAAGTACAACACTGCAATAAAAATGGTACACGTTAAAAAAATTTGGTAATTTTTAATTTCACTTTTTGTCACTAAAACTTGATTTGCAAAAAAAAGCACTATTTAATTTTCTTTAATTTTCTGATGTGGTTTTGATTACATCAAATGCTAACATTTAAGGAATATATTTTTTTTAATTACTACTGATTTAATAAAAATCGAAATTCTTTATTTTTCGATGTAAAATTAAATTTGCAATCAAAAAGTACTCTAGTGAAATTTTGGTAAAGTGCACCGGTTTGAAGTGATAGCCATTTCTAGGTGACTTTTTTTAAATAGTCGCAGTTATGCAATTTTTTTAAATAAGTGTCCATGTTTGCCCAATCTAGAAAAAAATATTTTTGAAGGCTGAAAAAACTCTATATTTTGCTTTTTTGAACTTCGTTGATACGACCCATAGTTGCTGAGATATTGCCATGCAAGTGTTTAAAAACAGGAAAATTGATGTTTTCTAAGTGTCACTCAAACAACCCACCATTTTCTAATGTCGGTATCTCAACAACTAATGGTCCGATTGACAATGTTAAAATATGAAACATTCGTGAAATTTAAATTTGTAATTCGACAAAATTAACATTTTTAAGTTCAGTAACCAGTATTTCATGTTTGATAATAAGTACAGTTTATTCTTCGAGGTTATAATTTTTTTTATTATAATTTTTTTTGTCTTGTTTTTTGTTTTTTGTTTTTTGTTTTTTGTTTTTTGTTTTTTGTTTTTTGTTTTTTGTTTTTTGTTTTTTGTTTTTTGTTTTTTGTTTTTTGTTTTTTGTTTTTTGTTTTTTGTTTTTTGTTTTTTGTTTTTTGTTTTTTGTTTTTTGTTTTTTGTTTTTTGTTTTTTGTTTTTTGTTTTTTGTTTTTTGTTTTTTGTTTTTTGTTTTTTGTTTTTTGTTTTTTGTTTTTTGTTTTTTGTTTTTTGTTTTTTGTTTTTTGTTTTTTGTTTTTTGTTTTTTGTTTTTTGTTTTTTGTTTTTTGTTTTTTGTTTTTTGTTTTTTGTTTTTTGTTTTTTGTTTTTTGTTTTTTGTTTTTTGTTTTTTGTTTTTTGTTTTTTGTTTTTTGTTTTTTGTTTTTTGTTTTTTGTTTTTTGTTTTTTGTTTTTTGTTTTTTGTTTTTTGTTTTTTGTTTTTTGTTTTTTGTTTTTTGTTTTTTGTTTTTTGTTTTTTGTTTTTTGTTTTTTGTTTTTTGTTTTTTGTTTTTTGTTTTTTGTTTTTTGTTTTTTGTTTTTTGTTTTTTGTTTTTTGTTTTTTGTTTTTTGTTTTTTGTTTTTGTTTTTTGTTTTTTGTTTTTTGTTTTTTGTTTTTTGTTTTTTGTTTTTTGTTTTTTGTTTTTTGTTTTTTGTTTTTTGTTTTTTGTTTTTTGTTTTTAGTTTTTAGTTTTTTGTTTTTTGTTTTTTGTTTTTTGTTTTTTGTTTTTTGTTTTTTGTTTTTTGTTTTTTGTTTTTTGTTTTTTGTTTTTTGTTTTTTGTTTTTTGTTTTTTGTTTTTTGTTTTTTGTTTTTTGTTTTTTGTTTTTTGTTTTTTGTTTTTTGTTTTTTGTTTTTTGTTTTTTGTTTTTTGTTTTTTGTTTTTTGTTTTTTGTTTTTTGTTTTTTGTTTTTTGTTTTTTGTTTTTTGTTTTTTGTTTTTTGTTTTTTGTTTTTTGTTTTTTGTTTTTTGTTTTTTGTTTTTTGTTTTTTGTTTTTTGTTTTTTGTTTTTTGTTTTTTGTTTTTTGTTTTTTGTTTTTTGTTTTTTGTTTTTTGTTTTTTGTTTTTTGTTTTTTGTTTTTTGTTTTTTGTTTTTTGTTTTTTGTTTTTTGTTTTTTGTTTTTTGTTTTTTGTTTTTTGTTTTTTGTTTTTTGTTTTTTGTTTTTTGTTTTTTGTTTTTTGTTTTTTGTTTTTTGTTTTTTGTTTTTTGTTTTTTGTTTTTTGTTTTTTGTTTTTTGTTTTTTGTTTTTTGTTTTTTGTTTTTTGTTTTTTGTTTTTTGTTTTTTGTTTTTTGTTTTTTGTTTTTTGTTTTTTGTTTATTGTTTTTTGTTTTTTGTTTATTGTTTATTGTTTATTGTTTATTGTTTATTGTTTATTGTTTTTTTTTGTTTTTTGTTTTTGGTCTGTTGTGCATTTCAAAACTAGTTTAACTTGCCTAACGCTGGCAACCTCCACCCTCTAGCAGGGTCATCCTGGTGCTTGTAAAAGGGCATTGCCTTTAATCCCTGCAGGATTATCGATAGCTCTGAGCAAACTTTTCCACCACCACCGTCCCACGACCCTCCATTCTCACCAAAACAGAAGAATACTTAGTGGGCAGTAAAATCCCGGTGCACCGATTCCCGTCCCGACGATTGTCGAGGTCTCTTCTAATCTGTTTGCCATCGGTTGTCCACTTGTTCCTCTTCTTCCCAGAATCGGGCCTGAATCCTCGGTCCGTGCAGATCCGATGATGGGAGATTTAGTGGTGCAAAGCTGGGCTCCGGAAGAACACACACACACTCAGACACTGGGCAGACTGTGCTGTCTCTGGGGACATTTATGGGTGCAAAGCCGGTGACCGTTCCGAATGGTTGGATTCTGAACAAGTTGTGGGGGCCATGGCAATAAAATGAGATTTGCCAATGGGGATGGGTTTCTAGACTTTTCCAGATGGAACCGTTGCGGTAAGCCGGGTTTGGGTGCTGGATGAGCTTGTGCCCGAGGTGGTTGAGAGCAAGTTTCCAAGCATTCTTCTAAGCCTGGTGGGTGCGGTGTTGAGCTTCGAAGCTCAGCAATGGTCGAACAAGTGAAGGCTTCAAAGAAACATTCCTCATTTAAAATTAGAGTAAATTTATGATTTAAATTAAAAAAAAGTAATTTCACGCTTCATTTATGGTTAAAATCATGCATGTTTTGCTCGATCGCAAAACTTCAAAGTGTTAAAAGTTGTCTTATTGATATCACATATCAGTTAACCTTAAAGTGCTAAGTAGTTCCACATTCCACAGACAGCATGGAATCCAACATTCCACAGATTGATTCTGGACTGGAAATAAATCATTCACGATAAAGCATTCGAAGATAGAATTTTCTATTTCCTTTTTTACTCTTTTCAGATTCCCTAGACGATCTGCACTGGAAATGTATAAAATCCATATAAATTGCTAGTGCATATCGTTCAGTAAGCACACCCGGCAAAAACACACACACCCAAACACAAACATTTAATTTAATATGTGTATGTAAGCAAGCATCCTTCAAACCGTTCGATGCAGAAAATCTCAACTCATCGCCCCATCTGTGAGGGGAGGGGGATGAAAAATCTATTCTTATCTTTCTTGCTGGAGATTTCCTCCTCTGCCCGCTAACAAACTTGCTCTAGTTCTTCACACTCTGTCCCGAACTGCTGAGCTTTAAATTAATGCATTCACCTACTACGTACACATTCTGCAAATCACGGGGTGAATCCTGCCACACTTTATTTTCTAGTGGATCATCTTGTTGGAGCGACGGTGTGTTGGCAAGAGAGAATTACATTTAAAAAAAATCAACCGCTCAATGCAAATTGTGGTGAAATTCTGACTCTTTTGTAGGTTGAAACGGAACATAAATGCCGATTTCTTAATTATTGTTATTTTAATAAAAACTCAATCTCCCAAAAACAGTAATCTTAGATTTTTGAAATATTTTGATAAGTTTAAGGGGACAATTAATCGCAACCTTTGAGCTATGCAATGGAGTATGGTGACAAATTCTTTGTTTTGAGTTCAGAAAATTTTGAATAAAATTGTCAATGAGATATTGAAGATTGGAACTCTGGTTGCTGAATTACAGCGAATAAATGAAAAAGTTTTTTAAGTCTCTTCGAAACATTCCCAAACTTCCTAATGTCTCAGAAAGTAATGATCCATTTTTCAATGTTGAAAGTTGAAACATTTGTGAAATTTAATGATCATTACATTTTTCAAATTTAGGAATAAATTTGGAAATAAATTTGGAATCAAAATAAAACAATAAAAAAATGAAAATTGGCCCTTTTGTAATGTGAGTCTAGGAAATTAAACTATAAGGTGCTGAAATATTGGCATCAGATAATGTGGGAATGATTGGGTGAGACTGAAAAACTATTTTTTTTTTGCTTCTTTTTTCTTTATTCGCTCTATTCAGCAACCAGAAATCCAATCTTAAATGTCTCTCATGCAATTTTATTGGAATATCTTTGAACTTGGGTAATTCTCTACCAACTCACACGAAATCGGGAAAAGTTGCCCCGACCCCTCTTCGATTTGCGTGAAACTTTGTCCTAAGGGGTAACTTTTGTCCCTGATCACGAATCCGAGGTCCGTTTTTTGATATCTCGTGACGGAGGGGCGGTACGACCCCTTCCATTTTTGAACATGCGAAAAAAGAGGTGTTTTTCAATAATTTGCAGCCTGAAACGGTGATGAGATAGAAATTTGGTGTCAAAGGGACTTTTATGTAAAATTAGACGCCCGATTTGATGGCGTACTCAGAATTCCGAAAAAACGTATTTTTCATCGAAAAAAACACTAAAAAAGTTTTAAAAATCCTCCCATTTTCCGTTACTCGACTGTAAAAAATTTTGGAACATGTCATTTTATGGGAAATTTAATGTACTTTTCGAATCTACATTGTCCCAGAAGGGTCATTTTTTCATTTAGAACAAAATTTTTCATTTTAAAATTTCGTGTTTTTTCTAACTTTGCAGGGTTATTTTTTAGAGTGTTTTAATGTTCTACAAAGTTGTAGAGCAGACAATTACAAAAATGTTGATATATAGACATAAGGGGTTTGCTTATAAACATCACAAGTTATCGCGATTTTACGAAAAAAAGTTTTGAAAAAGTTACTTTTTGCGTTTCTCTTTGTTTCGTCGTCCGTGTCTGTCGCGGGTGACCATGAACGGCCATGATCGATGACGACCAACTTTTTCAAAACTTTTTTTCGTAAAATCGCGATAACTCGTGATTTTTATAAGCAAACCCCTTATGTCTATATATCAAAATTTTTGTAATTGTCTGCTCTACAACTTTGTAGAACATTAAAACACTCTAAAAAATAACCCTGCAAAGTTAGAAAAAACACGAAATTTTAAAATGAAAAATTTTGTTCTAAATGAAAAAATGACCCTTCTGGGACAATGTAGATTCGAAAAGTACATTAAATTTCCCATAAAATGACATGTTCCAAAATTTTTTACAGTCGAGTAACGGAAAATGGGAGGATTTTTAAAACTTTTTTAGTGTTTTTTTCGATGAAAAATACGTTTTTTCGGAATTCTGAGTACGCCATCAAATCGGGCGTCTAATTTTACATAAAAGTCCCTTTGACACCAAATTTCTATCTCATCACCGTTTTAGGCTGCAAATTATTGAAAAACACCTCTTTTTTCGCATGTTCAAAAATGGAAGGGGTCGTACCGCCCCTCCGTCACGAGATATCAAAAAACGGACCTCGGATTCGTGATCAGGGACAAAAGTTACCCCTTAGGACAAAGTTTCACGCAAATCGAAGAGGGGTCGGGGCAACTGCTGTGTGAGTTGGCGGAGAATTACCCACTTAAAAAAAAATATATTCCGGAATTGACGATCATGAACACGACATAAAACATCGAAAAACGGGAATCTATCATTTAAATTTAAACTGGCTATTTCTTGAAAATGGTGAACTTTATCAATAATCTCTAATTTTTTTTATAAGGCCGTTGCAAATATTTTTAAAGTTTATGTCACCCAACAATTTTTTTTTTCTTTCTAAAAAACTTCAAAATTTGTATAAAAACAGAAGTCTAATCAACTGGAAATAATATAAAGTGCATTTTTCTGCATTGATAATCCTATTTAACATGTTTGGGCTTGCTTGAAAATGTTTTGAACTTTTATAAAATTTCAATGTCAGCACCGTAAAAATTTTATTTTTCGTAAAAAAAAATTGTTTTGTTAATACTTAGGTATTTTGAAAACTAATGATGGCTAAACAACTGGACAGGTGTATAACGCAACTGGGCAGGTGCATTTTAAAACACTTTACATTAAAATGTTGAAACCATTGCTCTTAATTTAAATTGTTATACTTTTTTTAATTTTTTTGTTTTTGCTCCCTTCCCCTCCCCCGATTATATTAGGTTAGATTAGATTAGATTGGATTGGATTGGATTGGATTGGATTGGATTGGATTGGATTGGATTGGATTGGATTGGATTGGATTGGATTGGATTGGATTGGATTGGATTGGATTGGATTGGATTGGATTGGATTGGATTGGATTGGATTGGATTGGATTGGATTGGATTGGATTGGATTGGATTGGATTGGATTGGATTGGATTGGATTGGATTGGATTGGATTGGATTGGATTGGATTGGATTGGATTGGATTGGATTGGATTGGATTGGATTGGATTGGGTTGGATTGGATTGGATTGGATTGGATTGGATTGGATTGGATTGGATTGGATTGGATTGGATTGGATTGGATTGGATTGGATTGGATTGGATTGGATTGGATTGGATTGGATTGGATTGGATTGGATTGGATTGGATTGGATTGGATTGGATTGGATTGGATTGGATTGGATTGGATTGGATTGGATTGGATTGGATTGGATTGGATTGGATTGGATTGGATTGGATTGGATTGGATTGGATTGGATTGGATTGGATTGGATTGGATTGGATTGGATTGGATTGGATTGGATTGGATTGGATTGGATTGGATTGGATTGGATTGGATTGGATTGGATTGGATTGGATTATTTATCAATTACTTTTTTGTTTTGCTCCCTCCCCCCTTTTTAACTTTTGTGAAAAAATGTTAAATAAAAAATAATAAAAAATACGAATAATTATGATTATTATGAATCTTATTAATTTTGATTTTTTTCAATCTTTAAAGCAAAACAAAACATTAAACTTCAAAAAGTTTATTTCTTTTTAAAATATAGACCCGATTTGTTTTTTTCAATATCCTTCTTCAAAATGCTACAATTTCTCAACGAAAAAGAAAACTTCGTTGACCCAATTCGATGTTATTAATGTGGTTCAAACTCAAAATGTGTTAGTTAGAATTGAAATTTGTATTGTGTAACTGTCGATAAATTCTTCACAGCTCACCGTGAAGTAAGTTTTGTTAAAATAAAATGAATCTTGTTGGGGGTACTGTCCCAAGTCATTGAAATTGTTTTTTTGTAATCTTCTAGTGGAGAATGTTTTTTTTTTAGGAAAAGTATCCAATATCTAACTAAATTTGAGATATGTTTGGTGCTATGTCCTCAAAACCTTAATTTTTATTTCTCTTAATATGTTTTAATATCAGGAAAAAAATTATACCTCGATCGTCGGTTTCGATACACCTGCAAATAGGTCTTTTCCTTAGCTTTTTTTTAATCACCTGGAACTATCTATTTAATATCTGTTTTCAAAACTGATTCCGTGGATTTGTAGCAAAAATCATTTAGAATATTTCAAATAGGTCAACTATCACATCTAATCTCTGAAAAGTTGATCCATTTCTGGTTTACAGAAAGTGTCAAACTTTAAAAATTCTATAATATTTATTCATTTTTCGTTACGAAGAAAATTTTCGATATTTCTACATAGACAAATCAAAAATCTGGATTTGTTTTTTTAAGAAATCACGTTACACATGTTTTTATTTAAAATAATCGACTAAGGGACGTAAGCGTACTATTGAATAAAACGACCATATCAATAATTTCCTAAGCAAACGGCATGGTTTTTAATGGCAAAAAAAAATTTAAGCTCGCCCCACCGTCCCAACAATTTCTAACTCCGCTCGAGTACTATGTTGGTACTCGCCAGAAGGAATGATTTTTATTACCAGGTGATGTGCACCTTGCCACCCTCTTCCACCTGCTATCCCTGCCCCGAACCCCCGGGTAGTTGCCGTTTTGCATCGCGCACAAATTGTTGATTTGAGTGAAAATCTGTTTGGCATCATTTTTTATCGTCTCACTCCGTCGTGTCGGTCTTTCTTGGAGTTGGACTTGGTGTAGCGGAGGATCATGCTCGAGGACTTAGAAGTAGACTGTGCCAATCCAGGGTTGGGTTGGGTGATGGTGGGTAATGAGTTTCTTTCTCCGCTTCGGGGAGAAAGTTTGTTTGCACACGCTGAAACGGGGATGGATGGTAACGAGATTCTTTGAAACCGTAATAAAGTCGTGATGCACCAGTCCTCGGAGGGTGATGGCAGGTGTTGGAGAGTTATGCGCTGCTAGACTTGGACTTGGATTTGGCTGCACTTTGCAGCACTAGTTTAGTGCCAATGAACCAATTTGGGAAATGTTGGGTAATTTTAGCGGAGATTTCAAATACAGAAATATAAATTCAATTTGGAATTTAGAATATATATTTCTATATTTGACAGTAACTATTTGAGAAGTGACCATTTAACTCGAACTGACCCGATACATTGAAGTCGTAAGACGACGGAAAATCCATTCCAGACTGGATGAAATGAAGATCGGTGAAATGAGACGATTGGTTGTACCAATCAATTGGATCAAATTGATTGAAATGAAAGTGGAACGGGCTCAATAAAAAATAGATGACTGTACAAATTGAATCTTTACGAAATGATTTACAGCGAAAAATTACCAGTGAAATTTGTTTTTACTTTTTCATCGAGGTTTCATTAATACTATAATTGCATTACAATTAAGTTGTAATTTTCTACCAATCTTTATAGAAAAATCATCCATGGAAATCTTTTTTCATTGTACATGAAGCAAATTAAATTTGATTTAATCATCTTGCCACATTTGTAACTAAAACTATTTTTTATCCATGCCAACGACGACCAACATTTTCAATTTTTTTTTTTTCATAAAATCACGATAACTCGTGATGTTTATAAGCAAACCCCTTATGTCTATATATTAAACTTTTTGTAATTGTATGCTCTACAACTTTGTAGACCATTGTTACACTTTAAAAAATAACCCTGCAAAGTTAGAAAAAAAAACGAAATTTTAAAATAAAAAATTTGGTTCTAAATGAAAAAATTACCCTTCTGGGTCAATGAAGATTCCAAAAGTACATTAAATTTCCCTTAAAATGACATGTTCCAAAAAAATGTACAGTCGAGTAATGAGAATGGGAGATCTAATTTTACATAAAAGTCCCTTTGACACCAAATTTCTATCTTATCACCGTTTCAGGCTGCAAATTATTGAAAACACCTCTTTTTTTCGCATGTTCAAAAATGGAAGGGGTCGTACCGCCCCTCCGTCACGAGATATCAAAAAACGGACCTCGGATTCGTGATCAGGGACAAAAGTTACCCCTTAGGACAAAGTTTCACACAAATCGAAGAGGGTCGGGGCAACTGCTGTGCGAGTTGGCGGAGAATTACCCTAATACAAAAACAAACATAATATCTCAGAATATTGAGGAAAATGCTCTAAATGACTTTGAACTGTCAGGATTTCTAATCACGTATTCAAGGATTTTTTTTAAGACAGTAATTTCAAGAATTCAATTAAGACTTGCAAATGTATTGTATAAAAAAAACCAAAAACAAAACCAAAACATTTCATAATTGTATTATTTCTAATTTAGGAGAAAAAAGTGAATTATTCTTGCCCACTAAAATTAAGATAATGACTGCACGTACCATTATCAAGAGGCAGATGCCAGATTTGGTGAATTGCTCAATTACGTTTAATTAAGTTTGGTAGACCAAAAAAAGGTACTAGGCCCAAAATAGGGACGTATGTCTGTATTTTTAATTTTGCAAAAAATTCTTCAAATTATCAATGCCACCCCGATTCCAGAAATCTTCGCCGTCGTGCTAACTTGTCGTACGTGAAAGAAGTTTCATTCTTGTCGTGTAAGTGCGACAACTGGCCAAAGGGATTTCAGGTCAGAACGCGTTTGACGCACGTACAAGTTAGACTACCGTAAACATTTGTTATTGTAACTCGGGACTCCAGCAACCAACTTCAACCAAACTTTGGGACAATGCACAGAATGGTCAGCCAAACAAAACGTGTTTGTTATTGTTTACATTGCGTGCTTTCGTTTTTGTTTATTCAAGGTCAAACATTAAAAACCATTTGTTATCAAATGCTCTGAGGAATTTTAAAAGAACACTTTAAAAAAATTCAGCGCAATCTCAGTTTTCCCACGTGACCAGCCGGTCGATGATTTTCCATCTGTCAGCGGCCTCAAGCAAAGGTCATAATCCGCAAACACCCACAGCCAGTAACAAAGGTCCGCTGGCTATCAATTGCTAATGACAATGACGTTACGTACCATCGCGTACGGTGGGACTTCAAACGCCCCCTGCCCTTCAGCCAACCGAGTCTCGCGCGTATCTGAGTTTGATTTTGATGGGTTTCAGCCCCCGTCCAATGATTCCCTACCCTTCCCTCCCTCCCACCACCCAGAAAAGCTGTTAATGTCCTTCGCTCTTCGTCACCTCCGGGCAGAACCGTTCCGGCAGATAAAATATGGTTAAACAAATGGACAATAAAATCAATCCCACATTACACTGACAGCGTAATTAATGACATCAACCCCGGAAAGAAGGGGGCAGGAGGGGGATCAGAATCAGACCTGGTCAGTATCATTACGATGTTTTATTCGATGCGATTCGGTGAGAGGGTCAGGGGGTTGGAGCGGAGGAGTTCGTTGGTCGGTTGACCGGTTGGTGGGGTGGCCAGTTTTATGAGTCGTCGTGAATATCCACGCGTGGGTTTTCTGCGTTTTTGGGGTCCCTTTGCTGATAGCTGGTTCGCCGAACAGGTACCAACCATCGGTACGGTATACCGGGCCGTCTGTTCAAACCAGGGTAGGAATTTAAGCACCTAGTTTTGCAAAATATCATAGGTGCTGTGCTTTAGTTGTCACCGAAACCCTTTTTTTCGGTGCTTATAATAAGCACTTGACTTCAAGGTGCTTATTTTTATACTGTTTTTTTTTACTGTTTTTTTTTATTCACAGGTATGAAATTTTGTATAGGTCTCTTCAAAACGTTCTAAAATTTTAAGCTGCGTGAACATTACTTACAATAATTGATCACGCAACAATATCAAACAAAATTACGACTATTTTAAAGTGAAAATTGAAAATAACAACATTTAACAGACAGGGAAGTTTTAGGCACCGGCTTTGAATATAATCACCAAGCACAGCACCCGAATATTTTACAGTGCGGTGCTTATCAAAGTTACCGTACTCTAAGTACAAGTTCTTATTTCCTTTCCCTGGTTCAAACAAATGTTTTTCTCATCAATTTTGCTCCACCGGGTAGCGCTCAACATTGTGCCGAGTTTGTGGGAGTTGGGGAAAATGGTCAATGTGAGGGACATTGGCAAATATTTTTAATCGTAATTTTTCTAAGGATCATGATTCTATAATTAAAAGGAAATGTTCAATCATGATCAATTTTAATTTATAATACATACTATAAATCATTAATTCAAGATTTCCTCGTTGTTTCCTTTCTTCAAAAAATGAAAAAAATAGAGTTTTGTTGAATACCCACAAGTTTATTTTTGACAGGGATTGAATGCATGTAGCTTATTTTAGGATATCATTTTTCCAACAATCAGTGGCTGACAGTCGGTAGTGTTTGGCTGCCACGGCAGGCTGGCAAACTCAATTGAACTGAAATTTTTGGTTGTGTCATGTATCTACTTTTTCATCATTCGATACACATATATTTTCCTGAATTATCTAATAATCACTAAATTTGTGTAAATATTTCCCAAGAAGATATAAACAAATTTGTTCGTTGTGCTTGATTTTTGCTAAGTTGACCATCTCTTGTTTTTTCTTCATTTATTTTTTATTTCTAGTTTTTCTCTTAATTTATTTAAAGTTTTCTTTTGTTGATTTATTTTGGTTTTTTTTAAATTCAATTTATTCAGATTTTCTTTTCCATTTAAATTCATTCAGTTAAAATATTATTGAGTGTCCAATAACAATTGATGACTTTTCACCTCAATTATAAATACTAGCAATAGAGGTGGGCAAAACCGCTCTTTTTTAGGAGCCGCTCATTTTCGTTCGCTCATTAAAAAGAGCCGCTCTGTTGAACGGCTCTTTCACTCTTTTTCAAAATATGGGTGAAAAGGATATTTTTAAAGAATGTTGTGATTATTAAACCTATTTCAAACTGGAAATATAAAAACATTATGAAACAAATCAACTCAAAACGAGAAGATGCTCTTGAAAACCGTAGTCCTTGGCGGTCTCTATGTCAACATTTCTACTCGAACCTAACGTTCGAATAATTGAATGGCATCCAAACTAAAATCTAGGACTTTGGAGTAATTGCTATTAATTTTAAAATTGCGTTTATTTCTGCCGAAATTGGACCAATGCTGATATTTCTATTAGAGAAAATATTCTGTTAACTAAAATTTGATCGATAAAGTCTATAACGCTGAAGTTTATTCGGGCAAGAGGCAAAATCTCTAAGTTTCGTAATAATTTACAAGTTAAGCAATTTGAAATGCTCAAATTTGTATTCGGGTAATACTTTAATGTACGATCAGTACAATGAAAAGTTTCTTCATTTTCGTTTAGAAAATCATTTACTTTTGGAATAAAAAAAAGTTGAAAACTGAAAATATAAGCTTAAAAACTATTAAGTGATTTTCAAATATTGACATATTGACATCAATGAGTCTTTCAATATATATTGATGTGAAAGTTGCTACGGGCACCTTCCTAACCTGCCGATTTTTTTCCTAAAGTACTTGAAAAAGTACACCAAGGGACAATGTTGGGATTATTTTTTTTTCAGCATTGAAATATTTGAAATTGTATTTTCAATTCTCAAAAACAAATTTAACACTAGAATTTGCTGCAAATTCAATAAATTATATTTATAACACGTTTAAAAATTATTCCAGCTTGAAACGATTCTTTCAGAAGATCGGAGTTCAAAAAGAACCGCAGTTCTTTTTTTGTGAGCCATGGTTCGTTCGCTCTTTTTAATGAACCGGTTCTTTGAGTGGCTCGCTCTTTTTTTGCCCACCTCTAACTAGCAATTTTGTAATTTGCAATTCATGAAATATTATAACTTTCGCTATTCAGTGATTTCAAATGTAGGAGGTCCTACATGTACAAAAGGGAAAAGGGATACCTTAAAACTAACTTATAAACTATATAAAGAGCGGATCAATGCAGCTGAAGACTGCAATGATTTTTGTCGAAATGCATCAATTATCTTATTGGACATAACATCCAAAGTGTCAACTTCGGCTAATTGATGAAGTTCACTGGTGCTGAACCAGGGAGGAAGTTTCAGAATCATTTTCAGAATTTTGTTCTGAATCCGCTGAAGTTTTTTCTTCCTAGTTAAGCAACAGCTTGTCCAGATCGACACAGCATAAATCTTGGCAGGTCCGAAAATTTGTTTATAAATTAACAGTTTATTCTTGAGACAAAGTCTAGAATTTCTGTTTATAAGTGGATACAAACAATTAATATATTTGTTACATTTAACCTGGATACTTTCAATGTGATCCTTGTAAGTAAGGTTTTTGTCAAAAGCCAGTCCAATATATTTCACTTGATCCTCCCACTTTAAATTTACCTCATTCATCTTAATAATGTGATGACTTTTCATTGTTATCCGAGCATTCGTTGGTGAAGGTTGTCTGAATCAACATGACTCGTCGCGTCCCGGCGCAAAACGCCGGCAATATCGCCCTACCTGCGGCTCAAGCAGGCAAAAAAGTGGGAATTTCCAAAAGGAAGGTTGAGGCCTCAACTGATGGCCAAAAACCGGGGATTTCCAAAAGGAAGGTGCTTTTGGAAGTGACATCGAACAGCAAAAAGACGAAAAAGAGCGACGGTACTGTACCGATGGATGAGGAGGAGGAGAACTCTTCATCGCACGAGGAGCAGCTTTTGAAGAACAACAAGTTCGCTGGACTGCCTGACGAGGACCAGGTAGCGGAAGCAAAGGAGAATGAAGTGAAACAGCGAAAGGAGAAACTGCCTCCTTTTTATGTGCGGCAATCAGCAGCAACGATCGACTTTCGAGCGGGGCTGGTTGAACTCATCAAGTCTGGGAAAGTCCAAGGCAACATTCGTCTGTGTCAGGACGGATTTAAGGTGCTGGTGCAATCCAGGCAGCACTATCAACTGGTCAAGGATTACTTGACCGAAAACGAGGCGGAGTACTTTACCCATGATGTCGTCATGGATAAGCCGTACAAAATCGTCGTCAGAGGTCTGTACGACATGCCAGTGGAGGAATTAGCTGCCGAGCTAAAAGTTTTGAAACTGGATGTGTTGGCCGTGCACAAAATGAGCCGACGCAACAAAGACATCAAGTACCGTGACCAGCTCTACCTGCTACATTTGGCTAAGGGATCGACGACGCTTCCTGAGCTGAAGGCGATTCGAGCGGTTTTCAACATTATCGTGTCGTGGGAGCGATACCGACCAGTGCACCGTGACGTCACACAATGCTTCAACTGCCTGGGTTTCGGGCACGGAGGTAAGAACTGCCACCTGAAGCGTCGTTGCGCCAAATGTGGTACCGATGCGCACATCACATCCCAGTGCATCCAAGATTCGCTGGTGAAGTGCCTCAACTGCAACGGTGAGCACTCGTCAACCGACCGAAAGTGCCCCAAGAGAGCTGAGTTCGTGAAAATTCGGCAACAAGCATCGACGAAGAATCAGCCTCAGCGTCGTAGAACTCCTCCAGCCCTGGTGGAGCAAAATTTTCCACCTCTTCAACCGCGACGCCAGGTCCCGAACTTGGCACCATTGCCGTTGGATCCCAGGAAGAGAGCTGAGATGAATCATCCACGGCCGGGTTCCAGCCAGGAGCCGAGACCGTCACCACCGGGCTTCAGCCAGGAGCCAAGACCAACCCAAGAACCAGCAGTTGAGGAAAATGGTAATGATCTTTACACCTCAACCGAACTCCTCAATATTTTCAAACAGATGTCCGCTGCACTGCGTGGATGCAAAACCAAGACCCAGCAGATTGAAGTGCTGACCTCGTTCGTCATCCAGTATGGATCGTAGGTCCCTCAAGCTGCTGAATTGGAACGCTTGCTCCATTAGGAGGAAGAACATAGAGCTGGTGGATTTTCTTCGCGAGAAGGAGATCGACGTAGCTGCCATCACGGAAACTCATCTGAAGCCCGGTGAAAAAGTTTATCTGCAAAACTACAAGATCGCGACGCAGCTCGACAGGACCACCTCTGGAGGAGGAGGTGTGCTTGTCGCTGTTCATCGTGATCTCAAGCCACGCCGGCTGCCACACTTCAAGCTGGACATCATCGAGGCCGTTGGAGTGGAAATTCCCACTTCGGTTGGCCCAGTACTCTTCATTGCTGCATACTGCCCACGTCAGGTGAATTCCAGAGATGGTTCAGCAGCAAAACTGAAGGGCGATATCCAGAAGCTGACACGGCGGAGCGCAAAGTACATCATCGCTGGTGACCTCAACGCGAAGCATGAAGTTTGGGGCAACAGCAGGAGGAATCGGAACGGAGTGATTCTGCACAACGATCTGCAAAACGGATACTACAACGTTGTGAGTCCGGATCGTCCAACGAGGGTGGCTCGGTCTGGGAATCACTCAATCATCGACTTCTTCATTACCAATATGGCTGAGAACGTGGCTCATCCTGAGGTGTTTGAAGAGTTGAGTTCTGATCACTATCCGGTGGTTGTGGAGGTTGGAGCTTCCGTTACTCCGCAGCGGCAACCAACCCGGAAAGATTACCACAACGTTGACTGGCAGCAGTTTCAGCAAGTGGTCGACAGCAACATCGACTATGATCAACAACCGGAAACTTCTGCTGATATTGATCGTTCGCTGGAGGTGATCCAGCAGGCTATCAACCAAGCAGAGGCTGCCAACGTTCGGGAGGTTCCTGTTAATTTTAAGGTAACTGATATTGACGTAGATACTAAACACTTGATTAGACTTAGGAATGTTTATAGGAGACAATATCAACGGACTGGGGACTATGACAAAAAGATTTCAGTGAACAATTTGAACAAAATCATACAAGACCGACTTGACAATATCAGAAATCAAGAATTTTCAAAACATGTAAGCCAGCTTGGGAATTATTCAAAACCATTTTGGAAACTTTCAAAAGTTCTTAAAAACAAACCAAAGCCTATTCCTCCTCTTATTGTTGAGGATTCTCCTTTGATTACATCCGAGGAAAAGGCAAATGCACTTGGGCTTCATTTTGTTAGTTCACATAATCTTGGCGCTTCCATGACCAGCCGTAAAGAAACATCAGTTGCCAATAGTATTTCAACAATCAATGACTCTACCTTTGAATTTCCTGCAGATTCCCATGTTTCTGGTGAGGAAGTCAAAGTTGCAGTAAAACAAATGAAAAATATGAAAGCTCCTGGCTTTGATAACATTTTTAATCTGGTGTTGAAAAAACAGAGTGATCAGTTCTTTCAACATCTAGCCAAAATTTTCAATAAATGTTTGCAACTTGGTTACTTCCCCACCAATTGGAAACTGGGCAAAGTCATACCAATTTTGAAGCCTCAAAAAGATCCAAAATCGCCAACAAGTTATCGTCCCATTAGTCTTTTGAGTAGTCTGTCCAAACTCTTTGAGAAGGTCATCTATTCAAGGCTTTTGGATTTTACCAACGATAATAATATAATTTTGAATGAGCAGTTTGGCTTCCGAAAGGGACATAATACTGCTCATCAGCTTACGAGAGTAACTAAAATCATCAAGCAGAACAAGCTTGAGTCTAAATCAACTGCTATGGCTTTGTTGGATGTTGAGAAGGCTTTTGACAATGTTTGGCATGATGGTTTGATACATAAACTGTATTTATACGGTTTTCCAATGTATCTTATCAAAATTATCCAGCACTATCTTTCGGAGAGATCGTTCAGGGTTTTTCTGAATGGGATTGCTTCTGGATTATTCAACATTGATGCTGGGGTTCCCCAAGGAAGTATTCTTGGCCCACTTCTGTACAATATTTTTACATCTGATTTGCCTACTCTTCCTGGTAATGGTGTGTTGTCACTTTTTGCTGATGACACTGCCGTTATTTATAAGGGTAAAATAACCAGATATTTAGTTGGCCGTCTTCAGAAGGGTCTTGACGTTCTTTCCGAATACTTTGGCGACTGGAAAATTCGCATAAATGCAGCCAAAACTCAAACCATCATTTTTCCACTTTCCAAATCGGCCAGATTTGCCCCAAAGGATGATGTTTTGATTAAAATGAATGATGTTTCGATACCCTGGTCAAAGGAAGTTGTCTATTTAGGTCTCATACTTGACTCGAAACTATTGTTTCGGCAGCATGTAGATAAAATATTGAACAAGTGCAGCATTCTCATCAGGTGTTTGTATCCTTTAATTAACAGAAAATCAAAGCTATCTTTGAAAAATAAGCTAGCAGTTTACAAACAAATAATTTACCCCGTTATTGAGTATGCAGTACCTGTTTGGGAGTGTTGCGCTAGAACTCATAAATTGAAGCTCCAGCGTGTCCAAAACAAGGTACTCAAAATGGTTTTGAATGTTCCTGGCTGGACAAGATCAAGTGAGGTTCATGAATTAGCAGAAGTAAAAATGTTGGATCAGAAGATTCAAGAAAAATGTTTGAAATTCAGGGAAAAATGTGCTATATCTGAATACCCCTTGATTCAAGGATTGGTTTAGTTTATGGTAAGATTAAGTTAGTTTTAGGTTAGGTTATGTTTTCTTAATTTTTTTTTTCTTCATTGTACCTAGTATTACAAAAATGATAAATCATATACTTTTAAAGTTAAGAAAATGAACAGTGTTTAAGTCACGAAAAGCAAACTAAAGCTGAAGAGCCACAGCTGACCACTTATTATGTAAACCAAATGTAATTATTATAAGAAAGATTCAATAAAGTATATTTAATTCAAAAAAAAAAAAAAATGTGATGACTTTTTGGTTTAAGAAAATCAGCCCTTGGTTTGTGAGGGAAAATAACAAAATTAGTTTTTGCAGCATTTGGAGTAATTTTCCATTCTTTCAAATCGACGTCGTCGTCCTATCTTGTCGCACCCGCCATTTTGACGTTCCGAGAAAAACGCGTTTTAATGTTTGACCTTGAATATTCAAAAACGAGAGCACGCAATGTAAACAATAACAAACAAGTTTTGTTTGGCTGACCAGTGACCATTCTGTGCATTGTCCCAAAGTTTGGTTGAAGCTGGTTGCTGGAGTCCCGAGTTATAATTACAAATGTTTACGGTAGTCTACCTTGTACGTGCGACAAACGCATCCTGACTTTCCTGGCCTGAAATCCTTTTGGCCTTTTGTCGCACTTACATCAATTTTCATGGAGTGACAAGATAGCACGACAAGATTGAAACTACTTTCATATGTAAAGTGACTAAAAAGCACGGAGTTTTTTCGGTTTTTGTTGAATATCTCAGGATTGAAATCGAATTTTGGGGATCTGTGAAGGTCAAAAGGTGAGGCATTGTGAGCTGCACAAAATGGCGTTCTTAACTCAATTTGGCCCAAAATGCACGTACGACAAGTTAGCACGATGGCGACGAAATAAGAATTAAAAATATCGAAGCTTTTTTGTAATCTTCTTGTGATGACACGAAGGCTTCTACCTTTGGCGGGGCAAATCAGGCAAGTCAGAAGTAAAAATATTGTATAAAATTGGACCCAAAATGCTTCCTTGAGGGACGCCAGCACGTACAGGTAATTGATCAGATTAGCTATTCTGATAACATACCTGCAGAATACGATACGTCAAATAATTTTGAATAATTTTCACGATATAAATAGGAAAATTAAACCTTTTCAATTTCGCAATCAAACCTTTATGCCAAACACTGTCAAATGCTTTTTCTATGTCTAGAAGAGCAGCGCCAGTAGAATAGCCTTCAGATTTGTTGCTTCGAATCAAATTCGAAACTCTCAACAACTGATGAGTAGTTAAATGCACAAGGCGAAATCCAAATTGCTCATCAGTGACAATTGAATTTTCATTAATGTGCCTCATCATTCTATTATGAATTATCCATTCGAATAATTTACTAATAGATGAAAGCAAACTAATGGGCCGATAGCTTGAAGCTTCAGGAGGATTTTTATCGGGTTTCAAAATCGGAATTACTTTGGCATTTTTCCAACTACTGGGAAAATATGCCAAATCAAAACAATTGTTGAAATTTTTGGCCAAGATACTTAAAGTTGCTTCAGGTAATTTTTTGATTAATATGTAAAAAATGCCATCCTCACCAGGAGCTTTCATGTTTTAAATTTTTTTTTTGATAATAGACTTCGATTGATGGTGATTGTTCTTGCGCGGCTCTCTGTTAGCTATCAAAATTGCTGCCTCACATGGGGAGTTTCCCATTCGCACCTCATGTTTATCGTGTGCCCTTTTCCGGGGCATTGCACTAAGAGCCATAAGGAGCCTGGTGGAGCTGTATACAAACAAAACACCCACGCACCGAAATAGAATGTAGTGGTTGTAGCAGTGGCTGTCCTTGATAATATTTTGCTTCTTTTTTGCAGATGAATGATTTCGTGTCATTTTTGCTTTAAAGAAATTTTCTGCGTTTCAATTGATTGAAGAAAATAGTACAATGGCGTTTTAGCAAAGAGTATTGGTTGTAGTTCACAAAAGAAAACGGTCCAAAAATCTCACGGTTTAATGAAATTAAAACCACACTGCTGCATTTAACCACATTTTTCAAGCTCGCTTAACCCGCGGATAAAAGCGATTAAGACAAGCCATCCCCCAGCTGTAATGCGCGATTTAACGTCATTATCATTAGTTACGATAGGAGCAAAGCTTCGCGTGCAACAGGACAACCTCCCGTATCCCGAGGGTGGAACAGCGTGCTACACGTGGAATATGATAGATTGAACTACCCTGGCTCAGTCCACCCTGGAAAGGGGAAAATATTGTTTTTATGATACTGCACAATTGGCCATTCATCAACCGGGTGGGACACAGTCGGGCCAAGAGGTCGTGTGGTCAGTTGGAATCGCATCGCCGCACTGTACCGGAGTACGTTTGCACAACAACTAGTCCAGATTTGCAGTTGCGATGTTTGCATGCGATGCGACGAGCTCGCAGATTGTAGCAGTTAATTATCTATTCATTATGATTGCCATTTATCTCCATTTCAGACCGAAGGGTGTTGTAGTGGGTGGGGTTTGCATTTTAATATCGCTGTAAAGAGATTTGAGTGGGAGGGAAAAAATGAAAAAAATAAACGGACAGAGCTAACTCATAATAATAACATCTTTATCTGAAACAAAAACATCATTTCAGGCTGCAAAATATCAAAGAGGGATCGGGGAAACTTTTTTCCTTTTCTGATTCTGATTTCGTGTAAGTTGGCGTAGAATTATCCAGAGAGGTAGTAAAACCTATAATAAACCGCAATCAAACCCCAACAGTTGAAACTCATTAAACCAAAGTGCATCTCTGAAATTCTTGGAGAGTTGATTTGCCAATGCCACAACAAAATTTGCTACTATTCCACAGTTACGCCAGTTAGTATCTTAACCTTCCGGTCATCAATAGCATCAGCAGCAGCTTTCCAATGCATGTATCACTGAACCACAAGCTTTCGACAAGCCGTCTTCGGTATCCATAATTGATGGTGCTGCACTCCACTTCTCATCCTAGGCAATTTGCATCATCGTTGGCTTGGTATTGATCTCGAACCGATGGTTCAAAGTTTTTGGTCAAATTTTCCTATACACGTTCATGAAGAATCTCGCTTGAATTGTTGATGATTCCGGAAACAGAGTTTTTACAACTTCTTCGCTAGAATGGGCTAGGAACAATTTTGATGGGGAAAGGTTTTTTTTCCTTTTTTTTTGTTTTTTACTTGACCCTTTTTGATGATGGACCCTCTCAAACGTCTAGGTTATTGACGGAAATATCTGCTCAGTTGTGAAAGAGAAGAGAAAGTTCAAGAGACGTAGTTCAGGAATCTCTTTCTCAAACATATCTTCGTTTCCTTTTAGAACCTGAAATCCTTGAAACGCTCCTGTCTAGCCTCCTCTACCGCTTCCCCGTCCCATTTGCATGCATCCTTTCCCAACATTGCCAATTTCACTTTACCGTTTTCCGTCCCCCCCCCCCCTCTCCACTCAGTAACACACATAAACTTTTGTTTTACCCAATTTACTGTTATTGCACACAAGCAGCATCAGTGTCGGGTGAACTTTTGCTCTTTCTTGCTTCCGTTGCAGCTGCTGTCTTTTACATGTTTGATGGGCGCCAACAGTGTGTGTTTGTGTGTTTATATGTTTGCCTTTACTCATATTCACAAAAGTTTCCCCTTCTGGCAGGCAAGGTATCGTTACACTTGGGAACATTTCTTGGGCGAAAATGTGCACTGCTTTGTATTGATCACCTACACATAAAAACATGTTGAATTTTCAACAATTATTAAAAATAATATTTTTTTTTTGAAACCAGCATATTTTTATTTTTTTCAAAAAAAATTGTCTTCATCAATTTTGATGGTTTTGGATCTCCTTTCCCGTTTTGGGTGTGGCGAAACATCTTAGAACAGCAAATCTATGCACCACCAGCATCGATTCCGCATATCGGAGGGCCATCAGGATTCAACTGGCCGTATCGAATGGCCACTTCTGGGGCACACAATAAAGATTCAAATACAAACACACACACATACTCAATTGGACGGCTAACTGACAACAATGGTAAAGGAGTTGAAATGGCTTTGTGTGGCCACGAGATTTTATTGACAAATCTTTCCTGTTCTTCTATTTTAGCAATTGTGTATAACTGTTGAACTTGTAAAATTTGTTAAATTTGTTAAATTTGATAAATTTGTTAAATTTGTTAAATTTGTTAAATTTGTTAAATTTGTTAAATTTGTTAAATTTGTTAAATTTGTTAAATTTGTTAAATTTGTTAAATTTGTTAAATTTGTTAAATTTGTTAAATTTGTTAAATTTGTTAAATTTGTTAAATTTGTTAAATTTGTTAAATTTGTTAAATTTGTTAAATTTGTTAAATTTGTTAAATTTGTTAAATTTGTTAAATTTGTTAAATTTGTTAAATTTGTTAAATTTGTTAAATTTGTTAAATTTGTTAAATTTGTTAAATTTGTTAAACTTGTTAAATTTGTTAAATTTGTTAAATTTGTTAAATTTGTTAAATTTGTTAAATTTGTTAAATTTGTTAAATTTGTTAAATTTGTTAAATTTGTTAAATTTGTTAAATTTGTTAAATTTGTTAAATTTGTTAAATTTGTTAAATTTGTTAAATTTGTTAAATTTGTTAAATTTGTTAAATTTGTTAAATTTGTTAAATTTGTTAAATTTGTTAAATTTGTTAAATTTGTTAAATTTGTTAAATTTGTTAAATTTGTTAAATTTGTTAAATTTGTTAAATTTGTTAAATTTGTTAAATTTGTTAAATTTGTTAAATTTGTTAAATTTGTTAAATTTGTTAAATTTGTTAAATTTGTTAAATTTGTTAAATTTGTTAAATTTGTTAAATTTGTTAAATTTGTTAAATTTGTTAAATTTGTTAAATTTGTTAAATTTGTTAAATTTGTTAAATTTGTTAAATTTGTTAAATTTGTTAAATTTGTTAAATTTGTTAAATTTGTTAAATTTGTTAAATTTGTTAAATTTGTTAAATTTGTTAAATTTGTTAAATTTGTTAAATTTGTTAAATTTGTTAAATTTGTTAAATTTGTTAAATTTGTTAAATTTGTTAAATTTGTTAAATTTGTTAAATTTGTTAAATTTGTTAAATTTGTTAAATTTGTTAAATTTGTTAAATTTCTTAAATTTGTTAAATTTGTTAAATTTGTTAAATTTGTTAAATTTGTTAAATTTGTTAAATTTGTTAAATTTGTTAAATTTGTTAAATTTGTTAAATTTGTTAAATTTGTTAAATTTGTTAAATTTGTTAAATTTGTTAAATTTGTTAAATTTGTTAAATTTGTTAAATTTGTTAAATTTGTTAAATTTGTTAAATTTGTTAAATTTGTTAAATTTGTTAAATTTGTTAAATTTGTTAAATTTGTTAAATTTGTTAAATTTGTTAAATTTGTTAAATTTGTTAAATTTGTTAAATTTGTTAAATTTGTTAAATATGATAAATTAGAGTGGTGTTTTATACATTTCAAATTGCTTTTTTTTTAACTTACTCATCCAACAATCCAAATGTGATGTTTGATCAGGCAAAGTGCTCCTCTTACCCGATGGGAAACCTAACATATGCCTAAAGTAATTACTCGAACACTTTGAAAGAGTTCGAGTCGAAATAAAACGGCATGCAATAAAAAAAAACCCCTACGAAAAAAGACAGCACTTCTAAGACTTCATTTTTTTCTCCAGCCAGCCCGAACTCCTCTGATTATGCTAGAACAAATACGGGATGTAGCAAGCCGCCCCAGCCTGTTCGCCTAATCAGCAGCAAAGTGTGTCCTTTTTGTGCCCGATGCTTGTGTTTTCTCCACCAACAAACCCGTAGCCAGGACCCAGAACTCCCCGGAGACACTTCGGAATGGAAGGAAGCCCAACTTCAAAGGAGCTTTTCGCACTCGCTTTCTGTTTAATCACCGATGAAATTCTTAATAACTTTGATCACAGTATCTATCTGTTCGTTCTGCTCGCTGCTCTCCAAGAAATGCTGGTACACAGATCGTCCCCCTTTGAAGTGTGTGCTCCTTGGCCGATGGAGGAAGCAACAGCAGCAGGTTGACCCCGATCCCGAACGGGTCGTAGTCAGGTCTCGTGTTACCCGGACCAAATGAGAGGGGTATCGATACCGATGCTTGACAAAAAACAGCTCCAATCACGAATCAGGAGGCAAAGAGTTCTCTGGGATAGTGCAATTTGTAGATTTGGACAAACTTTGTGCAATTTAAGAACACTTCTTGAAGGAAAAGTACGCTTTTCCTTTTTACATTTCCAAAGAATTCAAATGACAAAGTTCAAACTTGCCACAGCATCAATGCCACCCCCTTGGGTTGAACTTTGAAGAAGGGAGAAAAAAAGGTCCACACCATCATTAGAGATTGTTTTTCATGATCCAACCGACCCGTTGGACCATCGTGTGCAACATGCTGCCTGCTTCCATCCTGATATACATATGCAAATTACAATCAAATGTTTTCACTCTCCATTCGCACATCCTCGATGGTTGTGTGGGTGAAGGGGCTTTTCCCACCAGCTGAAAACGCAATCTCATGTTGTGTAGTCCGACAGTGTTCAACAACAACAACTACTTCTATGAGCAGTATGTACTAGGTAGTGCGTTACAGTTTGCCACTGGAACAACATTCCCAACACACCCTTTCGGTGCCACTTTTCATGTCTCCATGTGCACAGGAGGGTGGCCATTTGGGGTGGAGTCAGTCAGCTTTTGGGCTAGAGATAGAAGGAGCTGGTGCACATCAGAGGCGACACCCCGGTCGCCGAGGGTATTCCATTTTTAGGACAACCCGCCCAACTGGTGGAGCACTACTGTGAGTTCTTTTTATGGTATAATTTGCGTACACGTTGGTGGGTGATGTGGAGTCAAAGGCACAAATATTACAAACCAAACTAAATCAACTGAGCTTACTGAGTCAACATAATATTTTATAGTTTCCATTGCAGTCAAATTAACAACGAATAATAACGATACTTGTGAATCGTGTACAAAACCCTGCTATTTTTTAAATAAATTTAATTGATTACTTTATAATTAAAATAATTTGCAGAACGATTTTCTTCAGCGCGAATCGAACATGTATTCAACAAGGCACTGTCAAGTTTGAGAAATACGAAGAGTGCCGGAAAAATCAAGTTGTGAGCCAAATTGCATGGACTCGATTTGACCACGTTGGCTCCTGGGAATCGATTCCAATTGCCATTTTGATCATATCTGGCCACTTCGGAATCGGTTACAGGTATCCTGTAAAATACCAAATGGCGATTTTGAGGGGAGACCTCCTGTAACATATCAAACTTCAAGAAAACAAAAATCTCACTCTCTAAAACTTGTAAAAATCTAAGTAGACCATATCTGGCTATTTCGGTACTGGTTCTGGGTACCTTCCTAGAAAACACGTTTGCCGGATATCGGCCAATATGGCAACGTTTGAGTTCTTTTTGCAATTCAATCGTGAAACTACTTACTTTTTCGGTCATCCTCGAACGACGAAACACCCTCTTTTTCTCTACCAAAAATAACAAAATCGAATAGAAACACTTGTAGAAACAAATGCTGAAAAGTTCTACTTTTCTCACTCGTTGCTGCGATATCGGCGTTAGAAAAGGGTGAGTTGTTTGGATGTAGTGCATCCAACCCGGAAATTTCCAGGACAAAATTCTCGGGATTTTTCCAAAACCGGGAATTTCCGAAATTCAAAAAAAAAAAAATGGTTTGGAAATTCTTGGTCAGAGCTGAAAATGTCAGGGTTCCTGACGCGAAAATCGGCGACGCATACACGATTTTTTCAGATCCATTCACTGAACTGCAAAACCGTGACATAAACAAACCCGACTCAGTCGTGAGTGCCCTAGCTCACTGAGCAGCTGCAATGCGAGGCAGTAGTCAACCAACGCTCATTCAACGTTGCACGCACACACATAAAGAAACAAGTTTTTACACAAAAAGTTGGTATTTATACGTGGAAATGTAATTTTGAATACTTGTTATGGTTGTTTTAAGTGTTTTGCACAGTCTAGAACCATTCAATTGTTTAAAAATAGTCAAAATAGTGTTTAGAGAGGATTTTACGAGTCAGTCATATGACACGAATTGAGTGAGTGTAGCTCATTTTTTCACGTCTCTCATTCTCCAGCAGCCGACCGGCACGAGTCAGGCGGCAGTGGTTGAACGGACACAGTAGGCTTACAGTCAGATGCTAGCAGTGAACTGACATTTTGGTTTGCTTCATGTGTACGCTGGGTTGGAAACATTTTGCAGGCCTGTTCTTGGTTGTCTGATGTACAGTTTTTTCGGTTTTTAATGGTTTGTATTCAATAAATTTGTTGAAATTACAACAAATATTAAAACTACTCTACTTTTCACTACTTTTTCTGTCTTCTCGGCAATCTGTTCATTTGCGACTGGAAGGCCAAAAGGGACACTGGCCGTGTAATTTTGGATTTTGATGGCTCCAATGAATCTTTCAGCTTGACTCTGCCTCGTGTTTTGGATTATTTTTCCACTGATTCATTCTCTCCATCAGATATTGCCGAAAACGGTAGTTGTGTTAATAAATCGTCGTTCTCGTCATCTGTTAGAGCCGAATGGGGATTCTCATCCTCAGGGATGATCTCTTCTGGTGTTACTGGCAACATGGGCTTTTCCGCTGGATTGGAAGGTTCGGTTATCGGTTGAGGTGCATCCGGGGTCGAATTCTTGCCGTTCAGAACCTCGTAAGAAATTCTTACTTGAGATGCTGTCAAATGGTGTCCGGATTGTACATGTGTTTTAGATCTACATTCTATACATGCAAATAACTCGAAAAGGCATTTGGAAGGTGTTAGCTCTGCCGAGCTTCGGTGACCCATTTCTACACAGAAAAAAAATATTTCTGTAAATTTACATTATTTATCATGTACCAAAAGGTATTATGATAAATGATGTATATTTACATTAGGTTCATTGGAAATTTACATTAGTTTTGAAAATTTACATTAGTTTTGGAATTTACATTAGTTTTGAAAATTTACATCCGTTCAAATCAACTTATTCTGATTGGCCAATGGGAATGAGAAGCTCGACTTGGATAGCAGTAGGAAAAGCGTGTGGCCTATGTTCTATTTTAAAATTATTGAAGCGGGCAGCAAAAGGAAATTCTGATTCTAAAAAGTTGTTTCACAGGTAGGGGACGCTTTCTCGTCGACGGCCAAGTGGAATAACGCTGGACTGGAATCGAACGGACGACGGGTAGAATGTCCGGTGTTGCTGCTGCTACCCACTGCCGACTGAGCCATCTTCGCATTTTATAAACGAGCGGCTAAAGCATCAACTTGTTCAGGGCGAGGCTCAGGCAGTGGGCCAGCGAAGTATGAGAGCGATAGAAAGAGAACCAAATATTACTATTTTTAGTTCGGGTAGTTTTGAAGTCAACGTTTGGCAGAAATACATTGGATATATGATTTACATTAAATAGGAATTTACAGGAAACCGAACACGGGTAGAAATTCATCAGATTTGAGTTTCCATGCTCAACATTTGCATTAGATTCATGATTTACATTAGAATTAGATTTACATTGGAGTAATTTCCATGACTTTTTGCTCATTACATCATATTTCAACATTACATTGAGTGAGTTTACATAAGAAACAGCAATTACGTGCTGTGTACATTTACATATTTTTTTCTGTGTAGATACAAATTGGCAAAGGATCCAAATCAAAAGATTACTTAACATATTAAAAATTGTTAACAGGATTCTGAGATATGGTTTTTTATGAAAACAATTCTTCGGATTTCATTTTAATCAACTTTTGTTCCACGAAATACTTTACTCCTCTTGTTTTATGTTTTATGTTTTCTGATAGTATTTGGCATATTTTACCACCTATTTATTTTCTTTTATTGTTAGTTAGTAAGTTGTCTTTATTAACGCTTTAAACGCTGCAACTCGGTAGATTTTTAATGTTTTTTCAAGCATTTTTCCATTTTTGGCTCGATTTGTGTTTTGTTTGGCTGACCATTCTGCGCAGTGTCAGAGTGTCGGATTCCCGAGTTATTAATAAAAAATGTGAACAGTAGTTGGGTAAGTACGTGTGTCAAACTGCTTCTGACTGAATTACCTTTGGCCAGTTATCGCACTTGCAGCAATTTTCAGGCTGTGTCAAGATAGTACAATCAGATCGAAACTTCTTTCATAGGAAGGGTGACAATATTGCACTGAGTTTTAACGGTTTTTGTTGAATATCTCAGGATTGGAATCGAGCTTTGGGGATCTGTGAAGGTCAAAAAGTGAGGCAACATAACAGCATGAAAATCCTAAAGATAATTTAAACCCTTCTGTCCCCATTTCATTCCCTGTTTGATAATTCCATACGTATCACACCGGGTGCTCATCCTCGCAGCATCCACCCTTCAGCTCCCCTTATCAGCACAACTGGGTAATTTTCACGCCCAGCCGATATATTGGTGAAACAGCTGTCACTCTTAGGGGTCATGCCAATGTGTGTGTGTGTGTGTTGTGTGAAAGTAACGTTAAGAATCGAGTTGAGTGGACCAACATCTCGTACAACCCAGGTGCTGCCACCAACCGATCCTGGCCGGAATGACACTTATGCAAACGAGCTACTCCCGGAATCGTCACCAGTCTGGGGTTTGAGGGGGGGCGCACTTTGTGTGACTTTTGGCATGTGTATTTGAGGTTGAACGGTTTCTTTTTTGTTCAGGTAAGGTAACTGCGAAGCTAGGTCTCAATTTTGTTATGTAACTTTATAATACCATTTTAGATTTTAGATTTAGATAGCCATCGAAACAGCCGTAAGTTACTTTGTATCAGCTAACATTCCATGTCACGAAGTCCACAGAACACCGGTTGCACATTTTGTAACCTCAATAAAAAATTCAAATTTGCAATCAAAGAAAAAAACGCTCATCTCCCATGACTCGCTACAAACCACTCCATCACACAGCTTCAAGTAGAACGTCATCAGCCCTCTTCTTTTTTCCACAACCAGCTCACCAGGAGAACCAGCACGGCAGTTGAGTAACCACTTCCGGTGTTGTTGAAACATCAACTTCATCAACCAGCACCGGTCCACTCAGCAGCAGCAATTGCAGTGTGCAGTGTTGCCAGCCGAGAGAGACAGAGAGGGTGCACTTATTTGCGTTTGGCCTCGCGTGACAGTTCTTTCGCAGGCCGTTGATGGACGTGTGACGGGGGGGAGAACACGGAGTTCGTTCTGCGATGACGACATCCAAGAGTTGTTTTCACGAGGTTGGACGACAATTGTGATGATGACGCGCGTGCGACTCTGAAGTCAGAGCAGGGCGTCCGATGGTGGCCACTTTGTCATTTCAACTGTGGAGGGTTCCGTCGCAGGCGAGCGAGGACGACGCGGACTAGACTGCGGTGTTGAAGAATCTTGATGCGGGATGTGCAGTGACTCGGTACTTAGCCAGATGAAAAAGGGGTGAAAGAATCTGTCGTGTGAAACAAGGCATGGTTTGAAGTTACATTTAATTAGACATATTTGCATGAAATACAAATTTGTCACTTTTGAATTTCAGTCATGGCTCTTAGTGTATTTTAGTACAACTCGCAGGCTAAATTAAGATTTGCTTTAAATGTTCAAACACAATGCCCAATGAACCCAGAATTGGGCCGCTAGGATCTCTGCCATTCTGAAATAAGTCGTTGGAAGCAGCGCGAGGGCTGTCACCAGCTAATTCCCGGGACTGAGATATGTTGTACACGCAGAAAAATGATTTGTAGAATCAGCCTGTACCAGATTTTAATCAACAAAATGTTTATTGAATATATTCAACAACAAAATTGCGTTGACACAAACCAAGATTTTTCAATTCCAAAGAAATCTTTTGTTGTTTTGAAATAGTTGCTTTGATGTTTAGCGTTGATTCAACAAAACTATGGTTTCCGATAATTTCACCAGCGGCCAACAGGTATTGGAGTGGACCACAAACAAACACACACACACACACACACACACACACACACACACACACACACACACACACACATACACACTGTGTTTAACTAATTTTCATTTAAAATCAAATTTGCGACCGAAAATTATAAAAAAAACGTTACTTAATCCACCCTAAGGTGGTTGGTGCCTTCCTCTCATTCAAAGGGTAATGCTATCCAAGATAGACACGCTCGTGGGAAAGTCTTTAAATTACCTATCCAAAGATAGGTCGCATGATATATTTGGAATACGTTTTCATCTAAATATCTGAGAACTAGCCTCCAAAAAGTGTATAAATAACTCTTAAGTGCTTATAACTTTTGATAGGGTTGTCAGATCTTCAATGTTTTGGACGCGTTGGAAAGGTCTTTTAAATACCTTTCTAAAAATGTATAAGATGCTGAGGTTTCTTACAAAAACCACCCTTTTTACAATCTTCCGGACTTTAGTCAAAATCGTTTTTTAGCATAACTTTTGAAGTACTTTACTAAACTTCATAATTTTCAATAGGGACTTATGGGACCCCAAGACGAATCGAATGAGACCAAAACGGTCCAAATCGGTTAAGCCAGTGCTCAGATAATCGAGTGCATATTTTTGGTGCACAGATCCACATCCCTACACACACACACACACACACACACACACACACACACACACACACACACACACACACACACACACACACACACACACACACACACACACACACACACACACACACACACACACACACACACACACACACACACACACACACACACACACACACACACACACACCCACACACACACACACACACACACACACACACACACACACACACACACACACACACACACACACACACACACACACACACACACACACACACACACACACACACACACACACACACACACACACACACACACACACACACACACACACACACACACACACACACACACACACACACACACACGTGAACCGTGGGGACAGGTGACATAATGCCCAATGAACCCAGAATTGGGCCGCTAGGATCTCTGCCATTCTGAAATAAGTCGTTGGAAGCAGTGCGAGGGCTGTCACCAGCTAATTCCCGGGACTGAGATATGTTGTACACGCAGAAAAATGTTTTGTAGAATCAGCCTGTACCAGATTTTAATCAACAAAATGTTTATTGAATATATTCAACAACAAAATTGCGTTGACACAAACCAAGATTTTTCAATTCCAAAGAAATCTTTTGTTGTTTTGAAATAGTTGCTTTGATGTTTAGCGTTGATTCAACAAAACTATGGTTTCCGATAATTTCACCAGCGGCCAACAGGTATAGGAGTGGACCACACACAAACACACACACACACACACACACACACACACACACACACTGTGTTTAACAGATTTTCATTTAAAATCAAATTCGCGACCGAAAATTATAAAAAAAACGTTACTTAATCCACCCTAAGGTGGTTGGTGCCTTCCTCTCATTCAAAGGGTAATGCTATCCAAGATAGACACGCTCGTGGGAAAGTCTTTAAATTACCTATCCAAAGATAGGTCGCATGATATATTTGGAATACGTTTTCATCTAAATATCTGAGAACTAGCCTCCAAAAAGTGTATAAATAACTCTTAAGTGCTTATAACTTTTGATAGGGTTGTCAGATCTTCAATGTTTTGGACGCGTTGGAAAGGTCTTTTAAATACCTTTCTAAAAATGTATAACATGCTGGGGTTTCTTACAAAAACCACCCTTTTTACAATCTTCCGGACTTTAGTCAAAATCGTTTTTTAGCATAACTTTTGAAGTACTTTACTAAACTTCATAATTTTCAATAGGGACTTATGGGACCCCAAGACGAATCGAATGAGACCAAAACGGTCCAAATCGGTTAAGCCAGTGCTCAGATAATCGAGTGCATATTTTTGGTGCACAGATCCACATCCCTACACACACACACACACACACACACACACACACACACACACACACACACACACACACACACACACACACACACACACACACACACACACACACACACACACACACACACACACACACACACACACACACACACACACACACACACACACACACATACACACACACACACACACACACACACACACACACACACACACACACACACACACACACACACACACACACACACACACACACACACACACACTCTCACACACACACACACACACACACACACACACACACACACACACACACACACACACACACACACACACACACACACACACACACACACACACACACACACACACACACACACACACACACACACACACACACACACACACACACACCCACACACACACACACACACACACACACACACACACACACACACACACACACACACACACACACACACACACACACACACACACACACACGTGAACCGTGGGGACAGGTGAGGGTCCCTGCGGAGCTTAGCTGCCAGCTACCGGGCGGGTTGCAGTAGGCGGATAGCTGTCGGCGATTGCATACATTCATTGCATCGCCCCCGGACCAGCAGCGGGAGGATGTCTAGGACGTGGCGGAATTGAACAAGGGCACTGTTTAATTTCTTCGAAAAAACCACATGGGTCCGTAAACACCTCTGTCAAGCGATCGAACGCCGCTATAAGTGTTTTAGCCCAAAACCTCACCAAACCCCGAATCCAAGATGTGATGCGACCCGTGTCGAGGGATGCATGGCTGGGGGGGTTCAACAAATTCCCAGTCGATAACGGAGCCTGTGGGGCACAGGGGCGAACTCCACACGTAATTTGCCCTTA
This sequence comes from Culex pipiens pallens, assembly GCF_016801865.2. Lineage (NCBI taxonomy): Eukaryota > Metazoa > Arthropoda > Insecta > Diptera > Culicidae > Culex > Culex pipiens. Next base: position 89,479,561 of record NC_068938.1, read on the forward strand.
CTGCGTCACGGCAGGGCACTGGCGCAGCGGACCGTATTTCCCTAGCGACTCGTGGGATTCAAAATGAAGACAAGTGAAACAAACCAACAAAAGGGTCCCGATGCGCCCCAAGCATCGGAAAACACGGAGGTAGAAGAGGACGCAAACGTCGAAATGGCAGGAGGCGAGTCAAACGGCGGCGACACAGCAGGCGGAGTGGCGAGCGCGTTCCGTGGAAGCGGGAAGGTGTTGAGATCCCCAGTGTTGAACCAGGCGGCTGCTTCGAGTCAGCAGATAGGAGTAATTGGAGAGGAGACTCCCAAGTCATCCTTGTTGAACTTCGCCGGCAGTACCCCTCAGGACGGAGTCCTGCTTGGAAGGACCGCGTTACAGGAGGTCAGGAGGAGGGTCAACGAACTCTTTGATTTCATCAAGGACAAAAACAACGTCCACACCAGAATCAAGCAGATGGTGAATGGAGTCAAGGCAGCCATGAATGCCGCAGAGCGCGAAAACAACTCGCTGGTGGTGACGCGGAATTCACTGAAGCTCAGAGCTGAAAGAGCCGAAGAAACGCTGAATGCAAAACTGGAGGAGGAAGCGCTACGGGAGAAAGAACCGAAAACGCCGCCCGGCCCAAGCTCTAAAAGGGACAGGGAAACGCCTGGAGAGGAGGAGGACGCAAAGAAGCAGAAGCAGGGGAATGGAGACAGTCCGGACCCGGCGAAGGAACCAGAACCAACCCCAGGGAAGGAGAAGGAATGGGAGAAGGTCAAGAAGAAGAAGCGGAAGAAAAAAGGGAAGCAGAACGAGGACACCCAAAAACCCAAGTTTCGCAGGGAGCGTAACAAAGGCGAGGCTTTGGTGGTCGAGGTGAAGGAAGGTGTTTCGTACGCAGACCTCCTCCGGAAAGTACGAACCGATCCGGAACTCAAGGAGCTTGGCGAGAACGTGGTTAAAACCAGGCGCACCCAAACCGGAGCGATGCTTTTTGAGCTGAAGAAGGATCCCGCGGTCAAGAGCTCAGCTTTTAAGTCCCTCGTCGAGAAAGCCGTAGGCTACGAGTCGAAGGTAAGAGCGCTATCACCGGAGACAACGATCGAGTGCAGGAACTTGGACGAGATCACGACGGAGGAAGAGCTAGAAGATGCGCTGATCGTTCTTCTGGATGACCGTACGACACCGATGGCAATCCGGTTGAGGAAAGCCTACGGCGGCACGCAAATTGCGTCGATCCGACTATCGACGCCTTCGGCGTCTAAGCTGCTGGAAACCGGCAAGGTCAAAGTAGGGTGGTCGGTGTGCCCACTGAGGCCTGTTCCTCGAGTGACCCAGCAGATGACGAGGTGTTTCCGCTGTATGGGCTTCGGCCACCAGGCGAGAAATTGCGACGGTCCCGATCGAACCAACAGTTGCAGAAGGTGTGGTAGAGAAGGCCACATGGCAAGAGACTGCAAAAATCAGCCGAAGTGCGTGCTCTGTAAAGAAGGCGACGGCAATAGCCATGCGACGGGTGGCTTTAATTGCCCGGTGTACAAGAAGCTGGCCTCGGGCAAAAAGTAATGGAGGTGTCCCAGGTGAACCTCAATCACTGCGACACTGCACAGCAACTGCTGTGGCAGTCGACCGCGGAGACGGGGTGTGACGTGGCAATTATTGCAGAACCGTACCGAGTTCCACACGACAACGGAAACTGGGCCGCGGATACAGCAAGAATGGCGGCGATACACGTGATGGGGCGGTACCCCATACAGGAAGTGGTCTCGAGGGCGTTTGAAGGATTCGTGATCGCCAAAGTAAACGGAACCTTCTTCTGTAGCTGCTATGCTCCCCCAAGATGGACCTTGGAGCAGTTTCAGCAGATGCTGGATAGTCTGACCGATGAACTGATCGGACGAAGCCCGATCGTTATCGGAGGTGACTTCAACGCGTGGGCGGTCGAGTGGGGTAGCAGATGCACCAATGCTAGGGGGCATAGCCTAATGGAAGCTCTGGCAAAGCTAGACGTTAGGCTGGCGAATCGCGGAACCAGCAGTACCTTCCGCAAAGACGGTCGTGAGTCCATTATCGACGTTACGTTCTGTAGCCCGCGACTGGCGGCCGACATGAACTGGAGGGTGAGTGAGGACTATACCCATAGCGATCACCAAGCGATCCGGTACAGCATCGGGAGACGAGCCCCTGTACCAGATAGGAGCAGCCGGTCCTACGGAAGGAAATGGAAGCTGCAGTACTTCGACGAGGGTCTCTTCGTGGAAGCGCTCCATTGGTGTGATGGTCCCCAAGACTTGAGTGCCGACGTGCTAACAGCACAACTGGTGACAGCATGCGACACAACCATGCCGCGGAGACTGGAGCCAAGGAACTGTCGTCGTCCAGCCTACTGGTGGAATGAAGAACTCGGTACCCTTCGGGCAAGTTGCCTCAGCGCCAGAAGACGAGTCCAGAGAGCAAGATCCGAAGCAACTAGAGAGGAGTGCAGAGAGGAGTACCGGTCTGCAAAGGCCGCGCTCAAGAAAGCGATCAAATGCAGCAAGACAAACTGCTTCAAGGAGTTATGCCAAGACGCTGATGCAAACCCTTGGGGGAGCGCATATCGTGTAGCGATGGCGAAGATCAGAGGCCCATCGATGGTGGCTGAAACGTGTCCCGACAAGCTGAAGGTCATTGTGGAAGGGCTCTTCCCAAGACATGACCCAACGACATGGCCTCCTACACCGTACAACGACGAAGGGGGTAGCAACGCCGAAGGTCATCTGATCACCAACGAGGAACTTGTAGCAGTAGCGAAGAGATTGAAGGTGAAGAAAGCTCCCGGTCCGGATGGAATCCCGAATTTCGCCCTGAAATCGGCGGTTCTAGCATTCCCGGACAGGTTTCGAACAGTCCTGCAGGAATGCCTGGACGAAGGACACTTCCCCGACCCGTGGAAGATTCAAAAGCTCGTGTTGCTGCCGAAGCCAGGCAAACCACCGGGGGACCCATCATCGTATAGGCCTATATGTTTGCTGGACACCCTCGGAAAGCTTCTGGAACGGATCATCCTTAACCGGCTGACCAAGTACACGGAGAGCGAGCATGGCTTAGCAGCGAGGCAGTTCGGCTTCCGTAAAGGGAGATCCACGGTGGACGCCATCCGGAAAGTGGTCGAGAAAGCCGACGAAGCGCGGAGGAAAAAACGCAGGGGGGAACCGTTGCTGCGCAATAGTCACGATTGACGTCAAGAACGCGTTCAACAGTGCGAGCTGGGCGGCCATAGCAGCAGCGCTGCACAAAATGAAGGTGCCTGACTATTTGTGCATGATCTTGAAGAGCTACTTCGAGAACCGCGTGCTGGTCTACGACACTGCCGATGGACAAAAAACCGTTGTTGTTACCGCGGGAGTTCCACAGGGATCCATTCTGGGTTCAGCACTGTGGAATGGAATGTATGACGGAGTGTTGACACTGGGACTACCCAACGGCGTAGAGATTGTGGGCTTTGCAGACGACATAGTGCTGACGGTAACCGGCGAAAATGTCGAGGAGGTCGAAGTGCTGGCTATGGAGGCAATCGCAATGATCGAGAACTGGATGCTCGAGGTGAAGCTGCGGATCGCTCACCACAAGACGGAGATGGTGCTGGTTAGTAACCACAAGAAGGTGCAGCAGGCCCAAATTCACGTTGGAGAACACGTCGTGCACTCGAAGAGAGCGCTCAAGTACCTCGGGGTGATGGTGGATGACCGGCTGCACTTAAACAGCCACGTCGATTACGCCTGCGAGAAGGCGGCTAAGGCGATCATGGCACTGTCGAGGATGATGCCGAACAACGCTGGACCCAGGAGCAGTAGGCGCCGCCTCTTGGCGAGTGTCGCGACGTCCATACTTAGGTACGGCGGACCGGTATGGTGGACGGCGCTGGGGACGAAGCGAAATCGAGCGCTGCTCGACAGAACGCAGAGACTGATGGCCATGCGGGTTGCAAGCGCGTACAGGACCATTTCGTCGGAAGCAGTTGGCGTCATAGCCGGAATGATCCCCATCGGCATCACACTGGAGGAGGACACCGTGCGCTACACCCGGAGAGGCACGAGAGGTATCCGGGAAGCTGCGAGAGCCGAATCGCTGGCAAGGTGGCAACGTGAGTGGGACACCACGGAGAAAGGCAGATGGACGCATCGGCTTATCCCGTCCGTATCCACGTGGGTGAGCAGAAGGCATGGAGAGGTCACCTTCCACCTCACACAGTTCCTGTCGGGCCATGGCTGCTTCAGGAAGTACCTGCACAGGTTTGGACATGCAGAGTCTCCTCTCTGTCCGGACTGCGTCGATTGCGAGGAAACACCGGAGCACGTAGTGTTCGCCTGCCCTCGCTTCGAGGCAGCGCGAAGCGAAATGCTGGCCATTATCGGAGCGGACACCAGCCCGGATAATGTGGTGCGAAGAATGTGCAGCGACATCGCCAAGTGGAATGCGGTCGTCGGAGCAGTGACGCAGATCACTTCGGCTCTCCAGCGGAAATGGAGAGACGATCAGAGGAGGAACGACTAGGAGCCTAGTCGAAAACCCACGAGTGTGGCTGTGAAGGAGAGCACGTTATGATGGTCGGCTCTACCAAATCGGTACACGTCTCGATGGTCACAGGAGTCGAGAACCCACGAGTGTGGCTGTGAAGGAGAGCACGTTATGACGGTTGGCTCTACCAAATCGGTACACGTCTCGATGGTCCAAGGAGAGGGCTGCATATGACTAGCCGATCAAAAGCAACGCGATTCTTGGGCGCGGTTAAACCCTCGCATGGACTCATATGTATGTAGGACAGGAAATGGTTCTAGCACCCGGCATGGATCCTGTAAGTAGACTAGTGCAGAAAATGCAACGCCTCCCCCCGAAGTTATACCGAAAGGTGGTCCCGGGGGGACAAGGGCACGGCGTTCAAGGACTGGTTTAGTGGGTCGGGAAAACTCTTTTTTTTGTTTTCCCAACCCCACACTACCTGAGGAATGAATTCTCAGGTGTCTGGTAGCAGATTCCGACCTTGTAAAAAAAATAAAAAAAAAAAAAAAAAAAAAACACACACACACACACACACACACACACACACACACACACACACACACACACACACACACACACACACACACTCTCGCATGGACTCATATGTATGTAGAACAGGAAATGGTTCTAGCACCCGGCATGGATCCTGTAAGTAGACTAGTGCAGAAAATGCAACGCCTCCCCCCGAAGTTATACCGAAAGGTGGTCCCGGGGGGAAAAGGGCACGGCGTTCAAGGACTGGTTTAGTGGGTCGGGAAAACTCTTTTGGTTTTCCCAACCCCACACTACCTGAGAAATGAATTCTCAGGTGTCTGATAGCAGATTCCGACCTTGTAAAAAAAAAAAAAAAAAAAAAAAAAAAAAAAAACACACACACACACACACACACACACACACACACACACACACACACACACACACACACACACACACACACACACACACACACACACACAGACATTTGCTCAGAATTCGATTCTGAGTCGATAGGTATACATGAAGGTGGGTCTAGGAGGTCTAATTGAGAAGTTCAGTTTTCGAGTGATTTTATAGCCTTTCCTCAGTAAGGTGAGGAAGGCAAAAATGATATCAGGAAATGGTGACAGATTTTGTGTAAAAAAAAATGTAACATTACATCAGAAAATGATGAATTTTCATCATTAATATTTTTTTAGGGAAATTTTACTCAAAAAAGAGAGAGTATTCAACCCACCATATTTTCAACATTCAAAAAATTGTTTTGCTGTGTAGCCACAAGTTAAATATCAACTGAAAAATTCATTTTTTTTTTCGATTTTTAAAAAATAGGTTTGCATAATTGTCTATTCCTGAAAATATTTTTTTCAAAAGTTTGAGAAAAAACCCAATAAATTGCCTAAGAGACACTGAAAATTGGACCTCTGGTCGCTGAGATACACCGGCTTGAGGAAAAAAGACATAAAAATTTATATTTTCTGAGTTTCATCCAAACGACTCCTAATATTCAATGTTAAAAAATGAAACATTCGTGAAATTTTCCAACATTTTTGAAAACGCCCTTTTGCAAAGTAAGTCTTTATATTAAAAAATCCAAATATTGTTTTCAAAAAGATCGGAAAATTTCACAAATGTTTCATTTTTAAACATTGAAAATCGGACCATTAGCAACAAGAGTTCCAATCTTCAATGTCTCTTAGATAATGTAAAAGCAAATTTTCAGAACTTTACATAATTAATAACTTAAGAAATGGCCACTATTTTAAAGAATCGGAAAACTGCATATATTTTTTGAAAACGGGGCCCTTTTTCAAAAATCTGTAAAGTACTTGTCGTGTGCAAATTCAAATTTACATAAAAACTACAAACAAAACTGTTTTATGTTTAAAATTTCGATTTCTTTTTTCCAGATTTAGAACTCGTTAGCAGAATTTTTACAATACTTCTGAATGGTTCAAAAGTTGCGGGTTTTTGATCCCTATAACATAAAAAAATATCGAAAACAAAAAAATACAAATTTTTGAAAACAGAGTTTTTGTAAAAAATAGATAATAAAACAATCTGCACATTTTTTTGCCATGTACCTATTTTTTTCTAAACAGTCCTCAACAATCTCTACAACTTTACCGAAGACATCAAGTTGATTGGAAAATTAATTAAAAAATTACAGATTTTCGAATATTTACGTATCATTTTTGAATGGACCGCTGCCGAAATTGTATGGAGACTTGTATGGGCAAACCAATGACAAAAAATAGTTTCTTTGGTCAAAAGGAAGGCACTGAAAATGTTTGAGCCAAATAAAAAAATACAAAAAAAATAAAATGACCGACCGATTTCATAGAGAATAGCTCACTGTTAACATTGCGTGCACAAGTTTTTGCCTTCCTCACCTAACTGAGGAAAGGCTATAAAATCACTCGAAAAATGAACTTATTAATTCGACCTCGTAGACCCACCTTCACGTATACATATCGACTCAGAATTCTGAGCAAATGTCTGTGGATGTGTGTGGGTGGGTGGACAAAAAATTGTCACTCGATTAGCTCCGAATCTCATTCGATCCGTCTTGGAGTCTCATAGGTCTCTATTTAAATAAGCAAGTTTAGTTAAGGGGTTTCATACATGTAAATCGGCAAAAATGTCAAGGGTTGGTATTGGCACACACTCAAACTTTTTTAAATTTGTTTTCAGAGAATTAAAATGCACACTTTAAACTATTTTCAACATCAATTTGAAGACATTTGGTTGCATCATTGCCGAGATATAACCATTAGAAGTTAGCAGTTTCAAAAAACGGGTGCCACGATATCTCAACACTGCTTTGACCAAATCGACTCAAAATTTTAGTGAAGACTCGTTAAACCGGTCCCGTGTGCATGACGAAGGCCGATTTTCAAAAAGTTTATTTTTAAAAAAGATAAAAATATTTTTCTGTTATTCATATAAAAATAGTCAGTTTTGATTTTTTGCAATTTTTCCAAAAACGAAATTTCAAAATCGGGCTTCGTCATGCAAACGGAAAATGTCTTGAGAGTCTTCATTCCAAATTTTAGCCAATTTGGTCCATCCAATCTCGAGATATCGTGGCACCCGTAAATAAACTCGGTGTTCCGAGAAAAACGTTCACAAAGTTTGACAGTTCGCTTTGCGCATGGCAAAACTTGAAACTAAAATCGTCTTCTACTCACTTAAATCATGATATATCTTCATGAAAATTTCAGGACTGATAGGGAATCATCTTTTTAAAGGATTTAATAAATATTCGGAAATATGAAATATTGAGATTTTCTACATGTATGTACATGTAACCCCTTAAGTACTTTAAAAGTTATGCTAAAAAAACGGTTTTGGCGTAACTTCCGGACTAACTTATTGTAAAAAGGGTGGTTTTTGCAAAGAAACCTATAATGTTATACAATGTCAGAAAGGTATTAAAAAGGCATTTTCAATAAGCCTAAAACATTGAAGATCTGATAACCCTATCAAAAGTTATTAGCACTTTAGTGTTATTTATACACTTTTTGGAGGCCGGATCTCAGATATTTCCATGAAGATGATGTCCGAGTCCCTTATGCAGCCCGTCATTAGTTAGATAATTGAAAGACCTTTCAAATGAGCCAAATACATTGGAGATCTGTCAATCCTATCAATAGTTATTAGCACTTAAGTGTTTTCATACAATTTGTAGAGGCTGGATCTCAGATATTTGTATGAAGACGTTGTCCGGATCCGTTATCCTACCCATGATAAATGGTAAGAATAACTGAGTTAAATTCAATCACCAATCACCTAAAGGTGGATTAAGTAATATAGGCTCTCTAGTTTTTAGGTCTAACATTTCAATAAAAATAATATGATCTGAAATTTTAAAAATATGTTTTCAAAAGTTTTATTAATTAGACACAAATTTCTTTTCATAAAATTGAAGATCTGAACAATTTTTTCCAAGATATTATAGGTTAAATGAGGATTATCTTAAAAAGCTCAGTTTTGGTAAAGAAGTTCATTCTTTCAAAGGCCATATATCAAAATTTCAACTTTTTTTTAAATATTGAATAAATACTGCATCGTTGAAAATTTTTACCCAATAATTGTTATCACATTATCAAAATTTCGCGTACTTTTTGATTCTGAATTCAATTTTGCATCTTAAAAGTGACCGTTTGGTGTGCATTTTCAAAACATTTAAAAAATCACAACTTGGCCAAAAATAAAATGCTCAAAAGATGGTAGATTTTCGAATGTTTTCATATCACTTTTAAAGAAACTGCCCCCAAATTTGCATGGAGACTTGTATGGAGAAACTTATGATGCAAAATGGAAATCGTTGAAAATATTGTCATACTAATTAGAATATATTTTTTGTGTTATTCTAGAGATCTGCTCTCATGATAAGTAGGGATTTAAATTATTGTTGATATTTTATCAAAATTGTCTAAAATTCTGAAATGAATAGCCCAGTAAATGCTACGCAATTTCAAAAACGAAATAAGGGCTGCAATTTCATAAACTTGAGAAAAAAAGAGAAAAGTCCCATTTACTGCTCCAGTGAGTAACATTTATATCAATTACGTTTTCTTCCATAGGGTTTGACTACCAACAGTAAAATCATAAAAAAGTGAGAGCATTCAGAATGTCAGTGCAACAGCTGCAGTAAAAAATATTAACTGTGGGTGCAATATGCAATGCAGGTGTGCTCGATTATGGAAGGAGCAAGTAAAGCTGAAATGAAGCACTGAGCAAACAAACAAAAACTATTAGATGAGCAAAACTGCAAAGTTACTTTCACTCGGCTAGATATCTGTTGAAGTTTGAATATCATCCTGGCTGAAACACTCAGGTTACTGAAGCACAGAAAAACAGGCCAGATTTTACCATATTCGAACCGCTTTTGGAGTCACAGACCAGATGGGACGAACAAGTTCGGGCAGTCCATTGAGTCGTTCATTGCAACTGTTGGAGGATTTTTATTTTATTCCATGAAAGCAAAACATAATACCACACCACACTCACACGTTCGTGGAAAATCCCCTGGAAAGCTTTGGAAAACGGTTTATTCATTTACATGTCGTTTTTTTTTTTTTTTTTTGTTGTATGGGAAATTGTTTGGGGGCACATTCGTGGCGATGACAGCTCAAAGAACAAAAAAATATTTCACCGAAAAAAATCGCACAAAAAAGTTGAGTGAAAAGGGCACACACCACGGCGATTTGATTTATTGCACCCACGCAAGCACACACAAGCACCCAGCACAGCAGCAGGCGTGTGTGAGTGAAAAACGTCGGAAAAACGAGCGATAAACGTTTAAGTTTGAGTTTTTTCCACCTGAGTATCGCGCGTTTTGTTCTAATATCGGCCTGCGGTCAAACTTGATTGGCGTAATGATAACATTTAATTGAATAATTTGTGCGTCATTTGAGGTGGTATTTTTTAGCACTGATCACTTTATGTTGCCGATGCGTTGTGGTTAGATGAAAGCCACAATGTGGTAAATGGGACACGGATAGAAATATTGTTAGCAAATCCGTTACAATTAAATAATTATCAATACCACATTTCACCTAATTTCATTCAACATATTTATCATAAATTACCAAATCTCTTTTAACACCAACACATACCTTAAATTCTACAAAAAACCATATATCAAAAATATTACACATAACTTAACAATACAAATTTAACAAAAAAACAAATCCACATTTTAGATTTTATTTTTATATTATCTTCTAATATCTATATCTACTCATTCTATTACGAGATCAATTCATTTTATTATATATAGAGATTTCCCATACTATATGAGAGAATCTCAATAAAATAAGCTACTATATAATACCCACCCCCCAACTAACATAAAAAAAAACTACCAACACTCATACTACTCATAACATTAACTAACTCCCAAAAAACATCCACCCCATAAACCCAACACATTCCTCCACGCTAACCTACAACACTTCACTCCCAACAATCACAATTCAATCAATTAACAACTTATATCCAACTCTCCCACAACATCTCTCTCGAGATACACTAAATATCCTCACCCCCATACCCCCACACGTTTCACTTTAAATAATAATCAATATTCGCCTATTATTATGCACACTCTCCGCCTCTCTCTCGTCTTTCTCCTCACCGACTCCCTACATTTCTTTAAATATCAAAACACCTCACAATCCCTTAAATAAAAAAAATCAATTCTCTATACAAGTGTGTGTGTTGCGCTCATCGCATTGTGTTAAACAATAAACGCATGTAACTTGTTGCGTGTGTGAGATAGATAAGAGATAGATCGACTCTCCCAGAAAGATCTAAACTTTTAGAACAGAGCAACTCTCTCATCTGACTCGTCTCTCTGCCGCTGTGCTCCAAATGAAAATAATAGAGATATATATGTGTGTACAGTCTAGTGTACTTTGTGATCTGATGTGTGTGTCATGGTGTGTGTGTGTACGCTCTCAAGTGTGCTCTAGAAAGGTTGCATACTCGATCACGCGCGCGCAAGATCCCTCCTCGCTCTAGGTTAAGTGTGTCGGATCAAAAAAAAAAAAACTGTAAAGTACATTTCTAGAGTTTTTGTTTAATTCCTATAAACTATTGTCTTTTTTATGTTTATAAGACCTAATTTAAAAAACTCTAGATTTGACTGCAACCTTTACAATCTTCCGGACTTTTGATAACATTGTTTGTTTAGTATAACTTTTGAAATACTTAACTTAACTTTATAATTTTCAATAGCGAATTATGGGACCCCAAAACGGATCGAATGAGACCAAAACGGTCCAAATCGGTTCAGCCAGTGCCGAGATAATCCAGTGCAATTTTTTTGATCAACATCCCACCACACACACAGACATTTGCTCAGAATTTGATTCTGAGTCGATATGTATACATGAAGGTGGGTCTAGAAGGTCAAATTAAGAATTTCGTTTTTCGAGTGATTGTGATTTAACTGATGTCTAAACATGGTTTAAACTAAAAAAAACTGAAGCACAGGGCTTATGGGTTTTCGGCTACATGGGAGACATTGGCTATAATCCAAACTTTAAAAATCATTCAGTTTTGGAATCGGGATGAAGTTAGCAGATATAAATACAAAATAATTATTAAATACGTATTTTTCCTGTATTTTTATAATGCTATGTTGCTAGAAAAAATAATCAAAATTATTGTTTTTGAAAATCATCAGGGTTTTTTTTATACATTTTGAAAGTAATATTTTTTTATTTGAAATTACTCCAAATTTTTACAAAACTTCTCGAAAAAATACTCAAAATTTCTGTTTTTTACAATAGAGCAATTCCAGCCCAAAACAGGAATTTTTTAGGTACTTTTTTCTCGACCCTCTACGATTTCAATGAAACTTTGTAGACATGTTATCCTACGCTTATATAAGCCTTTTTTATGTATATGGAGCCAGTTCCACACGATAATGACTGTATCGGACTGTATTAAGATGTTGCAGAACCTGCTCCGGCGTCCGAACCGGGAGGCCACACCGCAGGGAATCTTTCCGGTGATTCGCGGACGAGCAAAAATGAAAGACGTGTTTCGCTCTTGAATGCTCTTTCTAACTGACGTTTATTGTTTCTCTTCTTTTTCTTCCTCCTCAACGGCAAAACAGCACGAAACGGCGCCAAAGACGTTCACGTAGACAGACCGGCCGCGCACCGAGGGGTCGATCGCTGTTTAACCGCAAACAATGACATTTGAGAAGGGCGTAAGTGTTTTAAATATTTTTGTAATTCGGAATATAAATATTTCTGTATCTCGAAGCCGTTGCATCGTATCAAAAAGTGGTCAAAGACAAACTTGTAGGAAATTTGACGGGCTTTCCGATAAAAATACACTGAAAGAAAAAAACACTCAACTTTCATGAGATTTTTTGATTTTTAAGTTTAAAAGTCAAATTTGAGGGGGAGCCCACGATTTTTTTTCGTTCAAAATTTTTGTGAAGATAGCCTAAGATGTTACAAAAAGACTCACGAAAAATGCAGGATGGAGCATCTCACCTAAAAAAATACAAAAATCATTTACTGAAACTGTTTTATAGAAAAGTGCTCTAAACGTCAAAATTTTCAAAATCCGAGTACAGGAATCGATTTTCCAGACAATTTTACATAAAAGTCTCCATATTGACTACTGTCCTAAGTCCAATCCTTGTGAAGTTACAGCGGTTTTAAAAATAAAAATGTTGAAAAAAATGATTTTTTGATGGTTTTGGGCAATTTCTATATGACAGACTTGATTTTTCAGTCTCGAAAATATTTTTACCGGAAAGTTCGTCCAATTTCCCATAAGTTTGTCTTTTACCACATTTCAATTGGATGTATGGGCTAACAGATATAAGCTAATTTACTATCCAGGTTACTATACTACACTGAAAAAATATTATGTTTTCAGTTATGAGCAATGTAATTAGCTTATATCTGTAAGCCCATACATCCAATTAAAATGTGGTCAAAGACAAACTTATGGGAAATTGGACGAGCTTTGCGGTAAAAATATTTACGAGACTGAAAAATCAAGTCTGTCAAAACCATAGAAAATGTCAAAAACCATCAAAAAAACAATTTTTTCAACATTTTTATTTTTAAAACCGCTGTAACTTCACAAGGATTAGACTTAGGACAGTAGTCAATATGGAGACTTTTATGTAAAATTGTCTGGAAAATTGATTCCCGTATTCGGATTTTGAAAATTTTGACGTTTAGAGCACTTTTCTATAAAACAGTTTCAGTAAATGATTTTTGTATTTTTTTAGGTGAGATGCTCCATCCTGCATTTTTCGTGAGTCTTTTTGTAACATCTTAGGCTATCTTCACAAAAATTTTGAACGAAAAAAAATCGTGGGCTCCCCCTCAAATTTGACTTTTAAACTTAAAAATCAAAAAATCTCATACAAGTTGGGTGTTTTTTTCTTTCAGTGTATTTTTATCAAAAAGCCCGCCAAATTTCCTACAAGTTTGTCTTTGACCACTTTTTGATACGATGCAACGGCTTCGAGATACAGTAATTTTTAAATTACAAAATACAAAAATATTTAAATACCTTACGCCATTCTCAAATGTTATTCTCGAGTACTATTGGCACCATATACACAAATATGGCTTATATAGGACTAGGATAACTTGTCTACAAAGTTTCATTGAAATCGGAGAGGTTCGGGTACAACCGATTCCCTATTTGGCATGGAATTGCTCAATATGGGTATCAAATGATATGTATTTTAACATACATTTAAAAAAAACTATTTTTTTACTGTGTTCAAAATTTACAAAACTACGTTTTTTCAAAAAGTGCTCAAAATTTGATTTTTTACGATTTAAGTATCAATTGATCGTTTTTTAATACATCTTAAAATGAATAACACACATTTTTGATAATACTCAACATTTCCATAAAACATTCACAATATTACTTGTGAGCAATTCTCTACCAAAACCGGAAATGGATTTTATTTTCATTTTTTTTTATTTGGCTCAAACTTTGTGGGGGCCTTCCCTATGACCAAAGAAGCTATTTTGTGTCATTGGTTTACCCATACAAGTCTCCATACAATTTTGGCTGCTGTCCATACAAAAAAAGTATGTAAATATTAAAACAGCTGTAACTTTTGAGTAAATTTGCTGATCAATTTGGTGTTTTCGGCAAAGTTGTAGGTATTGTTGAGAAAAAATAGGTACACGGAAAAAAATTTGCAGATTTTTGAATCAACTTTTTTTTACAGAAACTCAATTTCCCAAAGTACGTGTTTTTTTTTTATTTTCGAGATTTTTTATATGTTTAAGGGAACAAAAATCCGCAACTTTTGAGCCATAGAGAAATATGGTCAAAAAATCTGCCGCCGAGTTAAGATTTTTTGAAAAAAATAGTGATTTTTGGAAAAAAAAGAAGTTAAATGCAAAAACAAGTTTGACGTTATTTTTTAATGCAAATGGAATTTGCAATCAAAAACCACTTTACAGTTTTTTTTATAAAGGGATCCGTTTTCAAGATATAGCCACCGAAAGTTTGATTTTAGCGAAATATTTGCAGTTTTCCGATTTTTAAAAATAGTTACCATGAGTGACTATTTCTAAAAATATTTTTTTTGAAAAGTTCAAAAAATTTGCTATAAAATTGTCTAAGAGTCATTGATGATTGGACCTCGGGATGCTGAGATAGTACCACTTTTAGAAAAAGAAACACGAAAATTGAAGTTATTTAAATCTCACCAAAACAACCCACCATTTTCTAATGTCGATATCTCAGCAACTAATGGTCCGACTTTCAATGTTTAAACATGAAACATTCGTGAAACTTTTCCGACCTTTTCGAAAAAAATGTTTTGAATTTTTTTAAATCAAGACTAGCATTTTAAATGGGCGTTATATTCAATGTTTTGCCCTTTTAAATGTCCACTTTAGTGACCCCCAGGTCTTTTGTGATCTCTATTGCAAGTTTCTGCTCGCACCTAGGAGAGTCCAAAGGCTTGAATGGGGGAGAGCACCCAACTCTATTTTTACTCCAAGGAACCTTCTATTCCAGGGTTCAAACTGACGACCTTTGGATTGCGAGTCCAACCAATGCCAGCGATTCCACCGGAGCAGGCTTGGTTTGGTGTGTTTTTTGTACTTGGTGTATTTTGCGTAAATTGTGTCTGAAATCTCATTATGATCAAAAATTGCATTTTACATCATAAGTTCGTCTTAACAATATTGTTTATATTTAATCAATGAATTATTTAAATTTTCAAAACAAAAAGCACAATATAACATTTTCTTCAAAAAAAATATGGATGTTAAATTTGCTACAAATGACTTTAATTTCTGATAACAAAAATAACTGCTGATTTTGAAAAAAATAAAACAAGCATTCTGGGTGAAATTTTAAAATTGCAGGTATTCAGCTCACCTCAAACACGCGATTGACTTCAAAGCTACCAGCAATTATCCCACCAAATGCAACACCAACATTTTGGTGAATTGCTTGATGGGCTTGTGGGCAGCAAACAATTGTGATACCTTTTTTTAAGAGAACAACTACAAAAAACAAGCCCCAGTTTCAGTTCAGTAACATTTAATTAAATTTTGTGTTGCGATTTTTCATTTGCCTGCCCCAGGAGCACAAGAGTCCACAGAGTGCAAGATTCAGTTGGGAGAGAGAAAAAAAAGTGCGAATGACTGTTGTCTGAACGTTTTATGGCCTGACTCGGTGTGGGTTAAATGCATTGTTAAGGTTGGTTTGATAAAATTTGAATTTTGTTTTATTTAATGATCCTTAATAAGCAAGTTTTGCTCGTTGAAAAATAGAAACAATTAAATGGGCGAATTCAGGTGGATTCTTAAAAGTTTCAACCTTATCAAAATCATCTTGAATCGGTAACATCAGCAATGCTCCCATTTACAACCCTCTGAATAAATATTGCAAAAGCAATAATGCAACGGTACAATCAAAAATTCTCCGCCCATAATTACAATTTTTTAACCAGGATGCAATTTCGGTTGTTTTATTTTCCCACCCGTTGCGTACACCGTGAACCATGTGTTTCATTTTTAAAAACTTTCATTCATTCCAGGCTGTGCACAATGCGAATTATGATTGCAATTTCCCCTTTGGGAGGATTTTTTTTTCATTTTTTGATTGAATGGACAACTGCGGAGGAATTTTTGTGCCCATAAAAATTAAACCAATTGTCGACTGGAAACAAACGGTAATTAATTGAATCAGACCAATAAATGGAAGGCAAAACGCCGCAAATTCACCAAATTGCTGATGGGTTCCGGTTTTTTTTTTCTTTGCTGGTTGATTAAATTAACAATTAACAAACATTAAAAAATAAGGCAATTAAAAAAAATAATTTGCTATTGTTTTTCATCCAAAATATTTTTAAAAACATAATAATAATTGCACTGCTGGTCAGAACGTTTTTGCCTTGGGAATTGTGAAAAAGAAAGGTTGTTACTCTGCCCATGCAATTTCGATTTCTCAATTCGAATGAAGGGAAGCCTCATCTGGCCCTCATCCTGTCAAATTCAATTCTTTATTGAATAAAGCAGGACGCAGTCGTTCTAGGGCTAAGCTCGATTTATATCCAACACTGCTCGGATTTCTTCCTGCAGACTTCTTTACTGCTTCAGTGCATCCAGATTGTGTCCCTCAACTTGAACGTAACGTGTACAAATGCAGCATATGAAATGGAAATTCTGCCCCATTGAAGGATCCGGTTGTGCTCGAAATGGCCCAGGGGAAAATTCATAGCTATCAAGCGATGTCCGTTCAATCTGAGGTCAAAGTCGATCAACACACACACACATAAGTGCACACAGGTTTGTTCCGAGTGTCCAGATACAAATGCAGCACACTCAAAGCAGCTTTCAGTCCCCAGATCGGATCATTGGAAATTAAATTGAATCCTTTCGACTTATTGCAGGCTGAACCGACCGACGAAGCACTTCTTCGGAAGGACCACACTTGATAGGTTCTCTCTGACTTCAAGCTCGGTTTCACCCAGAATTATTTTTTCTCATAATGTGTGCTTCCCAAACATGATTACAACGTTGGCAGCATTTCTGCCCGGGAGTTCAAACGAGTGTTGAAAGCATTCCGCTTAATCAAGTTGACTCTGGCCCAACAAAGGTATTTGCGTTCAGGGCATGCTGAGTGGGTGCCACAATTTGTGTCAAGTGATTGATGTGCATACCACCAAATTAAACTATATGCAAATATTTGCATGCAATTCGTCCTTTCAAGTTTCTGAGGACAATGAATATTATTGAGCTGTTTAAAGACATTCCTGTGCAAAGTTCATCAATCATTATCAAATAAATCAAATCAAATTATTCGCTCTACAGCATTGAATTGGCGTTCTCGATTGCGAGATTCCTACTTGAAACTAGGTGTCCGAAGGTTTGGTTGTTGAGGCAACTGCAAACTTCTTTTTACAACTCAGCTTCCATCCACCCCGGGATTCGAACTGACGACCTTTGGATTGTTAGTCCAACTGCCAACCAGCGACTCCACCGAGGCAGGACCCAGGGAGACGACTCCTACACCTGGATTGAGCTAACGACTTAACCCTCTAGGTTAGACCGGGGCCAACATTCACTGCCCTTTCTGACGAAAGGCGTGATCAGACAAATCTCGTCTCAAAATTTGCCACCGGGGGACCTTCTGAGATCGAACCCAGGCCGACTGGGTGAGAGGCAATCACGCTTACCCCTACACCACGGTCCCGGCTTCGTTATCAAATATTACTGGGTAATTCTCCTTCAACTCACACAGCAGTAGCCCCGAACCCTCTTCGATTAGCGAGAAAATTTGTCCCAAAGGGTATGTTTTGTCCCTGATACGGAGCAGCCGTGACTGACTGGTTACGGTGTTCGCTTTGTAAGCGAATGATCCAGGGTTCGATTCCCATCTGCTCTAAACAACAGTTAAGGAAATATGAATTTTTGAAACTCTGAACGAAAAAGCATAATCATTCGAACTGGGGTGCGATCCCTCGTCCTTTGGATTGGTAGAATTAAATTCCCAAAAAAAAGTATTTTCGTCGAAAAAGACACTACAAAGTTTTAAAAAGCTGTTATAAAAATTTTAACATGTCATTGTAAGGGAAATTTAATGTCCGTTTCAAATCTGCATTCACCCAGAGGGGAGCAATTCTCTACGAAATCGGACGATTTTGACCATTTTTATTTTTTTGTATTTTTTGATTTGTGGGGGCCTTCCCTATGACCAAATAAGCTGTTTTGCGTGATTGGTTCACCCATACAAGTCTCCATACAATTTTGGCTGCTGTCCATACAAAAATGGTATGTAAATATTCAAACAGCTGTAACTTTTGAGTGAATTTTCTGATCAATTTGG
This sequence comes from Culex pipiens pallens, assembly GCF_016801865.2. NCBI lineage: Eukaryota > Metazoa > Arthropoda > Insecta > Diptera > Culicidae > Culex > Culex pipiens. The sequence goes on from NC_068938.1 coordinate 89,497,915, forward strand.
TGTCTTCGGCAAAGTTGTAGGTATTGTTGAGGCTATTGAGAAAAAAATAGGTAGACGGAAAAAAAAATCAGATTTTTCAATCAACTTTTTTTTGCTAAAACTCAATTTACCAAAATACGTATTTTTTTGATTTTCGAGATTTTTTGATATGTTTTTTTACTTTTGAGCCATTGAGAACCATGGTCAAAAAATCTGCCGCCAAGTTATAAATTTTTGAAAAAAACAGATATTTTTGAAAAAAAAACGAAGTTTCATGCAAAAACAAGTTTGACATTATTTTTCAATGCAAAATTGAATTTGCAATCGAAAAGTACTCTACAGATTTTTTGATAAAGGGCTTCGTTTTCAAGATATCGATACGGAAAGTTTGATTTCAGCAAAATATTTGCAGTTTTTCAATTTTTAAAAATAGTGACCATAAGTGACCATTTCTAAAAATATGTTTTTTGAGAAGTTTAGAAAATTTGCTATAAAATTGTCTAAGAGACATTGAAGATTGGACCTCGGGTTGCTGAGATAGAGCCGCTTTAAGAAAAAGAAACACGAAAATTGAAGTTTTCTTAATCTCACCAAAACAACCCACCATTTTCTAATGACCATATCTCAGCAACTAATGGTCCGATTATCAATGTTAAAACATGAAACATTTGTGAAAAAAATATTTCGAAAATTTTTAAATCAAAACTAACATTTTAAAAGGGCCAAACATTGAATATTACGGCCATTTAAAAGGCCAGTCTTGATTTAAAAAAAAATCCCAAACTTTGAAGGTCTGTACCGAGCTCCAGGGTGCTCAAAACTTCATTGTTATATATACCAAAAGATGCACAAGGATCTGGCCTACACGCCAGTGATGTTTTTGGCAAACGCATTGGTGGCCAAAGTGCCTCAAAAATATTCATTTTTGAAAAAAAACATTTTAACGGGTTAAATCCCATTTGAAATTGAAGAGCGGAGCGCCAGCTCATATTTGGGATTTGGGCTCAGTATGCCCACCGGAACAAACCCCTGAATGCCCGCGAAAAAGTCATTTTTGTTACACTCTAGTAGTCCATATTCATACCTACAACTTTGCCGAAGACATCAAATCGATCAAAAAAATCCTTCAAAAGATACAGATTTTTGAATTTTCATACATCATTTTTGTATGGACAGCTGTCAAATTTGTATGGAAAAGTATATGAATGAACTTATGATGCAAAATGGCTTCTTTGGGCACAAAAAAGTTTTAGCCGGATTGAAAAATAAAAAAAAAACATCGTATGACCGAAATCTCAGAGAATTGATCAGATTCGAAGCGTACATTAAATTTCCCTTAAATGAAAAGTTCCAAACAATTTTACATTTATGTTACGAAAAATGGCAGAGTTTCTATTTTTTTGTGTTTTTAAAAATTATGAACACGTTTTTTCGGAATTTGAGTATCATATCGGGCGCGTAATTTTAGATACACTAAAATTCCAACTTACCATTTCAGGATGCAAATTATTGAAAAACATGTCTTTTTTGCATGTTCAAAAATTGAAGGAGCCGTACCGCCCCTCCGTGACAAGATATCAAAAAATGGACCTCGGATTCGTGGACAGGGACAAAAGTTACCCCTTAGGACAAAGTTTCACGCAAATCGAAGAGGGGTCGGGGCAACTGCTGTGTGTGTTGACGGAGAATGACCCATTGTTTATTTAAAAATGGAGGAGATAAGTACTGCTATAGCCCGTGTCTAGCGGTGTAATGGTAAGCATGGTTTCCTCTCACCTCAGTCGGCCTTGGTTAGATCTCAGTCGGCACCGGTATCATTAAGGGAGTCAATGTCGCTGGTCGTCAATATTACTCACAATCCTATGGAGTTGTATTGAAAATGTACGAAGGTTATCCTTAAGAATACAGAAATGGTAGTTTTAGAGAAATCTGATCATTAACAGTTCACTTTGCCATATGTTACAAAATCATCGTTATAAATTACAATCATGTTCGATTCAGCTTCGTTTACAGCTATCCCAATATGACCGACCAAGCTGACCACAATCTTGGAGGGATTGTTATTTTTCCATCAGCGTAAGGCCGCGGCCGAAATCCATCCTAGCTTAAGCCAAGCCGCTTACCTCCTTCACGCGTACCATAAATTAAGTGGATTAGGCGCAAAATTTTCCCCGGCCCGATTTCATGACGCCATTAGTTAATGAAGTCGAGAAAGCCGTAAGCAGTTGTGCGTGTACAAACTTCGCAACCGAGTTCTCTTCTACCGTCGAGTAGATTCGCATCAATAGATCAACCCTGGTTTGGGGGAAGCCAGTGCTGATGCCGGTGCATAAGTAGGCCAGGGTGGGTAGTGCGTTATTGGCATGGCAAATTGAAACCCAACATCCAAAAACTGAGAATGAACCTCAATCACCAACCTGGACCAAAATGACAACACTTACCCTTCACCGCAGGTTCATCTTGTTAGGGATATCTCGCGAAGCATCCTTTCCTGACCTTTTCCTTTGCAAACAAACTCACATTCAAACACACAAACACAAGAGGGATAATAAATCGAGTGTCGGTACGTGCCTCCCCCTTCGCACGTTGGTGGTGGTTCGTGAAGTGCGTGCGTGAATTGCTTACCTGGCTCCTGGAAGATGCATGATCCAACCGGCCACATTCAAGGGCTTCATCTATCGTTGAGGGGAGATTCTCAACGACCGCGTACCACCGACCAGACCGTTTCTGGGCCCCCGCTACGTGGCCTATGTAAATAATCGGCAAAAGTGGATTGCGGTTTTGGCCGTCGCCCGTTGGGGCTGGAAGTGGCGTTCGGGGTTCTTGAGGCTGAGCCAGCTCAAGTGATGCGTTGTTTGCCGGGCAAGTGTATGTGATTTATATCGCGGCGTCCTGATCTAATTCCAATGTTCTCACAAAACCACAGTATTGAAAACATTGATGGTTAACTGCATTAATGATAGTGATGCAATCTGAGACAAAAATGTTAACACTTGTAGCACCAACGGGGTCAAAACTTACGCGAAACACCAAGGTGGTCAAAAAAGTTGGAAATACAACTTCATCCGGCTGTATCTCGGTGAAAACTCTACCGATTTGGATTTTCTTGTTGCATTCGATCCGGAAGAATTAATCGCCTACAGTAACAATGAAAAAGGCATTTCCAACTTTTTTCCATGTGTTCAAAGAGCCGGTGAAATTGCATTTCCAACTTTTTTGACCCCGTTGGGGCTACAAGTGTTAATTCAGCAGTTGACTTGTAATGAAATTAACGCTATATTTTTTTCAGAAGTGTTTGGTTTATGGGCCAACCATGTTTCAAAATGTTGATTTTATTGCACTTAAAAAAAATTTAGCAACTTTCATTCACAAGTCGTCTCCCTGGTTCCTCTCTCGGTGGAGTCGCTGGTAGGCAAATGGACTAACAATCCAAAGGTCGTCAGTTCGAATCCCGGGATGGATGGAAGCTAAGGTGTAAAAAGAGGTTTATAATTATTTGCTTATATTGGCAATTAGCGGCGAGAAATATTAAACTAACCTAGGACAGAAAGAGGAGAGACAGAATTGAAGATCGCGACAACAGTTTTTTTTTTTAAACCTTTTGTCACATGGTGGATAGATCCAGACAGGGCGCTGGCAGTTATAAGGGGAAAGGAGGTGAAGAAGCTAAGGGCCATTCATTCTAAGTGTAATACTTGGTTGAACTAGCTTTTCAGGGGTCTTCCATTAACCGACACAGAAGGTGTCGGAGAATGTCCCACATAGTTGACACACGATAATTTCTTTTCGTGTTTCGTCATCTATGGGACGACCCCCAAAAAGCTAGCTCAACCAAACTCGCTATATACTCTTAGTGGCGCACTTCGATTCTACCGATGGATTTCTTTTTTCAGATATTATCTACCGAAATGTTGCTGCTTGAGAGCACTCTGTACCGATAGTTCCTACTTTCGAACAAATACCGATAGATGAGTTTATTGTTTTTTCTTTTTACCAACTTATTTTTTGCTTTACAATATTGTTTTGATCACCGGAAGTCAATTATAATTATTTGCTTATATTGGCAATTTGCGGCGAGAAATATTAAGCTAACCTAGGACAGAAAGAGGAGAGACAGAATTGAAGATCGCGACAACAGTTTTTTTTTTTTTTCAAATTCCAAATTTGAGCTCATTCTGACCACGAGAACCCCTCCCTCCAATCGCTTAAAGTTTGTATGGGAAAAATCGTCAAAATGTATGGAGAAAAGCAACTGTTTAACTTTGTTACCTGTGGAAGGCGCCATAATTATCCGATTCTTACCATTTCTTAAATGTAAAACCTTCATTAAATTTAGAACAACTTTTCCCAAGACACCATATTTTTAGGATTTTTTCCCGCGAAGTTATTAGCGCCCAAAACTGACCCTTTTTGCGCGGCCAGCTGTAAGGGGCTACCTAACAACGATGTTTATTTCCAATTCGTACACGCACGTGCTCTCTCTCAGGTTCAAACTCTCTCACGAGCTTGCTCGCCTGCCTGCCTGCCTGCCTGTTTACCTACAAGCGCGCGCGCTGTTTCTCTGCTTGGACTTTTGTCGTCGTCGTCGTTTCGTTTGCTATCCGCTGCGCTGCGTTTCTGGCATGTTTATTATAATTTTCAACTAAAATAGCAGGATTGTTTTGAGATATATTTAGCATATAAATTCTTAAATTATGACAAAAATAAAAAAACTGCGCTGAAAAAAAGCTTAGGCTCGATTAAAAAATTACAGCAAATGTCATGAGAACAGGGTTTGTTTGTTTTTCCAAGCATTACACGCAGTTTTTCGTATATGCTAAAGAAACATGATAATGATTCAATTATTTAAAAAAAAAACTCTTCAGGTAATATAAATGTTGTTCCTTTAGGTAGTTTGCTTTGACAAAAATATACTTAGTACAAATCAAGACAATTTTACAATTATTGCTGCAAATTTTCATTCATACTCCCTAAAATTATTTTTTTATTCTTTCTGGAAATTTCTTTCTATGTTCCTAGACCACCTGCAACAAATATTGCAACTGTTTATCATTTTTTGTCAGTTTACCTGTAAATTTTTCGATTCAGGAAACATCTCTTTCTGCACAATCGTTAACTACCTTCAGATCTTGCAGTTGCGGCCTTCCTTTAAGATACTCATTTGGATTCAGTTTAAAAAAATCTAAAGAAAATTCCTTCCTTTTTTATCTAAAAAAAACTGCATGGTATTTCTTGTAACAAAAGCCGATAAATTAAAATCCAAAACGTTTGCAATTAGGTTTGGATCAGAACAGATGACGATTCATGTATGAACTAATTCATCAAATTTGTATTCTCTCTCACACGCTCTTATAATATGATATCTTTTGTTGATCACATATTACATTAAATTTTATATCTCAAAACTAGAGGGTGACGATTCTCGAGATTTTCAATTTCCCGGGAATCGAGAGTTGAATTTTGCCATTTCCCGGGAATTCCCGGGACCCGGGAGTTTTTTTTTCTTCGTCAATAGTGGCAATAATTTAAAAGAAAATAATATTGTTTTCTTTTCAATCAATTAAGTTACATTTAATTCATACTTATTCTATGAAACGTTAACTTCAGTATCCTTTTTATCTGAGGAACTATATCTACCTTTCGATTTGAATCTGCAAATACAAGATCGTTTCTTGTGCTTTTTGGGACTCAAAATTGTAGTTTGGAATGTTAACGAATCTTTATTCGCACTGAGTGGTTTTCTAAAGTTTCACAAGCTTGTTGGATGAACTTCTTATTAGTTTTTTTGTGAAGTAAAAAAATAGCTTATATATAATTTCCCAGTATCGAGATATTTGCAATATGATGAAAAACAATTTAAACAAGTTTTTTTTCTTTTTAAGGTCAACTGTTAATATTCATTGAAAAAAAAATTACAGTTATCAGGAAAATCCGAATGTTCTCAATTGGTGGACCTTAGCTTTACAAAGATTGACTTATTGACATCAAACAAGAAAATTACCTTGATACAGCAAAATTACTCTAGGGACCGCCCGTGTGGATCAATCGGACCGCGCACTGGACTCACAATCCAGAGGTCGCCGGTTCGAATCCCGCGGCGGGCGCTCTAAAATTCTTTGTGTAAATATGGGTATTCGGCGCCGTCGCTCCGTGCCATACTTTCATACACTTAGGAGCCCAGGGCGGCGAAGTCCTTGTAGATAAAAGGAAGACACTAGTGGTTGGTACTAGCAATGGTGGCCGACAGATATAAAGTCAACTTCGTTTTTTTACTTGAAAAAACACAGGTTATGAGGGTTGCTATGCTCAGTAGAGGATATGATAATTAAACTTATTTTCAAAAGGTTTCCCTTTTAGAAGTAATAAATAATTTTTGTTTTATAAAACTTTAGATTTCATTTCTGGGTTGTAAATTTTGGGGTCCAATTTTTTTGGCTTCTCTCAATTAAAGTTATTGGAATTTTTGACAAGTTAAATTTTAAACTTTCTGAATTACAAGATCAGAGAAGCATTGGTTTATTCGAACCTGGACAGCGAACATTAACTTGGAAGTTCTAAACATTGTTTTTTTTTTTTCAAAATAATTTTCGGATTAGTTTATATAATTTTGTTTCTTTTTTTTAAGTATAAAATTTCCCGGGAGTCTCGACCGAATTTCCCGGGAATCGAGAGGTCCAAAAATGGTCGATTTCCCGGGAAATTTTTCCCGGGAATTCCCGCTCGTCACCCTCTACTCAAAATAAACCTGGTATTTTAGTTCAACATTATAATAAACATGCCACGAACGCACTATGGGGTATTTCCATATAAGCGAGCGGCCAAAAATATTTTTTTGCTTTTTTAAGACTTTTTTGTGTTGTTTGTACTTAGTATAATGAAAACAAATGAATTTTGATATTTTTCCAAAAAAAAAGTTTAATTTTCGATTTTTTCATATATTTGAGGCCACATGCATTAAAGTGGTGAATTTTAATATTCTTGCTCTGTCTATTTGATGCACGGAATGGCGGTTTATGCTATGTTAAAGTTTCTGATTTACGTTCAATCTCTCTCCTCTTTTTCTTAAGTTTAAATCCACCTCTCTTTGAGGACCCCCCCCCCCCCCCCATCACCCTCCAATTAAAATTTGATTTTTGCGGTGTTTTAGAATTTTAGACGGTTTATTTTATGGAACATTGTATGGATTCTCGTCCACGTTTTTGGTTGATCCACTTGCAAAATTCACGTTTTCCACGATAAATTCTTCTAAATCAAAATCACTATGTAACCGATTGTCTTTAGATTACTTAAAATATGAACTTCTTCTATGGGCTTTTGTATACCTCGTTTTGAAGCTACAGAACAGCATGCGTAGTTTTTCCTCTGTGGGTTTTTCCTGAGTTGATCATGTGATGGTTCTGCAATGTTGTAATTCTTACAAATATACTCGAAAGCAGTTCTCACGTTTTCAGAATAGTGCTTCGTTATATCGTACAGGGACACTACGGTATTATTATCCATACTTTCAAAAGAACACAACAACGAACTGATATGAATATTCGACGAATCGTTTCTGTAAACCTAAGTACCGTAAACTGGGGTGACTTTGATAGCCCGGGGTGACATTGATAGAAATTTGATTTGGCCACTATTTTTGATACATCCAATGTGACAGTCACATTTTTGCATATATGCTCGATATGTTCGATAATAAGCTTTCCCTTAATGCTTACATACTCAAAATTCTCAAAAATGTTTAAATATTAATTTGACGGGCATTTGAAAAACCTATCAAAGTCACCCCGGGCTATCAAAGTCACCCCAGTATGACGGTACCAACAAAGTCATGAATATCAAATCAATTTCAAAACATACATAGCAGGTACGTCATTTCTGCCTCCGCAGGTAAATAATGTGATTTTAACCAAGCGTATCCCGAGCAGGGGTAAATAACACGGGAATACCAAATTTTGGTATTACTTGGGCAAATAACAGCGACCAAAATGTGCCCTTGGTTGCCCAGTAATAGATGGTAAAATACCATGAAATCATACCAAAATCTTATATGTGGAAGGGCACAACAATACCATACCATGTTATTCCAAAGGTAAAATAATACCACAAAATAAAATCATTTCAATACCAAGTTGAGGTCTTCTGGATTTTTGAACATTGCTTGAATACCAAAACTTGGTATTGTCATGGTTTTAATTTTAGGTATTCCCGCGCCCTTGGAAAATCATATTTTGGTATTCCTGTGGTCTTCCACAAACATGATATTGGTTTGATTTCATGGTATTTTACCATCTATTACTGGGCAACCAAGAGCACATTTTGGTCGCTGGTATTTGCACAAGTAATACCAAAATTTGCTATTTTCATACCATTTTTAGTGCAGCAGTTGCAGTTAGTGAAAAAAACGTAAATGATCCTTATGCAACAACCAAATCTACTCACCTGATGATTCCATGTTGTTTTTAGTGATATTCTTCACCACACCGAATGCATTTGTCATTGATGAACGGCTGTACTTGAAGTTCTTGAAGCTTCTGAAAAATAACAAGATTGAAAAATAAGTATTATTAAAATGAAACTGGATTGAAATTCACCAAAATTCAATAATCTGTTGATTGACTCGTTTTTCAAAGTATTTGGTTATCCCAACTTAGAAAAATTTCAACGTTTTTGAAAAAAATTTTAGTGGGTATATCATAAAAAAAATTAAATCAGCTTTAACATTTTTGGGATTCAAGTCATTTTAGCGCAAAATTAATTATCTCGTCAAAAATTTAAAAAAATCCATAGTTTCAGAGGAATTTGATAAAACACTTTAATATCAAAATAATACCAAAATGTGCCATCCTGACTTAGAAAATTTTCCACAATTTTAAGTCATTTCTGTAGGGGGTATATCAAAAATGTTTAAAATCAAGTTTGAAATTTCCGGTTTTCAATGAAAGCATTCGCTTTGAGACATCATTTTAGCGCAAAATTAATTATTTTGTCAAAATTGGTCAAAATTTTCCCATAGTTTCAGAGGAAATTGATAAAACACTTTAATACCAAAATAATACCAAAATGTGGTGTTCGACCATTGACAAATTCTGCAATTTTGCAATATCAAAACAATACCTTAAATTGGTATGATACCACATTTTGCTCTTGCATAATCCTTAAGACAAATTTTTAAGGGTCCAGGAATACCAAAATTTGGTATTGATACCAGAGAAAGGTATTATTACGCATTTCCCTTGTTATTTACCCATGCTCGGGATACGCGAAATCATTAATTTTCTTGCATGAATCAAAATGTTCAAAATGGCATAACTCAAAAAGTGCACATAAGTGCACTTTGAAATTTGGAGACAAGTTAGGACATGGTTCAAATTTTAAGCTGCAAAATTTTCAGATCGCACAAATGCACACAAAAAAAGTACTCCATTAACAAAGTCGAAAAAAACTAAATTTTGAATAAAAATCCATCTTTTTTGATTTTTATTATTTTTTTTAGCCTATAAAAGTGTGTTTTGTAAAATGTTATTGAAAAGTTGAATCAATTACCTTTCTGAATATTTATAATGATGCAGGAAAAAATACATAAACAGCTACACAGTACAACTATGAAAAATATTCATTTTTTTGTCAAAAAAACATGTTTTTTCTTACCATTTTCGCCTTTGAAGGTCTGCAATTCAGTGAATTTTGAACCTACAACTTTCAAACTCCGGATTTTTCTTAGTTAGAATGTTTATTTTCGAAAAAAATACCAAAAAAAATAATTAGAGTATGTCGGTTTTTCGATTTATGGCCGCCTGAAACCCCATAGTGGAACGCAGCGCAGCGGATAGCAAACGAAAACGACGACGACGACAAAAGTCCAAGCAGAGAAACAGCGCGCGCGCTCGTAGGTAAACAGGCAGGCAGGCAGGCAGGCGAGCAAGCTCGTGAGAGAGTTTGAACCTGAGAGAGAGCACGTGTGTGTACGAATTGGAAATAAACATCGTTGTTAGGTAGCCCCTTACAGCTGGCCGCGCAAAAATGGTCAGTTTTGGGCGCTAATAACTTCGCGGGAAAAAATCCTAAAAATATGGTGTCTTCGGGAAAGTTGTTCTAAATTTAATGAAGGTTCTACATTTAAGAAATGATAAGAATCGGATAATTATGGTGCCTTCCACAGGTAACAAAGTTAAACAGTTGCTTTTCTCCATACATTTTGACGATTTTTCCCATACAAACTTTAAGCGATTGGAGGGAGGGGTTCCCGTGGTCAGAATGAGCTCAAATTTGGAATTTAGCCTAGTGATGGGTCAATCTTTGATTTCAGGGGGTAGCCCCAAAAAAGTCCGGATTTGGACCACCCTAATGGGTACTGATTAAAAAAACAATAACTGCGACTATTAAAAAAAAAAAAAACTTACCTAAAAATGGCTACAACTTGAAAACGGTGCACTTTATGAGTATTTTTTGAAAAAATGAAGTTGAATAGTTTTGGCGTTCGATATTTTGATTTTTGAAAAAAAAAACAGTATTGATTCAAAAATTCATGACTCGGTCAAAGTTTTTTTGTCCGTTCAGGAAATTTCTGAAAAGTTGGCAAATGATGTCCTCTGAAATATGTCAGAAAATATAAAAATAAGAATAGTGTTTTTTATGCAATTCAAGTTTTAGTGATAAAAAGTGAAATTAAAAAAAATGTTTTACCGTGCATCATTTTTTTTCAGTGTAGTTTTTAACCATACCTAGAACTTTCTCCAAGACACCAAATCGAACAAAAAATTCCTTCAAAAGATACAGATTTATGAACATTCATACATCATTTTTGTATGGACAGCTGCCAAATTTGTATGAGAAATTATATGGACGAACCAATGATGCAAAATGGCTTCTTTGGAAAAATCGAAGGCACCAAAAAAGTTTCAGTCGGATTAAAAAATACAAAAATTGAAAATAAAAAATACCGTTTTCGTAGCGAATTTCTCAGATGAAAAATGAGTACAAGGCCGTTGCGAATATTTTTCAAAGTTTATGTCGCCCCCCTTCAAAATCGGTTTGAAAAATCAGGGGGCAAAAAACTTCAAAATTTTTAAAGAAGTAGTAGCCTAATCAACTAAAAACAATTAGAAATGCATTTTCATGCGCTTTAAACCATATTTCTAGAGCAACACGAGAAAAGGGCAGATAAGCACAAAACCCGAAATTTTAAACAATAGCCTGCCTTCCCAACTATCTCGAAACGTTGCGGGTTTTGATAAATAGTTTCTTGATTTCTCGGGATTTGCTTAATAGTTCTATCTATAAAAATGCTTATGCGCCATTTTCAAATGTTGCTCCAGATTTAGCATGTCTGGGATCGAATAAAAATAACTTCAGTTTTTGTGGAATTCCAATGTACAGCAACGCAAAAAGTTTTTTTTTTCGGCGTAAAAAAAAAATCTCTTCAATAATTGGCAGGTGTATATGCACTTTAAAACACTTTTTTGATTCAAATGTTAAGACCATAGCTTGTTATTTAAATTTTTATATTTTTAATAGTCAGCTGCTTGATATAATACAACATATTATTAAATTCAGTAAAAATATTTTGATTTTTATTTCGTAAAAAGTATCTTGATGAGCAGGAACAATAAATTTTATTTTTCCTCAAGTTAAAATGCTTTCCGCAAAGTTGATCATAATTTGACACAATCACAACTGATTTTAACTTGAAAAACATAAACCACGTGTCACGCTGATCAGGGTCATCGGAGATTTGAAACATCTCCATATTTTGTCCATCTTTCGCCAAAAACTACAAAAACTCACAAAACAACGTTTTTTGAAACATTTTTTTTGTTAAATTTTAATCATTAATCGGAACAGCGCAAAGCTGCTTCAGGTTCTAAATCTAAACTATATTTATATACACAAAACTTTCAATACCTAAAATTAATAGTTCACATCTTAAGATCATAAAAACTAATACAAACTTAGATTATAAAAAAAATATATTTTTGGTTTGAAAATCTGGGATACCATTAGTTTTTAAAGCCTTGAAACGCTGGTGGAATTGGGGCAGTTCGAACTGGTGTGAAAGCAGCGACAGAACTCGCACCACACAGGATATGAGAAAATAGAAGGTTGGTTCCAATATATTTATCTTAAGCGTAGAAGAGAGGTTTTGTTGTTTACATTAATTTAAATTATAAGATACAACAGAATAAAAATCTTTCAACATTTTTTTTTCTCTGAATTAAAAATGCAAACCCCTTTAAATATTGCAACTGTATTAAACTTCAGGGCCAATGACTCCAGTAAACAATACACAATTGGAAAATCTTTCCTCTCCAGCCACGTTCGTGATTTCATCGCAAGCATTACAGGTGCAGGCGCATACGTGCAGAAAAAAACGAAATTCGAAAAATCCCTCCAAGCCCACCACGACTGGGGACGTTGTAACCGTTTCGTTGAAACCAGGTCCGACCTGAGCAATCGACGATTTTTTTTTTTTCTCACACCGTTTCCATTTCCCGCCGAAAACTGTCCACGCTTTTCCGCGTCACGGGCACGGGCAAAAGGTAAATATATCGAAATCAATTACTTTGGTGTTAATAATAAATACACCAACCGACACACATACATCCGCACACACACGTGGAATGAATTATTCTCCGCTGGAACGCAATGTTCATTCCCACCCACCCCTCCAAAGGTGGGTGGCACATTTTCACCCACAGCTAACCGTCGTCGTCGTCGCTCATTCGTTCGTCGTTTGTGTTTGATTTTTGCTGCCTGCGCGCGTTGTTTGCTCAAGCAACACACGGTAAATATACAGCTTAATTGAAAAAGGTATTTTGCCTCTCTCGATATATGTGTGGCACTCTCTCTCTCTCTTGGGCCAGGATGCGATCTGCACACATTCGCACGCGCGCACGTTGATCACGTTGATTTTTTCTCTTCTTTTTTTCGCTGCCCTCCACCGTTTCTCTACGTGCCAAAAGCTATTGGCATAAAAGCGAAAAAGGTTTTCGCGCAAAGCTTTGTGCCGAACGGAGTGCGGAGCACGGAAAATTATGTGTTAATGATTATCAATATTAAATTGGTAACGTTTAGGAGATGAACTTAGCATGACATTTTTGGCCATTGCAAATATTTTTCTTAACTTTTAAAAAATATGTGCATAGGCCTTACTTAAAAAAAAATTCACTGAAAATTTACAATTTCAAAATCTCTTATCACCCTCAAATCTGGTTGAGCTTACGGTGTTTCTTTTTTGAGTACATGAAAATAAAAAAAAATCGTTTCTTTTTAAGACATATTCAGAAATGTCGTTAAATCTCGATAGATTCATGTCCATAACCATCAGGGTAGTTAAAATATCAAAATATCAGCTCGCAGCATCTACAATTACCCCGCCTGAATATTCATGCCTCAAATACAACTGCTCTTCTCTCATTATTGAAACTCTCAGCACCGAACATAGCCGAACAGGTTTTCGTGTTTACACACTCGCGATTGACATTTTCCTTTTCTCTCTCATTCTGTTTGTTTTGTTTTTTTTTTGCAATAAAATGTTGCTGATAAAACGTATTATTTGAATTTTGCCTTTTTGCCTTTCTCACCTTACTGAGGAAAGGCTATAAAATCACTCGAAAACTGAACTTCTCAATTAGACCTCCTAGACCCACCTTCATGTATACCTATCGACTCAGAATCGAATTCTGAGCAAATGTCTGTGTGTGTGTGTGTGTGTGTGTGTGTGTGTGTGTGTGTGTGTGTGTGTGTGTGTGTGTGTGTGTGTGTGTGTGTGTGTGTGTGTGTGTGTGTGTGTGTGTGTGTGTGTGTGTGTGTGTGTGTGTGTGTGTGTGTGTGTGTGTGTGTGTGTGTGTGTGTGTGTGTGTGTGTGTGTGTGTGTAGGGATGTGGGTCTGTGCACCAAAAAATATGCACTCGATTATCTCAGCACTGGCTTAACCGATTTGGACCGTTTTGGTCTCATTCGATTCGTCTTGGGGTCCCATAAGTCCCTATTGAAAATTATGAAGTTTAGTAAAGTACTTCAAAAGTTATGCTAAAAAAAACGATTTTGACTAAAGTCCGGAAGATTGTAAAAAGGGTGGTTTTTGTAAGCAACCCCAGCATGTTATACATTTCTAGAAAGGTAATCAAAAGACCTTTCCAACGCGTCCAAAACATTGAAGATCTGACAACCCTATCAAAAGTTATAAGCACTTAAGAGTTATTTATACACTTTTTGGAGGCTAGTTCTCAGATATTTAGATGAAAACGTATTCCAAATATATCAATATATCATGCGACCTATCTTTGGATAGGTAATTTAAAGACCTTCCCACGAGCGTGTCTATTTTGGAGAGCATTACCCTTTGAATGAGAGGAAGGCACCAACCACCTAAGGGTGGATTAAGTAACGTTTTTTTAATTTATGTCAAATAGGGAATCGGTTGTACCCGACCCTCTCCGATATCAATTAAACTTTGTAGACATGTTATCCTAGGCATATATAAGCCATTTTTGTGTATATGGAGTCAGTTACACTCGATAATGACATTTGAGAAGGGCGTAAGTGTTTTAAATATTGAGCAATTCCAGCTCAAATCAGGATTTTTTTCTGGTACTTTTGTACCCAACCCTCTCCGATTTCAATGAATCTTTGTAGACATGTTATCCTAGGCCTATATAAGCCGTTTTTGTGTACATGAAGCCTATTGTACTCGAAAATATCATTTGAGAAGGACGTAAGGTTTTTAAATATTTTTGTATTTTGTAATTTAAAAATTACTGTATCTCGAAGCCGTTGCGTCGTATCAAAAAATTGTCAAAGACAAACTTATAGGACAAAGTTATGAGAAATTGGACGAGCTTTCCGGTAAAAATATTTACGAGGCTGAAAAACCAAGTCTGTCATATAGAAATTGCTGAAAATCACCAAAAAACCCGTTTTTTCAACATTTTCATTTTTAAATCCGCTGTATCTTCACAAGGATTGGACATAGGACGATGGTCAATATAGAGACTTTTATGAAAAAATTGTCTGGAGAATCGATTCCCACTACCGGATTTTAAAAATTTTGACGTTTAGACCACTGTTGCGACGGAGCGCATCCGAAGCAGCCCCTTGTTCTGCGTCAGTGTCAGTGTTTGTGTATTGTTTGACTGGTGCCCGTGCTGTCGCTTAGAATTGAATAAAGAAATCAAAACAATCTGAGCAAGCGGGAGCACGGGCGCAGCTGGACAGGTCAGCTGCGAAAAGACACCAAATCTGTGAGTAATTGTAATGTTGTGAACTGTTAAATGTTATTAATAAGAAAATATACATTTTCAGTTTTGAAGCATGAGGAAAATAATAAGTTTTATTTTACTCTGCTACCGAAAACGGTGCCCGCGATGAGCATCCTCCCGCCTGTCTCAACAACCACTTTTCAAAAAAACAGTTTTAGTAAATGATTTTTGTATTTTTTTAGGAGCGACATACCATCCTGCATTTTTCAATTCAATTCAGTTTTTATTTTCGAATAAACAAGTTGCAATAAGTTCAATTTGTGTACAATACAGAGTTTTGGAGTTCCTTGCAGCTGTGTGTTACACTAGTCCATGTTGGAGGAATTATTGTTTTGACTATGGGCTTAACAAAAAGTAAGAAAAGTTTCAAAAAACTTACTAGAGTTACTAAGGAAAAAGGATAGGGGAGAAAAGCTTACAACTAGATCACAGTTCAAATTTATCGAGTATAGATGTACTTGATCATTAATTCGCCTAAAGCCATGAATTGTTCCGCCTTGTTACGGCAGGCCTTGAACCGCGTCAGCATCTCACCCGCGAGAGTGAAGAACTCTGGCAGGGTGAAAAGATCTTCGCCAGTTATTTCTTGCTGCGCCGAATCGCCGCAACCGGCAACGACGCTGGCAAAAGATCGTCCCCAGCCAGGAGGAGACGTTAAATTGTTCGATGGGACCGTACGCTGCCCAGCTACAGGAACGGTTGTGCTCGTACTGCGGTGAGGAGGGCGGGACGCTGCCGGTTTCTTCTTCCTCTTTTCCTGGTCCTCGATGTATGCTTTCCGTGCGCTGCATCCACGGTAATTGCTGGTATGATTACCTTCGCAGTTGGCGCACTTGATGCGCGGCTTGGTTTGGGCTGCGTCGTCCCCCAAATCCACCTTCCGTGGCAGTGAACACACCTCAGAAAGGTGTGTGCCACCGCATTTCACACAACGCGGCTGGAGGTTGCAGTGTCGCGAGCCGTGGCCGTACTTCTGGCAACGGTGACATTGCGCTGCGTCGTTTGGGTGTTTCGAGTAAAACCGCCAGTTTACCCAAAACCCGTCCAACGTTTTAATCCGCCGCAGGTCCTGGATCTTGACGGTGCCGCGGTTGAAGTACAACAAGTACAGCGTGTGCGTACCTGTCTCTGTTGTCTTGCGCGAGAGCACTTTTATCTCCCGCGGTCGTACTTTCGCATTTTGGAGGTGTTCCTCCAGCTGCGAAATGGGGCGATCCATATACCCACCAAGGACAACTTTCACGGGGACGTCATCAGCATGGTTAAATGTGTAGTGCCTTATGCCATTTGCTTTGAGCGTCGCAATCACATCGGCAAAACTTTTTTTGTCGAGTGTGATCACTTGCACAGCAGTTTTGCCTAGCTTCAACGAATATTTATTGCCCTCGAGGAGCTCATCAATATCGTCTGCGAGATGGCCCAGACAATAGATAGGCGGCGGCCTTCGTTCTTGCGATCGCGTTTTGTTCTTCTCCTTTGCGCTGGACTCAGGAATGTTGCTATTGTCGTCGTCGTCGTCACTGGTCGTTTCGCCGTCTTCTTCCTCTTCCCCGCTGAGGGGCTCGTACGGGTTGCTGATAGTTATTCCACCCGTTGATTTATTGCCGTCGAGTTTCGGCACGTTCACCTGGCTGGAACCGGCGGCGACTCTCCCACGTGTTCTCACGGGACTACGTGGAGGGAATCCACGTGGGGAAATCCCACGTGGCCGGTATTCCGGGTGCAGGAGGTTTTTGTCGATGACACTGTCGCTCGTTTTAGCGATGGCGGTGGTTTTGGCGATGGTTTGTTTACCACCTTTTTGCACTCGGCCGGCGGAGGAACTTCGCGAATGTTTCGAGGCCGCACTCGAGCTGCCACGGCCCCGGCCGGACTTCGGCATCTCGGGGAGGCAGTTTCGCGGATAAACTGGTAACTCGCGACGTTAAAATCGAAAAAACTTGAGGAGCGTCGAACACCGTGTTGTTGCTGGCTCAAGCGTTGCCAGTGTTCTGCGCCATCCTGCATTTTTCGTCAGTCTTTTGGTAACATTTTAGGCTATTTCCTCAAAAATTTTGAACGAAAAAAAGTCGTGACATCACCTTTAAATTTAAGTTTTAGACTTAAAAATCAAAAAATCTCATAGATGTGGCATGTATTTTTGTTTCAATGATTTTTTTTTTTTCAGAAAGCCCGTACAATTTCCTTTAAGTTTGTCTTTGACCATTATTTGATACGACGCAACGGCTTCGAGATACAGTATTTTTTAAATTACAAAATACAAAAATATTTAAATACCTTACGTCCTTCTCCAATGTTATTTTCGAGTACAATAGGCTTCATATACACAAAAACGGCTTATATAGGCCTAGGATAACATGTCTACAAAGATTCATTGAAATCGGAGAGGGTCGGGTACAAAAGCACCAGAAAAAATCCTGATTTGAGCTGGAATGGCTCTATTTTTGTATTTCGTAATTTAAATTTTGCTGTATTTCGAAGCCGTTGCATCGTACCAAAAAGTGGTCAAAGACAAACTTGTAGGAAATTTGACGGGCTTTCCGAAAAAATACTCCGAAAGAAAAAAACACTGCACTTTAATGAGATTTTTTGATTTTTAAGTTTAAAAGTCAAATTTGAAGAAGAGCCCACGATTTTTTTTCGATTATTTTTTTTTTGTGAAAATAGCCTTTGATGTTACAAAAAGACTTACGAAAAATGCAGGATGGAGCAACTCACCTTAAAAATATACAAAAATCATTTTCTGAAACTGTTTTTTTGAAACGTCAAAATTTTCAAAAACTGAATACGGGAATCGATTCTCCAGACAATTTTACATAAAAGTCTCCATATTGACCATTGTCCTAAATCCAATCCTTGTGAAGTTACAGCGGTTTTACAAATAAAAATGTTGAAAAAATAAGTTTTTCAATGGGGTTTGGCAATTTCTATATGACAGACTTGATTTTTTTTTTCAGTCAAAAACAGTTTCAGTAAATGATTTTTGTGTTTTTTTAGATGAGTTGTTCCATCCTGCATTTTTCGTGAGTCTTTTTGTAACATCTTAGGCTATTTTCACAAAAAATTTGAACGAAAATAAATCGTGGGCTCACTTTAAAATTTGACTTTTAAACATAAAAAGCAAAAATTCTCATAAAAGTAGAGTGTTTTTTTCTTTCAGTGTATTTTTTTCGGAAAGCCCGTAAAATTTCCTACAAGTTTGTCTTTGACCACTTTTTGATACGATGCAACGGCTTCAAGATACAGCAATATATAATTTACGAAATACAAAAATATTTGAAACACTTACGCCCTTCTCAAATGTGATTGTCGAGTGAAACTGGCTCCATATACACAAAAATGGCTTTCATAGGCCTAGGATAACATGTCTACAAAGTTACATTGAAATCGGAGAGGGTCAAGAAAAAAGTACCTAAAAAATTCCTGTTTTGTGCTGCAATTGCTCACACGACTTTCAAATTATTTTGTTTTGGCTGCTATGTCTGTTGTCTGGGATAACATTTTATAGAACTGTTTTCAGAACAACTTACCTTGAAAAGTATTAGTTTTGGCCCAATTTCATAGAACAAAACAACTTTCTGCAAAATTTCTGGAGTTAATTTCATTTCATATGATGAAGACACACTGCCTACTCCGATACTGTAAGGATGATATATTTAGCTGAAACATGAAAATTATGTCAAATTTGATTAAATTCATAGATTTTTTATTACAATCCTTAAAAAAATCTTAGTAGACGGTGTTCATTCGATTTCTCGAGAAATAATTTGACCAACATGAAAACAAATAGCTATTACGAACAATTCTCGAGGAAATACGATGGTGTCGTTTAATTAATTAATAGATGAGAGTCTAGTGCTATCAAACCTTTAATTACAATTAAACAGCAAGATAAGCGTTGTGCAGTCATTCGGAATTGTGCGACCTTTATTGCTAATGCTAATGCCAATGCCAATGTTTACTTTGTAAGCGAATGATTATGGGTTAGATTATCATCTTGCTCCTAGTTGACAAAAGTATTCTTGAACATTTAAATAAGATCGTTTTTTTTTTTTTGTTGGATTGAAAATCTGTCAGGCGAAAATTGAAATATTTTAATGGCATCCAGAATTCACCACACTTGGTTGGAAAAAATATTAATCTTGAGAAGAATTTTAACTGTATCTGTAACGTTTCAATGCTAAAAATAAATGCCGTCAACAAAAGAAAGTGAGTTCTCCTAATTTGGTTATCAGAAAAATCAAAACACTTTTTTCCGTGTTTCAACCTCCATCGATGAATCCTTCACCGAGCAAACTCACACAAAAAAAAAACAATCAGCCCGTTTACCTCTTTTGCGAACGAGAAGAAACGTAAACATTTATTAATAACATTAATTTTTATTAATTCCACTGTTTGCGATTTCATTGGATCGTGATAATATTCATGATTACCGATTTTTCCTCCTCAACCCACCAGAAAAACTCAGATTGGTGCTGAGAGCTATGTGAGCAGTAATAAAATATTCATCGCGCATTGTGAGAAGATAATTAAGTGTTGAAGTGAGGGAAAATGAACTTTTTGAGTAATTTTCATTCAGTTTTTTTTTGGATATCTAACATCGATGCTTCTTACCCAAAAATTGATGAAAAAATGCCAGTTTGCACATTTCCCAGTTTGTTTGAATTGTGGGGATGTATCGAACACGGTTGATCTTCCCTTTGCATTAGAACACTGCTCCGTGTAGGGGAAATTTCCCGGAGTGCCTGGCTAAGCAACAGCAGCAGTTGCTGCCAAAGCGAGCTGGGAAAATCCAATCCAGAAACTCGAGAAGCTCACAGCGAAGACGCATCTGTTCTTGTTTACCATTCAATAAACTCGGTAATTGCGAAATCAAGTGAATCAGTAAATAAAATACGATCCTGTTGCGGAGCGAGGCGGCTGGAAATGTGATGATTTCTATTTTTCCGTTTACTTTTGCCGGGTGTCGTTGTTTTCCCTTTGATGAGCGTGTTTGCTGGGTTTGGGTTCTGGTTTCCCGAGAACTTTGAAAAGTATCGAGTTGTTTGCTATTTTAAGGGCAACTCCAGGAATTAAAATCATTCATTTGAATCGTAAATTTAAGATCAAGATTCAACCATTTTTTATTTACAAAATTGCAAAAAAGTGATAACATGATTGTTCAAGATTTTTGAAGCAGAAATTGAAACACAAAAATGTTCCAAACTTGAACACCATTCAAGCAGATTGCACAACCATCAGGCGTGTAATTGAAGTCAGAAAATACACACCCACACACGTGCGTTTGTTTCTTCACTCGCTCATCGGAGAACGCAGAGTGCAGCTAAAATAATTAAAATTTAATTAACTTCACCATCCATTATGCAGGGGGACTCTGCGTCCGGTGAACGGTCACTTCCGATGGGAGTTGTCCACGTGTGTCCACGCGAGACACAATGGAACCGCTTGCCGATGGGAAAAGTTATGCAATTTAGCTCAAGCTGGGATGGGATAAACAAAGAGAAAAAAACCTATTGTCAAACTAAACCACTTTCAACATGGCCGCTTCTGTCAACCTAAACCAGTCCTTTCTTATGAGGAGAAAATGAGAAGTATTGTAATTTGAGTTGAAAAAAATAAAACAATTTCAAATCAATTTCACAAATAATTGTAAATTGCATTAATAGATTGATTAAAATATTTTCAATTGAAAGGCATTTATTTGTATCGTACACCGAATGTTGACTTATCAGCATTTTATTTAAAAAAAACAATGCATTTCATGAACTGACGATTCTTTTGCCCATTTAAAACTATTGTTATTTTTTTGCGCGTTACATAAAAATGTCATCTAGATTGAACAATATTAAACCCGTGCTTCCCGTGAAATTAAAATGTGGCGTGACGGAACAACATCGTAGAACTGGATTTAAAAAGCAAACAAAAAAATGGCCACAGTTTAGCCTATTTGATTTTTTCGCACCTTTTGAAAAATAAACTTTTGCTCTTTGAAGTGAACAAATTAGTACAAATTTGAATTTTTGCAAGCCATTTCTTTCGATTCTGACACCTTAGGTCGTGCGACTTATGGAATGTTAACTTTCGCACTAACAACATTAGTTGAGTAAAAATTGCCGCTGAATTCCCTGTAAATGCCGGCCCCGATGCTCTTCAAGTGTGCTCCTCTTTGGGGAACTGGGAAAGATTTATTTACTTTCTTTGCGTAACGGGACAACGACAGTAGCAGATCTAAGAAAAAATCTCCCCTCCCTTTTAATGAGTTGCAGGCTTTTTAGGATTTTTTTAGATTAAAGTAAGAAAACGAACATTTTTTGTCTCGTCGTGATCGTATCGTATCATTTACCTCGAGTCATCTTTGATTTGCCAACCATTTCTAGTGATTTGTAGCCGGCAGCTCCTTATGAACGAATCCACCGTAAAATGATGGAACATAAACTCATGATTCTCCACCCACGTCTAACCACAAATTTTAACAGCCAAATTCAAAAAAAATCTGCGAGGAAAAACTAAACAACATTTCAACCAAAGAAAAAGTCATCCGCGTGCTTGAGCACTAAGTTGAAAAACATCATCAAGAAAATTTGAATTGTCAAGCTATCTGAATCACAGA
Source organism: Culex pipiens pallens (assembly GCF_016801865.2). Taxonomy (NCBI): domain Eukaryota; kingdom Metazoa; phylum Arthropoda; class Insecta; order Diptera; family Culicidae; genus Culex; species Culex pipiens. The sequence goes on from NC_068938.1 coordinate 89,519,758, forward strand.
TTGCTTGATATTTGTATTCGAACACGATTTTTTTTGCAAAATAACAGAAGAAGAATACAAACGTAAACACTCAAAAAGAAAACTCTATCCAGCCGTCCCGTCCCAGAGCTCAAGTTGCTCGAGAAAGGCAAACAGTTGAGTTGATCGGTTTTGTTGTTGTTGTTGAGTGAATTTTTAAAAATATATTTAATGTATGGAAAATTAAAAGCGGCCTTGGTTCGATCCCAGAAGGTCCCGGTGGGATTTTTCGAGACAAGATTTGTCTGATCACGCCTTCTATCGGACGGGGAAGAAAATGTTGGCTCCGGCCTAACCTAGAGGTTAGGTCGTTAGCTCAGTCCAGATGTAGGAGTTCATCCTCGGTGGAGTCGCTGGTAGGAAGTTGGACTCACAATCCAAAGGTCGTCAGTTTTTATTTTGGGGTGGATGGAAGCTTAGGTGCAAAAAAAGGTTTGCGATTGCCTCAACAATCAAGCCTTCAGACACCTAGTTTCAAGTAGGAATCTCGCAATCGAGAACGCCGAGGCAATGCTGTAGAGCTAACATTTTTTTGAATGATGTTAAGTTTCGTATTATTTTTTAAATAAAAAATACATAAATACAGTCGACTCTCTGGTTGTCAATATCCAGGGGACCGTCGAGCAAGAGAATCATCAGTTTACAGAACGATGCAAAATGAAGACTCGATTGAAAATATGTTTTTCTTGGTACCCAGCTATGGGAGAGAATCATGGCAACGTCCAGCAAACAAAAACAAACTAATGTCAAACACCCTTCAAAGCTTCGTTTCGCAAAGAAAAATGTCTATGTAAGGATGTAAGCCATGAGATAGTGACAATATTGACAACCGGAAGAGATTTTCAAAGCAAACAGAATCCAAGGGACCGTCGAGGAAGAGATCCTTCAAGCAAGAGAAAATATCGAGGAATAAAGCATACTATGCATACTACGAGGAATCGTAGTATGCAGTTTGAAGGGACTGAAGAATTCATCGATAGATGGAGCAATATTGATATCGAGAAGATCGACAGCCAGAGAGTCGACTGTATATCATAAAAGAGTTTCTAAAACAGCAATTTTTCAGTTTTCTTTTTCTTTTTCTTTCAACTTCTCAAAGCCTAAGAACGTTTGGTTTAGTCCCCACTTTGGCAAAGCAATTTTGCATTGGAATTACACGGAGAAAAAACAGTTCCAAAAATCGTGAACAAGCGTTCATGAAAATGGGAACCAAGTGTTCAAATTTCATGGTACGTTTTTCAAAATCGTACCATGGGATTTGAACACATTGTTCGAGGTTCTCATTTTCATGAACGCTTGTTCACGATTTTGGGAACTCTTTTTTCTCCGTGTAGCATGTGTTTTTTTTTTGGATTTAGTTTTTGGGTAATTCTCCGCTAGCTCACACAGCAGTTGAACCGACCCCTCTTCGGTTTGTGTGAAGCTTTGTCCTAAGGGGTAACTTTTGTCCCTGATCACAAATCCGAAAAGGTAGGTCGTCGTTGATCATGGCCATTCGTGGTCACCCACGACAGACACGGACGTAATTGTCTGCTCTACAACTTTGTTGAACGATATTACACTCTAAAAAAACCCCTGCAAAGTTAGAAAAAACACGAAATTTTAAAATGAAAAATTTTGGTCTTTAATAAAGACACTTAATATAACAATGTAGATTCGATAAGTACATTAAATTTCTAATAAAATGACATGTTCCAAAAAAATTTACAGTCGAGTAACGGAAAATGGCAGTGTTTTAAAAACTTTTTTAGTGTTTTTTTGCGATGAAAATACGTTTTTTCAGAATTCTGAGTACACCATCAAATCGGGCATCTAATTTTACATAAAAGTCCCTTTGACACCAAATATCTATCTCATCACTGTTTCAGGCTGCAAATTATGGAAAAACACCTCTTTTTTCGCATGTTCAAAAATGGAAGGGGTCGTACCGCCCCTCCGTCACGAGCTATCAAAAAACGGACCTCGGATTCGTGATCAGGGACAAAAGTTACCCCTTAGAACAAAGTTTCACGCAAATCGAAGAGGGATTGGGGCAACTTTTCCCGATTTCGTGTGAGTTAGTAGAGAATTACCCTATTATTATTGGAATTCAGCAACCAAATTCAACCAAATTTTGAAAACATGGAAAGACAAGTCTACCAATTATAATTTGTCAATTATTGTGCTCTAGTTGTTGTATATTATGGATGCACAATTGGTGATAATGTCAAAAAAAAATCCACAAATATAATTTCTTTTAAAAATATGTGAAAAATTCTAAAAAACCATCCATTGGCCAAGTTCACAAATTAAACAGAACTATTCTCCTCGCATCGACGCAGCAACGTCCAGTCTCAACGGAGCGGACTTTGCGGCGGCAGCTTGTGGCAACCTGGCATCCTCTTAGGTTCCACCAAATCTTGGTTCCGATGACGATGACAGGTATTTCCTGTTTCCATTCCAGTCACTCGTCTAGCTGAAACAATTGCACTCGGATGGGAAGGTGCAGTTTTCACATTCCCGGAATCGTTCCTGGGACCCCTCGGACAGTCGTACGGAGCAGCGTTGGAAAGTGTGGCAAGAATTACCGACGAAACGAGCTGGAAAATGCGATGTGGGAATTTCAATGTACTCGGAGGTTTTTGCGATAGCCCCTCTGGGGTATTTCCCACGTGTGGTTCTGGGAATGGTGTGTGAGAGTGGCTTTTCCGTTTTGAATGCTGGGAGGGGAAACTTTGGGGAGCTTACAACCACCGACTCGCACTTGCTAACATATGTGCGGAAATAGTTCGGAATCGCCTTACAGCAGCCATGTCCGATGTCATTGTCATATTGCATTGGGAAGTTGGATCGATTGAACTTAAGAGTTGACCAATTGACCATCTCGAAATGTGTAATGGGATGGTCATAGAACAATATAAATCTGATCACAGAAAAAAACAAGTTTTTTTTAGAAAATTCACGTAAAAATCATACCGTCAGTGGGGGTGACATGGCGTCTGGGGGGTGAGGTTGGGCCAAAGTGATTTTGTACGGATTTTACCATTTCTCAGGTTCTTCTCAATTAAACTGGATTCTGTTAAAAGGGTTGTGTAGGGGACATCTTAAGATGACTTCGCTGAAAAAATCTCGTTCCTAGAACAAATCCTGTTATTTTGGCAGCTGTCTTAAGTTGTGGTACGTTTTATGCCTCTCGAAAAATCATTTTTCTTTTTTTTTCTTGAAGTTGCTCGAAAACTACCCAAATGTTTGAAAATCTCCACTTCAAACATTGTAGCATGTCAATACGATTCCCTCGAACAAGAAACACTGTTGGATGACTTGTTTTTACCATATCGTTGTATTTAAGCATCATTTTAGTTTCATTTGGCCCAATGTCACGCCATCTAAGGGGTGAGATTGGGTCAATTTTCAAACTTTTAGCTTTTAAGGTAGTGTTCATCAAAATCCACCATATTTTGGGATAATGTTAGTAAACTATCTAAGAACAAATCTACGTTGAAGGATTTTCGATTTTATTTAAATTGTTTTTGTAATTAAGAAATTTCTAGAGGTGTATCGTTTATTGACCCATAGTCACCCCCACTGCACAGTGGTCCAGATCGCAAAATTAAGTGGAAAATGAATTTTCCGAAAAATGGTTAAGTTTTGGAGCTTTGGTGTCTTCAGAAGAGTTGTTGGATATGGAAAGGCGCAACTTTTGGTTTGGTTGAAAATTAGGGTGGTTCACGATTAGGGTGATTTTGGAAATCTAACTCTACAGGAATATTTTTGGGAATTTTTTCGTCTTCTAGAAAGTTGACGGGCTTGCCAATCCAAGCAACTTTGTCGAAGACACCAAAATTTTATCTCGTAATCTACGCCTTCTACGACCAAATTTAAAGAAAGCATCTGAGCAAACCTTCAAAAATCAGTTTTTTTAACCTGGCAATTCAGGGTTAAGTTTTAGAGAAAAGTGGTATTCGGGGCACTTTTAGAGCTCTAAAAAACAAACATTTTTATTATCTAACAAGTCAATTTGGACTTAAGGGTCAAAAGTTACAGCGATTTTAAGGTAAAAAAGATGCAAATTTAAAACTTAAATATCTCGAAATGGCGCAAGCCAAATTTTAAGCACTAGGTTGCATTTGAAAGAGGAGATCTAGCACTACAAACGCTGAAAAAATCTCAGGGGTGTTTTTCTTTAAACTCGAGATATCTTCATTTGAAAAAGTCTAATTTTCAAGGGAAATCCTTATGGGACCACCCTAACGAATTTCGAAAATTGTCCAAATATTTGTTTTTCCATGTAATTTTGCCCGCTGAATCTGAATCTGCCCTCAGAATTGACCCAAAGTGTCGAAAAATCGATTTTTGGTCATATTTTGTGTTTCCATGTAAAATTATCATTTAAACCCAAAATATGACCAAAAATCGATTTTTTGACACTTTGGGTCAATTCTGAGGGCAGATTCAGATTCAGCGGGCAAAATTACATGGAAAAACAAATATTTGGACAATTTTCGAAATTCGTTAGGGTGGTCCCATAAGGATTTCCCTTGAAAATTAGACTTTTTCAAATGAAGATATCTCGAGTTTAAAGAAAAACACCCCTGAGATTTTTTCAGCGTTTGTAGTGCTAGATCTCCTCTTTCAAATGCAACCTAGTGCTTAAAATTTGGCTTGCGCCATTTCGAGATATTTAAGTTTTAAATTTGCATCTTTTTTACCTTAAAATCGCTGTAACTTTTGACCCTTAAGTCCAAATTGACTTGTTGGATAATAAAAATGTTTGTTTTTTAGAGCTCTAAAAGTGCCCCGAATACCACTTTTCTCTAAAACTAAACCCTGAATTGCCAGGTTAAAAAAACTGATTTTTGAAGGTTTGCTCAGATGCTTTCTATAAATTTGGTCGTAGAAGGCGTAGATTACGAGATAAAATTTTGGTGTCTTCGACAAAGTTGCTTGGATTGGCAAGCCCGTCAACTTTCTAGAAGACGAAAAAATTCCCAAAAATATTCCTGTAAAGTTAGATTTCCAAAATCACCCTAATCGTGAACCACCCTAATTTTCAACCAAACCAAAAGTTGCGCCTTTCCATATGCAACAACTCTTCTGAAGACACCAAAGCTCCAAAACTTAACCATTTTTCGGAAAATCCATTTTCCACTTAATTTTGTGATCTGGACCACTGTGCACTGCACTATGGGGTTTAAGGCGGCCATAAATCGAAAAACCGACATACTCTAATTATTTTTTTGGTATTTTTTTCGAAAATAAACATTCTAACTAAGAAAAATCCGGAGTTTGAAAGTCTACAACTCAAAATTCACTGAATTGCAGACCTTCTAAGGCAAAAATGGTAAAAAAAACATGTTTTTTGACAAAAAAAAGATTATTTTTCATAGTTGTACTGTGTAGCTGTTTATGTATTTTTTCCTGCATCATTATATATATTCAGAAAGGTAATTGATTCAACTTTTCAATAATATTTTACAAAACACACTTTTACAGGCTAAAAAAAATAATAAAAATCAAAAAAGATGGATTTTTATTCAAAATTTAGTTTTTTTCAACTTTGTTAATGGAGTACTTTTTTTGTGTGCATTTGTGCGATCTGAAAATTTTGTTGGTACTTAGGTACGTTTAATAAAATTAGAAATTCCTATTCTAAGTATTTTACAGAAACGATTCGTCGAATATTCATATCAGTTCGTTGTTGTGTTCTTTTGAAAGTATGGATAATAATACCGTACACAGAAAAAAATCAATTCCCGTAATCGTGAATTAAGTTCACGAATGTGAGATCCACGAAGGAATTTATTCATGAGTATGGTGCATTTGCACCATAAACGTGAATATATTCCTTCGTGGTTCTCATAATCGTGAACTGACTTCACGGTTTCGAGAATTGATTTTTTTCTGTGTAGTGTCCCTGTACGATATAACAAAGCACTATTCTGAAAACGTGAGAACTGCTTTCGAGTATATTTGTAAGAATTACAACATTGCAGAACCATCACATGATCAACTCAGGGAAAAACCACAGAGGAAAAACTACGCACGTTGTTCTGTAGCTTCAAAACGAGGTATACAAAAGCCCATAGAAGAAGTTCATATTTTAAGTAATCTAACGACAATCGGTTACATAGTGATTTTGATTTAGAAGAATTTATCGTGGAAAACGTGAATTTTGCAAGTGGATCAACCAAAAACGTGGACGAGAATCCATACAATGTTCCATAAAATAAACCGTCTAAAATTCTAAAACACAGCAAAAATCAAATTTTAATTGGAGGGGGGGGGGGTCTTCAAAGAGAGGTGGATTTTAGCTCAAGAAAAAGGGGAGGGAGATTGAACGTAAATCAGAAACTTTAACATAGCATAAACCGCCATTCCATGCATCAAATAGACAGAGCAAGAATATTAAAATTCACCACTTTAATGCATGTGGCCTCAAATATATGAAAAAATCGAAAATTAAACTTTTTTTTTGGAAAAATATCAAATTTCATTTGTTTTCATTATACTAAGTACAAACAACACAAAAAAGTCACAAAAAAGCAAAAAAATATTTTTGGCCGCTCGCTTATATGGAAATACCCCATAGTGCACTGACCGGCTGATACTTTTTTGATGCCTTTGGTATGCCCAAAAAAGCATCATTGCATCATTAGTTTGTGCTTATAATTTTCCAAACAAATTTGGCAGCTGTCAAAAAAAAAAATGATATATGAAAAATCACCCGCCCACCGGAATAAAAACCCTTGAATGCCCGCCAAAAAGTCATTTTTATTACATCCTACTGTCCATACAAAATGATTTGTGAAAATTCAAGTATCGAATAAAATACTCAAAATTTCCGTTTTTACAATGTGGGTATCAAAAGATCGGAATTTTTTCATACATTTCGTATGTAAAAACAATATTTTTTTTGAAAATACTCCAAATTTTCACAAAACTACGTATTTTTTAAAACTTTTCAAAATATCAGTTTTTTTATGGATATCAAATAATCAAATCAATTTTTTTCAAAAATACGTAGTTTTGTGAAAATTTTGAGTTTTTTCATTTTTTCATAACTTTCGAAATGTATGAAAAAATCCCGATCGTTTGATACCCACATTGTAAAAACGGAAATTTTGAGTATTTTTTTAGAAAATACGTATTTTTGTGAAGATTTGGAGCATTTAAGCATAAGCATAAGCATAGATAGGTGCCCACCCGCAGTTGCTACTCCGTTATTGACCAGGACCTCCAGAAGTTACATCCACGAGCCGTGGAAGATAAGTGGGTGCTATCTTTCCTCGCTTCGCAACTTCTCAAAGGCCCCTATCATGCTGATCAATACCGGCGCCGGCCACGACCAGTGGTAGGGTCACGGGGAAGTGGATGGAAATGTTAGTCCGATACTTGAGTGATAGAGACCGCCCAATCGACTGCTTCTCCGACAAAGTATCACATGAGTTTTGAGGGGGTTAGTAGATGGGTATGAGGTCAGGATTCACGAGTGATGTGACCATGCACATTTTGTTTATCGGTTGAAATTTTAAATCTTAGGCAGCCGGCTGCGGAAAGATAAATAATTGATTATTTGAAAAGTGTGTTTTAATCGAACGCGTGCCAACCGAGCGGTAGTGCTATGGGCTGGATTTATCTGTATATTTTTACTGTTGGTACAATTAAGATAACGCGAGCAAATGTCAAAAATAGTAGATGAGTTAATACTAAAGCTGCCAGTTGGAATAAATTATTACGATCAACGAATATAAACGAAAAGAAAACAGGACACCACGTAACCGATTGTAATGAAATTAAAACAATAACTTAAACGAACTTAACCGGCGGCGTGCCTTCCTATCAACAATGATAAAAGAAGGACTTATAAATTTAAAATATAAAAAGACTCCAAAAAATACGTTGCATATTAACCGCGAAGTCCCGCTACTCACAATCGAATCCGAAAGATAGCTATCTAGAATTTTAAATATAGTATTAATTCGACCGCGATCCTCCAGAAATTCTTCGTCGGCGTGCCTTCCGATCAACGGTGATGTAAGAAGGGCTTTATTCATTAAAATGATTTTATATCATAAGCCTTAAAACATATTCGTCGGCGTGCCTTCCGATCATCGATGATATAGAAAGGACTTAAAAAAAAAAGACTTAGAAAAAAAAAGAATTCGGATCGTTTCTATCGAAAACTATGTAAAGAGAACAAAAATAAACTCATTGGCCAACGAACGCGCGAACTAAAAATAAAGAAAAAAAGAAGAAGAAGAAGAAGAAGACCAATCACCCCATGCACACAAACAACGACACAAATGAGATGAAAACAACACGAATCAGAAGAAATCCAATCAACCCATGTACACAAATAGCGACACAAAAGAGATGGAAAATAACACGAAAAAAACAGGACTGCGCGTCCACACAGGCACCGCACTACTGATGCCATTATTTAATTATAATGACCAATCACCCCATGCACTCGAACAGCGACATAAAAGAGACGGAAAATAACACGAAAAAACAGGACTGAGCGTCCACACAGGAACCGCACTACTGATGCCATTATTTAATTATAATGACCAATCACCCCATGCACTCGAACAGCGACATAAAAGAGACGGAAAATCTGTGAAAATTTGGAGCATTTTCAAAAAAAGTGTTATTACATTCAAAATGTATGAAAAAATTCCGATCGTTTGATACCAACATTGTAAAAATGAAAATTTTTAGTATTTTTTTTCGGAAATACGTAGTTTTGTGAAAATTTGGAGTATTTTCAAAAAATATTGTTATTACATTCGAAATGTATGAAAAAATCCCGATCGTTCGATACCCACATTGTAAAAACGGAAATTTTGAGTATTTTATTCGAAAATACGTAGTTTTGTGAAAATTTTGAGTATTTTCTAAAAATGTTGTTATTACATTCGAAATGTATGAAAAAATTCCGATCGTTTGACACCCATATTTTAAAAATTGAAATTTGGAGTTTTTTTCAAAAAGACGTAGCTTTGTGAAAATTTTGAGTATTTTCTAAAAATGTTGTTATTACATCCAAAATGTATGAAAAAAAACCTGATCATTTGATTCTTATATTGCAATAACAATATATTTTTGATTTCTTTAGAGAAAAAAAAATGCATTTTCGAAATACAGGAAAAATACGTATTTTTGTGAAAATTTTCATGAAATAATAATTTTAATGGATAGCTGACATCATCCCGATTTCAAAACACTATAATTTTTTGATGTTTGCATGATTTTTCGTACGATTAAAGCCAATGTCTCCCATATAGCCAAAATCCCATCGGTTATGCACGCCTCGGTTTTGCATCCCCGGTGCTAAACCGAGGCATGACTGTAACATTGAAATTTGGAGCACTCTGGAGCTCGGTACAGGCCTTCAAAGTTTGGCATTTTTTCGAAAAATTGGCCCCGGCAAAAAAGATAGGCGTCGTGCCTCGCAACGCCCGAGACGCCATTTGATTTTGCCGGGGCCGATTTTGCGAAAAAAGGCTAAACTTTGAAGGTCTGTACCGAGCTCCAGGGTGCTCCAAATTTCAATGTTATATATACCAAAAGATGCGCAAGGGTCTAGCCTACACGCCAATGATGTTGTACTTAAACGCTTCAGTGGCCAAAAGGGCTCAAAAGTGACACTTTTGAAAAAATCTTTTTTTACGGGTTCAATCCCATTTAACATTCAAATGCAAAGAACCAGCTCCTGTTACGTCCAATCAAGCTCATATTTGGGATTTGGGCTCAATATGCTCACCGGAACAAACCCCTGAATGTCCGCCAAAAAGTAATTTTTGTTACACTCTAATGGACAGCTGCCAAATTTGTATGGAAAACTAATGATGCAAAATGGCACCTTTGGGCACACTAAAGAAACCAAAAAAGTTTCAGCTGGATTAAAAAAACGAATTACCGAAATCTCAGAGAATTGCGTATACAAACCCTAGAGTAAACCGAGCAAAATCTACAAAAAACTATCTCTTAATTCTGAATTCTGAAGACATTTTATAATCTTTTTTTTTTAACATAAATTAAAAGCTGTCTTTCACAACTTTGTCACTACGTTCCCCAAAGTCATTATTTCAGTTCCCTGTGCCAAGTGTGGCATTCATCCGAACCGATGACGGCGTTTGATCTCCAATAAATCCTACTAAATAAATACACCCGCACACGTGCACACACAAAGAGCGACTTATGAGCAAGATAACATTTTCAGAAGCATTCCTAGTACGAGCAAAACCCCCATCTTTTGATAGAGATGTGACTTTCGTCTGGAATCGAGTATTTATTGATTTTATAACACACGTTTGCACACATACCCGACTTTGAACGATTTTACCTTTGGAGCCCTCACCTGGAGTTGATTCTTCTGGGTATGGAACGATTTAAATCATATTTTATAGCACTATAAATCCAGCTTTGGTACAATTGAATGTTGTTCGCAGTTGCCAGCAGCAGAGCTGGGTCGCTTTGAACTATTACTCTTCCTAGGCTATTGAAACATTGAAATGCAGGACATGTTTTTGAAGATTGATCATTTGAGCATCATTGTATGGACTATCCTGGTTTTTTTGGTTGGGACTATACCATTTTCCATGTTTTATCAAAATCATTAAATTTTACAATTATAATTTTGCTTAGCACAATTCCTTGTCGAAATGAAATTTTCTAAGATATATTTTTTAAGGTGTAATTTAAAACTTGACCAAAATTAGTGAACTACGATAAAAGCACTGTCATTTACCGTATATCTAAGCATCTTCACTGCCAGCTAGCCTGAATCTTGACCAATTCCTGGTCCATTAACCATCAAGGTAAAACCCGAAAGCTAGACCAACTCAGTCCATAATCACTACACATCCCTACCGTACAGGAGATCCATTCATTGCAAAACCACTAAAATCAGCAGTCCCTTACTCTCTCATCTCAACCATAGATAACTCCAGGTACATGTCCTCGGAAAGGGTACAATTTGCTGGACCAACCAAAGAATCATGTCACCTCAAGCTCGACTTTGGCACTGACTTTTCGACAGAGAGAGAAAAGGAAGCCAAGATTGCACGTGCACACGAGGATGTGGTGTGATATGGTGCTGTAACTAAAGAAAAGAAAGTGGGATCCCGAGAGAAGACCATTCCACGGCAGCAGCTCAGCAGATATTTTAGGTCAGCGAGCCAAGCTAGCCAACTTCCGGTAACAAATTTTAAAACGAACCGAAAACACGCGACATACCAATGATACACCTGGGAAATTGAGTATCTGTGAATTTGCTAAAGCTGTCGAAAGAAGGTTTCTTCTAAAAAATGTGTCATGAGGGAGCTATTCAGTAGGTGTATTATAGAAGAACCTAAACATACTAAATGAAAAAAAAACTTTAATTCGAGGAAAACCGCAAACAAATGTTCATGAAAGATTTGAAAACATCTTAAATCAATCAACGACATAAACTAACATAAAACAAAGTCACATCTTAGCTCACCACACTTCTAAGTGAATAGCTTCAAGTTCAAGTGTAAGTTTGCCTCAGATAAAACTCATCGCAATACATGAACCACCTCCGAAGACCCTGGTGGAGAAAAGTAGAACCATTTTTCCGAAGCATAAAAAAGCTTTTTCCCCAGAACAATTTGCGCAAACTCGTGTTTGCAGCGAATATGGTAGCAGTTTAACGCAAATTGGGTGGTACAATCTTTGCCATAAAATGAGGTTCATCCGAAGCATAAAACTGGATGCAAGGAACGTTTTATCTATGTTGTTGTCCTTGCTAGCGACTTTTTGAACTTTTAATTTTGATACTTTTGTTAACAAAGTATTTGTTTTGTTTTTGTTTTTGTTTTTGTTTTTGTTTTTGTTTTTGTTTTTGTTTTTGTTTTTGTTTTTGTTTTTGTTTTTGTTTTTGTTTTTGTTTTTGTTTTTGTTTTTGTTTTTGTTTTTGTTTTTGTTTTTGTTTTTGTTTTTGTTTTTGTTTTTGTTTTTGTTTTTGTTTTTGTTTTTGTTTTTGTTTTTGTTTTTGTTTTTGTTTTTGTTTTTGTTTTTGTTTTTGTTTTTGTTTTTGTTTTTGTTTTTGTTTTTGTTTTTGTTTTTGTTTTTGTTTTTGTTTTTGTTTTTGTTTTTGTTTTTGTTTTTGTTTTTGTTTTTGTTTTTGTTTTTGTTTTTGTTTTTGTTTTTGTTTTTGTTTTTGTTTTTGTTTTTGTTTTTGTTTTTGTTTTTGTTTTTGTTTTTGTTTTTGTTTTTGTTTTTGTTTTTGTTTTTGTTTTACTTGACTATTTCAAATGTCCTTAACACCACTTAATAATGAGTTTTCACACTCCTTAACGATGTTTTAATACTGATCTTGTCTTTACCCTTTTTTGGTTTCGACTATTTTTAACTGCTTTATTATTCGTGTTCTCTTTTTTCCAGGTGAACTACTGTTTTCCCACCCAAAGTGAGAATTCCTGGCAACGCGAACATCCAAACAGGATAATGTTTGCAAACAGCCGTGATAAATGTTCACCCAAGTGCAGCACACCACAGAAGAGAGGGACGGGGTAATCCGGAGCGTGGTCCTTCCGATAGATTAAACTGTAGTAAAAAGAGCTGAACTTCCTTGCTCGGAGGAGTATAATGAGGTTGGTGAGGTGAAGTAATAGAGATTTTTACAAAAGATAATGGATATCAGAAATGTTTTTAATAAATTAAAAATACTGGGTATTTTTTTAAAGAAAATATAAAGAAAATGACCAATTTAACCCGATGTCTCCCATTGATCCAGTCAGGAAAAGGCAAAAAATTTACACGTAAATCTTCTCCACTATCTCAAGTGCTTCTGCCATTTACTAGTCTCCTTGATTTTATTGTATTTCCAGTTAATTATGTGAAAAATGGGCTCTTGGTTAGTTTTTCTTTGGAAAGCTTTCACCATTTTGAATTACAAAACGAAATTAAACTCTCGCAAGATTTTCTATGTAAAACCATAAGAGTTTAACCTTAAATATCATTGACGCTTATAACTAGACTCTGCCAACAAAGTCATCCCCTACCGCATCTCTGATGGATCTGGAGCTCTTGGCTCGAGCAGACAGCTAACCTCATCAATCTTCCTTCAATAAGTGAACATGAGATTGCAGTCTGTTTCGCTGGAGAAACCATGGACGAGACATCCCTTCATGAAAACTAGAATGTCAGCGCCAGGGCATCATTCTGTGCTGCAGCATTTATGCATAAATTTCTCGGAAGCTGACTCAATACGAGTCACTCCCTGATGCTGTTGGTAGCCCTTTCTTGGAGTAACGTCAGGATGAAAATTGCCCCTGACATGTGTGTTGGCTGGCACCAATATGTGCTGCTGCTGCTACGAAGTAACGATGTCACCCTCTGAACCGGCCCTTGTTTAGTAACTTTGCCACTGTTAAGTTATGATGATGAGATAACAGGGGCATCCCAGTTTAAGGTGGTAAGTAATGGTGCTTTTGATGAAAATTGATTTTGAAAATTTCCTTCCAGTTATTATTCACTCAATATTTCAAGTATCAGTCAGTAAAAAGTGAGAGCAAAAATTAAAATAGTCCCGTCCGAACTTTAAAGAACCTTCTACTCAAGATATAACCAGTCATAGGGGAATCATCACGGAACTTTACGATTTTACTGCGCGGACAGGAAAGTTTCGTGCTGTGCCCAGACAGCAACTTTATCGTTGGTCGACCAGTTCTTTGAAGAAATTTTGTCTTGATCTGCAAGTTGAATTTTATTTCAGTTAAAGAATAATTATTGATCACGAATATTATTGTTCAAATTTGACACACCCCAAAAAAATCTACTTCTTTAATGGAAAACTGTTATTGTCGACTTTTATTCTTTTGCCCAAGATAAAGATGTAATTTGAGTTTTTTATTTTGGAATAACTTAAGTTTTGAAAAAAATCTTGAATTTATAAGAAATGCTTAAACACTAAATATTTTGAAGAATTCATTTTTCTGAAAAAGTTTATAAAACATTTATTATTACTTTGATTTTTTCTGAAAAAAATGTTTTCAACGTTGAATTTGAAGATTTCTTTGAAAGACTTCGAAGAAAACGTTCACAAGCTTTGTTTTACATATCTTCCTGGAAGGCTGTAAGTAGGTTAACTAACGCTGTACCGCTGCTACTTAAACGTCTTCATTAGCTATACGTTGATTACATGTTGTGTGTAAAACAACGTTTCTATTTAATTGCTGCATTTCATGGAAATGTTTGCTGCGGTTGAGTTCACTCAATTTGAAGCATTTATAATCAAGATAATGATATTTAATTTGTCAATAATAATGCTGTAAAATAAAATAAAAATCAAAAAGCTTCAATCTACAGCAATTTATTTATTTAAAAACTGTCAAGAGCTCAACACTAGCCTGTCCCATTTTGAGGTCATGTCGAGGAATTTCAGGTGCTCACTTCTTAAATGATAGATTATGATGTTAGGAACAATGTTTTCTTAGACAAGAAAAAATAATAAAATACTTTCTCGCACCCCCTAGTCGATTTACTGAAAAAAGTCACTTTTTTGAACAAATTTTCTAAAATCGCTTGGAATCAATACAAAAACTGTTTCGATAAGGTGTGTATTATCTTCAAACGATAGGTTTTTGTCCATAGATTAAGATGCACTATCAATATTGGACCAAAATTTAAGTTTTTGGACTCTCCCAGGCGGATTTGTGTCGAAAAAATCGCATTTTTTCGAAACTTTTTTCAGAAATGTTCATTTAATTTAGGGTAGCCTATTTTTCCCAGTGAAACTAATAGATGCAGCTTGTAGGAAATTTCATGGCGAACATTTTTCCCTCTGAGAAAATGCAATTTCGACACTCCAGAGCCGAGATATTTGAGTTTTAGTGAGGAAAAAAGTGCCAATTTTCAAAATTTCTCAGAATTCAGAAGCAAGGCCTACTAATTACACGATATAGCAAGCATATGTCCCAAAGGTCAGGGTATGCTTTTTTATAGTAATTTTGGCCGCTGAATCCGAATCTGAAATCAAATTTCGTGTAAACAGTGATGTTTTGGAGCTACACCCTTTTGGAATGTTATTTGCGTGTTTAAGAGGCAGTTTTTGTAAATATTGCTCGGTTTGTTCTAGAGGTCGTATCGAGGTGCTCCGATTTGGATGAAACTTTCAGCGTTTGTTTGTCTATACATGACATGAACTCATGCCAAATATGAGCCCTCTACGACAAAGGGAAGTGGGGTAAAACGGGCATTGAAGTTTGAGGTCCAAAAAATATATAAAATCTAAAAATTGCTCGCATTTTAGTAAGTCTTTTGAAGCACTTCAAAATGAGCCATAGACATCCAGGATTGGCATTGAAGTTTGAATTTTCCGAGGATTTCGAATATGACAAAAGTGAGACTAAAAAGTGCCGCTATGGATGCAGGACAATAACTAACGTTGTAAAATGTTTGTTATAGAAAAATCGAAAAACTATGAGAAAAACTGCATTGGCCAAAAAGTTATTTCCGTAGGCTTATAGTCTATGAAACTACCAATCTTTTGACCTCTGGGAGTATGGGTGTTGGAGGCTGTGGCAAAAAGATATTGAGGTTTAAAAAAAAAACATTTTTAACAGTAAATTGCAAAAGCTATGAAAAAAAGTTAAACAAATCCTGGATGTCTATGGCTCATTTTGAAGTGCTTCAAAAGACCTTTCGAATGCATTTAAGAGAGTTGGAATTGATGAAGTTTTACGGAAATGCGAGCAATTTTAAGATTTTATATATTTTTTGGACCTCAAACTTCAATGCCCGTTTTACCCCACTTCCTTTTGTCGTAGAGGGCTCATATTTGGCATGAGTTCATCTCATGTATAGACAAACAAACGCTGAAAGTTTCATCCAAATCGGAGCACCTCGATACGACCTCTAGAACAAACCGAGCAATTTTTACAAAAACTGCCTCTTAAACACGCAAATAACATTCCAAAAGGGTGTAGCTCCAAAACATCACTGTTTACACGAAATTTGATTTCAGATTCGGATTCAGCGGCCAAAATTACTATAAAAAAGCATACCCTGACCTTTGGGACATATGCTTGCTATATCGTGTAATTAGTAGGCCTTGCTTCTGAATTCTGAGAAATTTTGAAAATTGGCACTTTTTTCCTCACTAAAACTCAAATATCTCGGCTCTGGAGTGTCGAAATTGCATTTTCTCAGAGGGAAAAATGTTCGCCATGAAATTTCCTACAAGCTGCATCTATTAGTTTCACTGGGAAAAATAGGCTACCCTAAATTAAATGAACATTTCTGAAAAAAGTTTCGAAAAAATGCGATTTTTTCGACACAAATCCGCCTGGGAGAGTCCAAAAACTTAAATTTTGGTCCAATATTGATAGTGCATCTTAATCTATGGACAAAAACCTATCGTTTGAAGATAATACACACCTTATCGAAACAGTTTTTGTATTGATTCCAAGCGATTTTAGAAAATTTGTTCAAAAAAGTGACTTTTTTCAGTAAATCGACTAGGGGGTGCGAGAAAGTATTTTATTATTTTTTCTTGTCTAAGAAAACATTGTTCCTAACATCATAATCTATCATTTAAGAAGTGAGCACCTGAAATTCCTCGACATGACCTCAAAATGGGACAGGCTACTCAACACATTCTACACCATGTTGCTACAAACAAAAATAAGTCAATTAGGAAACAGTTGCCCTGCCGGTTGTAAAACTGTGCATAACTGCAGTTCTGCCAACTGCTTATCCTACTTAGCAGCACAAGCAACTACCGTATTCTTCAAGTGTGCACATTCCAAAGACGCGCTGCTTGTACGCAACGAACCACTTTTGCACCTCGCACCAGAAACAGGCGGAATTAAATGGGAAATTTCCACTCTCAAAGGACAAAGTTTTTAAACTGCATGCAACTGCACTTTACACTTTCAGTTACTTCTCGTAGCCATACTGCGTTGTCATGCTGGCACACGTGATTATGTTGCAAAATGTTACAACATGAGCACCATGGTAAATTAATTGTGATGGAGTTGAGGCAAAAAATAAGGCCGGTTGCACTATTGGCGCCGAAGACCCATATTGAAACTTAGAAATTTAAGGCACCCACCCACTATGGTACATTGGGTGGCCAAGTTTCAAAAAAGTGACCTTCTCCGAATATTTTTTGGTATTTTTTTCTCGAAAGTAAACATTCTAACTAAGAAAAATCCAAATTTTCAAAGCTCTAAGTTTGTTCATTACGGAGATACGCAAGCTGAAAATCAAAAAATGGAGTAAAAAACTAGCGTTTTTCGTAAAAAAGGCTGATTGTTTAATTTTAACATAGCTAGGCCATTTTAAATGTTTTATTAGGACAAATATACATCGTTGGAAAGGTAATGAGATAAGCTTTGAAACTATTAATAGATAAAATGTTGTTTCCAAACCAAAAACTGAAGTTTTCATCGAATAACTGGAGCATTTTTTTTGACAAATCATATTTTTTTGTGTTTGTTAATCGAGTACTTTTTTTGCTAACCGATGCTAAACATGAATCTAAGATCACGTGAAAGATTGGATTATAATCTAACATTGCTGAAATTTCCAGCCTGCGATTTTTTGCGTTTTCGGAGATATGCCATTTTGAACATTTACGTTTTATCAAAATTAGCTGCAATCTACATATGCGCCCGTTTAGTTCACTTGCTTTGCTACCTACTTCGTGGGCATCGTCGCTTCAAAAATCAATACCTGGTTTCAAGAAGTTAGAAATGACTTTATTGGAATTTTCTGTTGCCTACATTTAAAATTGAGTACCTTAGTCAAAATAAGGTATTCGTACCGAAGTTTCTCAAGCGAAACTGGAGAATCTCAGTTTGATACCGGAAAAAGTATTCATCAAAATGTTGACTTAGCATAATGAATTTCTGCGATCAATCCATGAAACTGATCCACATTTAAGTTCTATGTTGGTTAGTACAAAACATCATAAAAAGTACCTTTAACATATCCTGAAGCTGTCACAAACTCTATAATCAAATGAATTTTAAGAATATGGTTTGTATTATATCTTTTACTTCATAATAAATATTTTGAATAAAATTATTTTTTCTGTTATTTGATTTAACAATTAAAATTTTCACAATTTATGCCCGTAAGGGTGGGGGGGGGGGTCTCAAGTTATATGGCATGGACTCACAAAAAGAAACACACAGCAGTAAATAATAAATATTTGACAAAATGAATGTATTACGCTTAACAAAATTTAGTAGGTGGAGAGGGGGGGGGGGTGAAATAAAGAGGAGGGAGGGGTTGTGTCCATAAAGTGGGGATGTATTAGCTTATCCATAATTTAATAATATAAACTTGCAATACACATGTCAAACAGCTACCACGTGGACTAGCATCGCCCATAAAGAATAACTTTTTATTACTTTTTGAACTATAGAATTATCATTTATGTTGATCCTGATACTATTTAGCTGTATTCTGAACCTCCAAATAAGAAAAAAAAACTGTTATGGTGCATATTTTACAATCACGTGGTAGCTGTTTGACATGTGGCGTCGCGGTGTTCATCAAACATTCATAGCATGCTAAGGAAAATTTGATGCTTTTCTGGGGAAAACCGTTGGTTCCGAAAACCCCGGATGTATTGCCGTTGAGCTCGATGGGGGTTGACCGAATCGACCTGGTCTCTTAGGGAAAGTTGTTCTCCAGATGATTCCGCTCATTTCTGGTCATCCTAGAAGTTTCTACATGCTTTCCCTAAGCCTGTAGGAGCGAAAGAACGATAATTCAAAATTTCCCATAGTAAATCCCATGTAAACTTGAACTCGTTTGAGACAAGCCAGTTTTCAACCAAATGAGCTGAAATTTGGCGTGAGAGTCCCTATGGGTATGCCCTACAAGGGGAACTACACCAGAATTTGATCTAAGAACTTTTCAAAATCCGTACCCACCCTAATATTTTTCATTTCATTTATTTGGTTGCTTTAACAAATACATTGGTGCAGTTGTTATCCTGAGCTGAGATATGGACTACCTTTCAACAGCTGATTTGTTCTTAATGAGGATAGAGTTTACTCTTACTAAGGAGAACGAATTGGACAGAGAAGGAAAAAAATTGCGAAAATAACCTTCGAAATAGCTAATAGATGTGGGATAGTTAGAGGAAAGGAGGTGTTACTTATTCTAAAATCACAGCTCAAGGGGACAACCGCTGCAGCAGGGGATTGACTGAGGTGGCGCACCCCATCCAGAACTTCGGTAGCACTCGCTGGAGCCAATCGTCGATCAACTCCATCTTAGCCATCCTGTGGACGTCGTCAGTCGGGTGGAAAGGATTCAGGTTTAGCATCATCTTCAACAGCCGGTTCTGCTTGACTTGAAGTTTCTTCCGGTGGGAAGCGGCACAGTCGTACCACGCTGGGTAACCGTACGCCATCGCCGGCTTGAACACCGTCTTGTAGAGCAGCAGCTTAGAGTTGATATCCAGGTGCAGTGTTGCAAAAGAGTGATAGAAAAACTATCAATAGATTATCTCTGCACCAAAAATATCCGAGAGTATAGCGGCCGTCACTATAGCTTGTGAGATCTCTTCTTGTGTCTCGTGATTCCCAGCGATGTCATTCTCTCTCTATCACTCCTTCCCTTTTCCTCGACTATGCGCTCTCACCGCTGAGTCTCTCAACTTCTCCGAAAACTGCAATGAGAGAACGCGAGATGGCGATTAGGAGCCGACCACGCATGACACCCCTTCAAACTGCGTTTGCAAAATTGGTTTTGTGGCGGCTTTTGTGGTTAAACGCTGTTGCGGTAGGATGATCGTGGAAGCGAGAATGAGAGAGAAAAGGAAAATGTCAATCGCGAGTGGGTAAACACAAAAACGTGTTCGGCTATGTTCGGCGCTGAGAGTTTCAATGAAGAGAGAAGAGCAGTTGTATTTGAGGCATGAATATTCAGGCGAGATAATTGTAGTTGCTGAGAGGTGATATTTTGATATTTTAACAACCCTGTCCAGGTGGGACCGCCGGTTAACGAGAGAATAGAGCATCTTGGTGATCTTACCGCATTTGATCGTGGCGTTCTGGATGTGCTTGGCGAGAGTCAGCTTCCCCCCCCCCCCCCCCCCCCACCCTAATATATATGCAATTCTGTTGCACTTGCAAATGTATGAAAAGACTATTTATTATAAACAATCAACTATTGAAAAACATGAAAAGTCATAAAAATCGACGTATATCATTTCAATACCATACAATTACCCAAATTTGTATGAAAAAACATTTAAAGAGCAAAAAAATAATTTGGCCGCCTGTTTGTATGGAGATGGCTCATAGTGCCACCGCAGGATTCGAACCGGCGACCTCTGGATTGTGAGTCCGATTGAACTACTCAGATAGGCTATTTTAAAACATTTTTTAAATTAATATTACTGTTTTCAATCTTTGAATTAAGCGTATCAATTTTAAATTGAATGATATGAAGATATATCTAGAAATATAACATTATTGGTTGAAGACGAAATTGAAATCACGAACATTTCTTGAAAGATTTTGGGTTCTCAATTTCACCTTTGAAAAAATGTATGCACCTATCTGAAATGTTCCAGTTCGTCCTAAACGAAGGCCATTTTTCGTCTATCTATAAAACATCCATCACTAAAATTATAATATAACAGTTCAGAGTTTTGATAAAAGTTTTCAATTTTTGGATAAAATTTGTGGATGTTAACAGCACTAGCACCGAAAATGGATTGCGATGTTTTTCAGTAGCTATAAAAAGCTTACCAACCCATGCGACATTTATGAGGACATGCAACATTTTCAGAACATACATCATTTGTAGCACCATAATGTAGATATGAAAACTCTTCGGTATTACTGTTGTGTCACATTGATAAGATAAGAAATTGTACAACGAAATTTAGTGAAAATTCTTGTTTTATCTAAAAGGGGAGCTTTATAAAATCATTTAAATGAATTAAATTTGACATAAACTTATCTTTTGTTGAAAAATTCTTTTTATGCTTAATTTTTTTTCAAAACTCAAATTTATTGAACCCAGAAGTTCAATTTTTTTTATTTTTTTGGCAATCAGTTTTTCTACAACATTGTTTATATAAAATCTAACTAGCCACAAAAAATATTTAAAAAGTGCAACGCTTTCTAGTTCGACTTTGATAAAAAAAATCACCAATGTTTGTTTCCGTGTATTTTTTTTCCAAAAAATATTGAATATTGGGCAACTAGCTATTGAAATGGTCCTTACATTGATTTTTTGGCTCTTTTCAAATGTAAATCAATTATGCAAAATGGCTTCTCAGAACATAAAGAAACCCCATAGAATATTTTAGTCAAATCATCAATCAAATAAAAAAAGACGATTTTATCGTTTTTTTTTTTTTTTTGCTGTTCACCAAGTATAAGATTTTTAAGCACCATGAATGATTTTGAATACCTTTTTTTATAAGGACTAAACTTTTGCTAATTCCTTATGCAACTTTCCAAAAGTTTTATAGTACCGTCATCAGGGGTGACATTGAGTCCGGAGGGTGAGATTGAGTCATACAAATGACAGCAGTTTTGTTTGCCCTCAAAATAAGAGAGCAAAAAAAATATTTTTTTCAAAAAACTTCAAAATTTCAAGGGAAATAGAAATCTAACCAACTGAAAACAATTTGAAATGCATTTTCCTGCATTTAATCGATCAATAATATTTTCAATTTTGTGGATTTCTGGCGGCGCAATTTTTTTTTGCGAAAAAAAAAACAATCTTTTCAATTCTTGGATTTTTTTTAAACAAATGATTGCAAAACAACTGGGCAGGTTTAAAATGAATTTTAAAACACTTTTATCATTCAAAAAGTAATACCATGGCTTGTCTCCCCCCCCCCCCTGACTTTAGCCAGTGTCGAGGGACATAAACATCAAAAAATATTTGCAACGGCCTAATTGACTCCAATCGAATCAGGTTTTTGTGAGTTGTTTTTATTTTGTTTTCTGCTTTGAGAAAAATGTCAGAAAAGATCTCCAAAACTCTGTATTGCATTTACAAAACTACTGCTGCTCGACAAACTAAAGAAAAAAATAAATTGCAAAAAAAATGATTCCTTTAAATGTTGGTTATGAAAAAAAACGAAACTATTGGCACTACGCCCCCCGGGGCATGGCCTTCCTCTAACGTGGGATTTCTGCTCCAGCGCCTCTGACGAGACAGGAGAAACCGGGACCGACGTTTTACTTCACCATCCGATAGAAGCTCAGTGGATAAGGCGGGAATCGAATGAACATGGTGGTTATGAACAGAATTAAAAGAAATTTAATTTAAAAAAATGTTCAAATTATTTTTTATCAATAATATTCATATTGAAAAAGTATAATCAAAACCTCAATATCACGTTGAATAAAAAACATTTGATTGCATAGAAATAAACAAACAAACACTTTAAGAAAATTATACAATTTTTACTTGATAATAAAATATTCATAGTTAAGGGGTTGTTACATACATGAGTAATTCTCCGACAACTCACACAGCAGTTACCCGACCCCTCTACGATTTGCGTGAAACTTTGTCCTAAGGGGTAACTATTGTCCCTGATTACGAATCCGAGGTCCGTATTATGATATCTCGTGACGGAGGGGCGGTACGACCCCTTCCATTGTTGAACATGCGAAAAAAGAGGTGTTTTTCAATAATTTGCAGCCTGAAACGGTGATGAGATCGAAATTTGATGTCAAAGGGAATTTTATGTAAAATAAGACGGTCGATTTCATGGCGTACTCAAAATTTCGAAAAAACGTATTTTTCATCGAAAAAAACAGTAAAAAAGTTTTAAAAATTCTCCCATTTTCCGTTACTCGACTGATAAAAAAATTTGGAACATGTCATTTTATGGGAAATTTAATTTCAAAATCGGGCTTCGTCATGCACACGGGATATGTCTTGAAAGTCTACACCCCAAATTTTAGCCAATTTGGTCCATCCCATCTTGAGATATCGTGGCACCCGTAAATCAACTCTGTGTTTCGAGAAAAACGCTAAGAAAGTTTGACAGTCCACTTTGCGCACGGCAAAATGTTGAGCTTGTGATTTTCTAAATGTATGTAACGGGACCATCCATTAACTACGTGGACACTTTTATGGAAATCTCCCCCCCCCCCCCATATGAAAAAAAAATTGTACAACCGCCAACACCCCCCTCCCTCCTCTTCGTGGTTTATGGATGGTTCTGACCCCTTAAATTCTAAAAAAAAACGTTTTCAGAATATTGTGTTTTATGTGTTTGGAGACAAACAAAAGATCTCTTGCTTTATACTTAATGCCTTCCTAAAGTGTCGTCTATAGATATGGTGCAGCTTGTGATGAGACACTATCATCCCTTTACGGAGATCCAGGCGGGAAACGACCACCATTTGTGTTGGTCCGAGCCGTGATTTGAACCCTCATCTACCGCTTGCGAGACGGAAACGTTACTATAATGTTACATGGCTCGGTCAACTAGCTCTGCATTCAAAAATGTCTTAAATGGCTTATTCAGTAAATTTTCACATGTTTACAATGTCAAATGTTTGATTTCGAGATGATCCGATTATATCCCTGATTTTTTAAGAAGCCTTTCTATAGCATTAAACTAATACAAGTCGATTAAAACAAATTCAAATTCAATTCAGTTTTATGTGTGGAAATGAAGCTGCAATTTGTATGTTTAGCGTTCAACATAAAATTCATATTGAAAATTGCAGCCCTTTTTTGAAATACTGATTGATTGCATCAACTTCTGTTTGATCGAATAAATATTGTTTATTATTCGTACTTAGTTTGTATTGATATTGATACTTTTTGATTAAAACTTGATTGATATTGCACTGCTGTAACATTCATCAATAACGCAAGATACTCTGCGTCTGATTAATTATTCCTGTCAAAATTAAGCTTTGCATGATTAACGCTGCCAAATTAGTTGCATGGTTCACGAAATAATAAATAACCCACTCACAATATCCTCCGCCAGCCTGCAATGTCCTGCCTCTCGCAAACCTCACGAAATTGCCATCCAAATCCAGGAACAAAACAGAAGCACATTTTCCCCGGCCACCCCGGCAGCGGTGGATTAGAGTGCCATCGAAACCTAATTCCACTCCATCACTGGCGGGCAGGGGGAAGCGGGTGAGGGGATCCAGGCTTAGAAAGCTGAGCTGTCTGCGGGTTACACCCGGGTTCCGGTCGAAAAACGATCCACCGGTGACCAATTGTGCGGTCGGATGTTTGGTTTGTCCGATGGCCATTCAGCAGCCACCACTCACTGCAAGTTTGACCCAATTGGAATACAAATTATGCCCATTATTACGATTCGAAACCGGCCAAAACATGTCCCCGGCGAGCTCTGCCGGACAAGTGTGAAAAGTGCACGGATCCGTACTGGCCACTGGCCAAAGGACGGAACGGCAATGTCTAATTTAAGTTCTAATCTGGCTAGTTGGAGCAGTGACAAATTGTTCGACAGAATTTAAAAAAAAAGTTTGTTTGGTTTTTGATAAAGCTTTGAATAGTGTCGATCAGATTTCTTTCAAAGTTCTTCCAATTTATGATTATTTGATTGAAGTTGAAGTTTGTAAGCTTAAACATTTTATCTAATATGTAAATTATGATATTTGTTAATTACTTTCCAGCAATATCAGGAAACAAAAATCACTCACACTAACTTTAAATAGCAATTTAATATCGATTTACCTCTCCATTGTACTAGAACAAGATTGATTTT